>NC_041393.1:13893322-13922418 GCF_002162155.2 Triticum dicoccoides
GGCGAGGGGAGGGGAGGCGGTGGCGGGTGGCGGCGGCGACGACGGGTGGTTGGGACGATAGGGCCACGGGGCAAGGGGAGGTGGGGCAAGGGGGCAGCGAGGGGAGGGGGGCGACGGGGCGAGGTGAGGTGGGGCTCGGCATTACTAACAATTTTTTTATTTTTTTTTCAAAACTACTAATGGCGCACGGTGGGTGTGGTGCGTCATTACTATGTCAACTAGTAATGGCACACTGTACCACGGTGCGCCATTAGTAACAAATTTTTTATTTTCTTTCAAAACTATTAATGGCACACCACACACCAGGTGCGCCATTAGTATATAGTAATGGCGCACCACATGTCTGGTGCGCCATTAGTGGTCATATCATCTATAGCCCTTTTCCTAGTAGTGAAACATCGTGTCCCTCGCCTCCTATTACCATCCGCCTAGACACACAGTACGGGACCCCCTACCCAAGATCCGCTGGTTTTGACACCGACATTGGTGCTTTCATTGAGAGTTCCTCTGTGTCGTCATCGTTAGGCTGGATGGCTCCTTCAATCATCGATACTGATGCAGTCCGGGGTGAGACTTTTCTCCTTGGACAGATCTTTGTATCCGGCAGCTTCGCACTGCGGGCCAACTCGCTTGGCCATCTGGAGCAGATCGAGAGTTACGCCCCTGGCAACCAGGTCAGGTTTGGAAGCTTAAACTACACAGCTGACATCCGCGGAGACTTGATCTTCGATGGATTCGAGCCCCTGCCGAGTGCATCGCATGGTCACGATGAGCATGATTTAGCTCTACCATCGGACAGTTTTGAGGAGACCGCACCGGCAACCGCTCCGACCCTCAATTCGGAGCCAATTGCGCCATCCATGGACGGGTGGATAGACCCCGCCACGGAGGCAGCATTCTCAGCGGCGATCGAGCCGAGTATCATCCTTACCCTTCACGGGAGCCATGACGCCAAACTGCCGGATTCTTCCCCGGCAACGGACTCCGAACCGCCTGCGCCCGTTCCTATTGAATCCAACTGGGCGCCAATCATGGTGTTCGGCTCCACGGATATCCTTCAGCACTCGCCCTTTGGCGACATATTGAACTCATTAAGGTCTCTCTCATTGTCAAGAGAGTCCTGGCCGAACTATGGCTGGCCAGATGGGGATGCGGACGACGAAGAAATTCGCCGCCCACCCACCACCCACTTAGTAGCCACTGTCGACGATTTGACCGTCATGCTCGCCTTCGACTCCGAAGACATCGATGGTATGGACGATGATGCAGGAGACGAATAGGAGCCCCTGCCCACAGGGCACTGGACGCCCACTTCATCATATGATGTATACATGGTGGACACACCCAAAGAAAACGACTATGAGGAACGGAAGGACGGAGCGAAGGATCGTTCCCTCGAGAAGCAGTCAAGGCGGCGGCGTAAGCGCCGCTCCAAATCCTGCCTCGGCAGAAACAACAATCATATAGACCCAGCAATAGAGCAGGGTGAGCCAGCGGACGAGAAACACGGCATTGAACCACCGTCCGACCACGGCAACACGGAGAATCAAACCGAACAACCCGAATCCGACGAAGATAACAGTCCGGATGACATCACGCCGGACAGGCACCCGGAGCAACAGAATACCCATCAAAGGCTTGTTGCCACTGCAAGGAGTCAGAAAAAGCAGAAGCAAAGGCTCAGGGCTGCACAAGACACACTCAGAATTAGATGGAGTGAAGTACTCAACACTGCGGCAAAGTACGGCGGTAGTCACCACACAAAGAGCTACCCGAAGCGAAAGCTGCTATTTGAATTCGATGAGGAGGCCTTAGATCCCCCGCAATCAAAAAACAAAACAGCCATCCGGTCAGATAGACGACCTCGTGGCCAACATAGAGCGGCAAACGACGCCGCACACAAGCTAGTACGCGATCCACGTGAGGCTCGCATCAAAAGGACGGCGCCAGATCCATCTACGGGCCAAGCAAGTGCGCTCCAGCACGCAATGCAACACAACAAAAATCCGAACACCACGGTACACCCAAATACAGGGGTGCCGCACACCCCCTATGTTTCACCGATGAGGTGCTGGACCATGAATTTCCAGAGGGATTTAAACCCGTAAACATAGAGGCATACGACGGAACGACAGACCCTAGGGTCTGGATTGAGGACTACATCCTCCATATCCACATGGCTAGAGGAGATGATCTCCACGCCATCAAGTACTTACCCCTCAAGCTCAAAGGGCCAGCTCGGCACTGGCTTAAAAGCCTCCCCGAAAACTCCATTGGAAGCTGGGAAGAGCTCGAAGACGCTTGTCGGGCAAATTTTCAAGGGACCTATGTCCGACCACCGGATGCAGACGATTTAGCTAATATAACTCAATAGCCCGGAGAGTCAGCCAGAAAGCTTTGGGACATGTTTCTCACTAAAAAGAACAAAATAGTCGACTGTCCAGACGACGAAGCCTTAGCAGCTTTCAAGCATAGCGTTCGAGACGAATGTCTTGCCAGACACCTCGGCCAAGAAAAGCCGAGAACAATGGCAGCATTAACAAGCCTCATGACCCGCTTTTGCGTGGGCGAGGACAGCTGGTTAGCCCGATGCAGCACCAGCGACCCAAGTACATCCGAAGTCAGGGACAGAAACGAGAAGCCATGACGCAGCAAAAACAAGCGCTGGAATAAAGAAGACAGCCCGAAGAGCACGGCGGTAAACGCCTGATTCAGAAGCTCTCGGCCAGGTCAGCAAAAGCTGCCCTCAAAAGGCAACAGAGACGAACTGTCTAGCCTGAACAAGATTCTGGACAAACTATGCCAGATCCACAGCACCCCCGATAAACCTGCAAATCATACCCATAGAGAATGTTGGGTCTTCAAGCAGTCCGGCAAACTCAACGCCGGACACAAGGGGCAGGATACACCAAGCGAAGACGAGGACGAGCCTCGCAAGAAAAGCACTGGGGAACAGAAGAAATTCCCACCAGAAGTTAGAACAGTAAACGTGTTACACGTGATGAAGGGGAGAAACAAAGTGGCACTCCTAGAGACACATGCCCCAGGGCCTATCACCGCGGAGTTCTGCCACTCGTCTTCCAACCCAATCACCTTTGACCATCGGGATTACTCGGCAAGTATCCAACATGCAGGATGGGCTGCCTTGGTGTTAGACCCGATAAATGACGGATACCACTTCACACAAGTCCTGATGGACTGCGGCAGTAGTTTAAACCTGATATATCAGGACATAGTCCGCAAAATGGGGATAGACCCAACAAAAATCAGCCATAGCAATACTACGTTTAAAGGAGTAAAGCCAGGCCCAGAAGCCCATTGTACGGGCTCCCTGCTACTAGAGGTTATATTCGGCTTTCCTGATAACTTCCGCAGTGAAAAGTTAACCTTCCACATCGCTCTGTTCCAAAGTGGCTATCAAGCACTACTCAGACGCGAAGCTTTCGCTCGCTTTAATGCAATACCGCATTACGCTTCTCTCATGCTTAAGATGCCCGGTCCACGTGGCATCATTACAGTAAATGGAAATATTGAGCGCTCCTAGTGCGCGGAAGACCGTGCGGCTACCTTGACAGCTGCACACTAGACAGCCTCACCATCTAGAGCATCTGACAGGTCGTTAAGACCACCGACACGGTTAGACGAGTCCGGTGTAGCTATATATAATTGATACAGGTTTGATGGCTATACCCCTACAAGAATACAAGGGGCTCAACACGTACGAACAAGTGACAATTAGGCTCAACTTTACTCATCTGGAACTATACATGGTTTATTTAGTATAACCTACCTTTTGCACGACAACTTTTCAACTAAGTTCCTCTCTTTTTTAGATGTGCATCGTTCTACACTTGTCCAGGATACGGCACAACGGAGACACGGGCGCAGACGTGCAACAGGGACCCGTTCCAAGGATTCTTTTTAGATTAAGACCCTGCGTAAACCTTTTTTACTGTCTCTTGTTGATACACATCTCCTGGATTTTCAGTATAACTGAGAAGGATGCTGACGTATTGGCATGTGGCCACGTCAGAATATTGCACGTACCTGGACACCAGGGGCTTATTACAAAGGGCACTGTTTAGCCCGGTTTACATCACAAAGACCGAATACCTTAGGGAGTGTTCGGCGTCGCGAGTTTGGCCTTATATGCATCAGCTCTGAATCATATCTTTGGTCAAATGTTGGGTTTCCCCGGTTCCTTTGTTTTGCTGCCTTACGTTCCGCTCTATCGGCTAGGGCGGCACTAGGAGAACTACTGCGATTGTGCCCTGGTTCATCCAGACGAGCACCTCAGTAGAGAAAGCCGAAAACTGACTGTCATGATATAGTGTGAGACTGGTCAACCACTCGATCACCTAGCGGAATCTTCGGGATTCCTCCGCCTTAACAAAGGGCCGTTTCCCGGCTAGGCATGTACGCGCCCCGAATTCGGAGGAGCGCGGAGCCACCAGGGGCTATATAGTAGCCCCACTATCAAACTCCTCTGGCTAAGTGAAAGAGTTAAAGCATTATAGTCCGATTGCCTAGTTCGCTGCGCTACCACCTCCTCAATGGACCAAGACGTTGGATCAAGTGTGAACATGCGTCTTCTGCGAGCACCCCCGCATTATATGCGTGGGGCTGAAGCCGACGACTGCCATCTTTCAGGTTATATACATATATACATAGACGGCCGCACAGGAGGCATCATAGTACTTTCGGGAAAAAATATAAAAACAGCCTTGATAAACTCAATAAAACATTGTTTTTCAATGGGAATACATGTCATTAGAAGATAATATTCTTCAAGCACTGCGCTTCTATCGAACGAACACCCTCAAGAACTTCTCGAAAGTAGTGCTCGGCAGGTACTCGGCTCTCGTCTGAATCTTGGGCTGCAATGGTGGTGGCTAACATCTCCGCCCAGTATGTCTTCACACGGGCAAGGGCCATCCGCGCACCCTCTACGCACGCTGACCTCTTCATCATGTTGATGTGCAGCACCGCACCAAGGATCTGCTGCACCAAACTAAAATAAATGTTCGGCTTTGGCCTTTCCGTCCACAGATGATCAACAACAGACCTCATGGCGAGTCCGGACAATCTATTCAGCTCGGCCCATTCGGCCAACTGATCAGTCAATGGAAGCGGACGCTCTGGAATGTTAAATTGTGACCAGAACAGCTTTTCCACTTCGCGATCTTTTTGATCTCGGAAGTATTCGGCCGCAGCGGTAGCACTCGCCGCTAAGTCCAGATATACGTCCGCAGAACTCCATAGCCGGTCCAAAGGGTCGTACCGAGGATCTCCAAACTTCATCCGCAGCATAAAGGGCTTCCCAGCCGCGATATCCCCGGGTTGACACGGCTCCTTCATCGCTCTCATTACAGAGCGGGTGTCTTTGGTCGCCATCACGGCCTTCTCCAGGTCTGTCCTCTTCGCTCGATCTTCCTTTTCAAGAAGCTGGTAACGGTCAGCGGCGTTCTTCAATTCCACAGCCATCCTGACTATTTCCTGCTTGCTTTGGCAGTGAGCAGCCTGTTCGACTTTCAACTCCTCGATTGCCTTTAGGGCAGCCGCATCGCTTTTCCTGGCTTGTTCTTTGGCTTGGGCTAGTTCCGCTCGAAGGTTCTCCACGGCCACAGCTTCATGTGCATTCACACACATGTTATAGATACTGGCATCATGCTCGTCTTCACATGTGTCACCGGAAGAATCACATACCATGTGCCTCGTCAAGCCGCTTGTTGACAAGTACGATGTCAGCGTCTGCCACGTCAAGCTGCCGCTTTAGCTCGACAAACTCATCAGTCCGGCTGGCCACTAGACCCTTCGCCACCTGCATATTAAGGCGGCACGATTATTCCTGGGACTATGATCCTCTGTGCGCTGTCGTCTTCGACAGCACCCAGAGTCTCAGGGGCTACTATCTACACAGCGCACATCTAAAAATGTGCGGTACTGTCAAAAATGTACATCATTTCGCGTACCTCAAAACCCGTCAGTAGACTCATAAAGGCTTCATGCACCCGCTTTCGGAGGACGAAATCCTTTCAATCACCATACCCATCAACGTGCGATGCTCTTTTGAGATAGCCGCTTGCTCTAGTAGATCCCTCAGTACGTCCGACCGTACACCAGACGTTGCCAGACTCTTTTGATTCCCCTCTTCAAGAGCCGGATACTGAGGACTTCGGGTGGCCATAGGATTACCTTCTGGCCTTGCTGAATCAGGAGAAACCCTCCGCGACGACACCTCGGGGTCGCCTGCCTCATGAGGCAGTATGGCAGGGGGAAGCGTTTCGCTCTCCATCATCTTTGGAAGAAGATCCCCTGAAGACGAGCTCTGCTAAGAAGGGATAAGATCTGAACTACAAGATAAATTCTTTGGTTATTTTCCTTAGAAGTAAGTCGAGATATTTTCGTTATTAAGTACCCTTTTACTTACAGCTTGGTGGAGGGCTGATCCCCTTGAGGGCATAGTGCGGCCGGGGTATCCCCCAGGGCAGGACCCTCCAGTGAAGATTTCTTCCCCCGTTTGGAAACCGTGGTCTCCGGGTCCTCAGAGGCGTTCCTATTCCGTCCCTGGGGAGAGGAAGTTTCAGTTCCTCCTCCCCGGTTAACCTCCTTCGCGGAGGCGCTAGCCTCCTTGTCCCCCCCCCCCCCTTTATCTTCTCCTGAGGGTGCTTGATAAGGCGTGATCTCCAGCATCCTGGTTAGCACAGGATTTGGTGATGTCTTAGAGAGGGGGGCCGGACACCTGATCAACTTTGCCTTCGCTATCCAATCCTGGTCAAAGAGCATCTTTTTTAGGGCGACGTTGCGATAAAAAAACAGACAGTGTGTTCGGATGCGGGGCTACTTACTTGGGTATCCGGGCGATTGTAGCTCAGACCTGCATCCTCAGTGATGTCCGGACACATTATTTGTGGTCCGAAGAACAATTTGTACATCTCCTCGGGCGTCATGCCAAGGAAGTGTTGAATAGCTCGCGGTCCTTCCGGGTTGAATTCCCACATGCGAAGGGGCTGGCGTTTGCAAGGGTGGACTCGACGAACTAGCATAACTTGCACTACCATAAACAGACTGAAATCTCTCTCAAAGAGATCTCAGATACGGCTTTGCAGTATTGGCACGTCCTTGGCTGGACCCCAGCTCAGCCCCCTGCTGATCCATGACGCTAGTTGTGGTGGGGGGCCTGAGCGAAAGATGGGGGCAGCTACCCACTTGGCACTTCGGGGCGCTGTGATGTAGAACCACTCCCGCTGCCATAATCCGGACACCTCTAGGAAGCTACCCTCGGGCCATGGAGCATCAGCAATTTTGCTAATTAAAGCACCTCCGCACACTGCGTGCTGCCCCTCGATCATCTTCGGCTTCACATCGAAGGTCTGGAGCCACAGGCCGAAGTGAGGGGTAATGCGGAGGAAGGCCTCACATACGACAATAAATGATGAAATGTGAAGAAGGAATCCGGGGCCAGATCGTGAAAATCTAGCCCATAATAGAACATAAGACCCCTAACAACATGATCCAGAGCGAGGCCTAGTCCTCGGAGGAAGTGGGAGACGAACACGACGCTCTCGTTGGGTTCGAGAGTAGGGACGACCTGCCCTCGGGCGGGCAGCCAATGCAAAATTTCGGCGGTCAGATATCTGGCCTCTCTCAACCTCTTGATGTCCTCCTCCGTGATGGAGGAAGGCATCCACCGACCTTGAAGGTTGGATCCGGACATAGTTGAAGGTCCGAAGCACCTGACTTGAGTTTTGGGTGTTAGAACTCGAGGCGGGGGAAGGATTTGATTGAGCACGAGAGGGAAAAAAGAAAAGGCCTTGTCCCCTTTATAAAGAGGGTGAATATCAAGCGTCCTCCTCATGGCCGTTTGGGACTTGCCTAAGATCTAGGAGTCCTACAATAGGCACGGTTGGGTTACCCATGTCCGTATTGATGAGAATCCCGTAATAAAGGGGATACGATCTCTTCTTCGACAAGACGTGCCAAGGAAACAGCCTCGCGAAACACGCTGAGATTGGTTATGAAAAACGATTCGAATAAAGACCTGGCTATGGTGTGATGTCACACTACGCGGTACGTCAGCAGATTAGATTTATGGAAATATTACTCTCTCTACGGTGGTATGTGGAACTTGTTTTGCAGAGCCGGACACGATCCTCGTGTTCAAAATCTTCTATGAAGTATTCGGAGGAGGAACCGCCTTGCAATGCCGAAGACAATCTGCGCACGGACTCATCATCATTCAAGCCTGGTTCACGGGCTACTGAGGGAGTCCTAGATTAGGGGGTATCCGGACAGCCGGACTATATCCTTTGGCCGGACTGTTGGACTATGAAGATACAAGATTGAAGACTTCGTCCCTTGTCCGGATGGGACTCTCCTTGGTGTGGAAGGCAAGCTTTGCAGTACGGATATGTAGATCTCCTTCCTTGTAACCGACTATGTGTAACCCTAGCCCCCTCCGATGTCTATATAAACCGGAGGGTTTAGTCCGTAGGACCAACAACAACAGTCATACCATAGGCTAGCTTCTAGGGTTTAGCCTCTTCGATCTCGTGGTAGATCAACTCTTGTACTACTCATATTATCAAGAACATTCAAGCAGGACGTAGGGTATTGCCTCCATCAAGAGGGCCCGAACCTGGGTAAACATCGTGTCCCCCGCCTCCTATTACCATCCGCCTAGATGCACAGTTCGGGACCCCCTACCCGAGATCCGTCGGTTTTGACACCGACACCAACAATCAACGAATCAACGTTATGATAAGAGAGACTTTGTTGCTAGGAAACACAGAAAGGAAAGAGAGCCTTAGGTTCCGAAACCCATGCCTTTTTCCTCCCAAACCATCCAAGAAAAAGGATGATGAGGATTTTGAGCGCGTTGCTGAAGTGATTAGACCTATCTTTTTGCGTATGCGATTAACTGATATGCTCAAAATGAATACTTATGCTAAGTACATGAAAGATATTGTTACAAATAAAAGAAAGATAACGGAAGCTGAAATTTCTACCATGCTTGCTAATTATAATTTTAAGGGTGGAATACCAAAGAAACATGGAGATCCAGGAGTACCCACTATACCATGCTCCATTAAAAGAAACTATGTTAAAACTGCTTTATGTGATCTTGGAGCCGTTGTTAGTGTTATGCCTCTCTATTTATATCGTAGAATTGATTTGAATAAGTTGACACCTACTAAAATATCTTTGCAAATGGCTGATAAATCAACTGCTATACCTGTCGGTATTTGTGAGGATGTGCCTGTTGTCGTTGCAAACGTTACTATTTTAACGGACTTTGTTATTCTTGATATTCCCGAGGACGATAGTATGTCTATTATTCTTGGAAGACCCCTTTTGAATACTGCAGGGGCTGTTATTGATAGCAACAAAGGCAATGTCACTTTTAATGTTAATGGTAATGAGCATACGGTACACTTTCCTAGGAAATAACCTCAAGTCCACAGTATCAATTCTATTGGAAAAATTCTATCGATTATTTTTGGAGGTTTTGAATTTCCTCTTCCTACTGTCAAGAAGAAATATGATATTCTTATTATTGGGGATGTGCATATCCCCGTTGAGGTAACATAGTGTTATTGGAAGTTTCTCTGGATCCATGTTATTCGGAATGAGTTCGTTAACAAGACTTGATCAACCTTGTTAGTGGATTCCTTTTGATGATCATGAGATGGATGAAGTTAGAAAACACAACTCTCTCTACCCTCCTTTTACTTTCTGTTATTTATATTAAAAAAATAAAAATAAGTATTTTCCGTCTGTTATCTAAATTATCCGTGCAATATAAAAATACCACGAAAATAAAAGTTCTCCAAATGCCCTGAAATTTAAATATGATTTTTTCTGAAATATATGAGAATATTTGGCACTGAGAACACAGCAGGGGGGCATCCACCTGGCCACGAGGGTGGAGGGCGCGCCCCCCTTCCTCATGGGCCCACGGTGGCCCTGCTCCACTTATTCCTGCACCCACACACTTCTTCTTCCTCCAACAAACACCAATATCCAGCTCAAGCACTAGTTCTAGCTCATTTTGCTGCGATTTTCGATCTCCTTGCTCAAAGAACCTCTCACAAAATTTCTTGGGGAGATTGTTCCTTGGTATGTGACTCCTCCATTGGTCCAATTAGTTTTTGTTCTAGTGATTTATTCATAACAAATTTTTGCTGCCTAGGTGACCATGTTTTTGAGCTTGCATGTCAAATTTATATGGTTCCAAGTAGTTTTGATGCATGATATAGGCTCTAGGCACTTGTAGGTGTAGTTGCTATCAATATTGTTTAGTTTGGTTCACTATTATTTTGAAGTCACTACAAATTTCAGAATTTTTCAGAAAATAATGTAGAGATTTTTGAGGGGCTCATTGAGCCAATGGTCGAAGGAAAAGCAAAATGAAGAAGCAAAGAAGCCCACATATAATCTGCCTCGCACTGCGGAGGTTCGGCCGTGTGAATGGCCTTCCGATGATTTGCTGAGCGCAGCCGGGATTTATGATGATTTTTATGAATTGGCTGAGCAGGCCTCACCGCCTTCCTCCACGATCAACGTGAACAATATCTCTTACTCACCAATATCTTTGTGCAAAACTTTCATTTCCATGCTAGGAGCTCACCACCTACGGTGGAGTTTTATTTCTGTGATGAGCATAAGGAGATGTCACTTTAGGATTTTTGCCGGGTTTGTTTGATCCCTTTAGAGGGCACAATAGAGGAACCACACCGCGGTGATGTGGATGGGTTTATTGGTACCATCACTATAGGGGAAACGAGGAAGGTTTCCGGTGCACGAATCACTAGCATACATTTTCCTGTTTTACGCTACTTTGCAATATTTGCCAGTCGTTTCTTAATTGGTCGCGGAAACTGTGGCAACCTTAGTGCTCCTGATATTATTATTTTGTTCCATCATTTATTCTATGATAAGTCTGTTAGTATGGGCGGTATTGTTGCTAAACCGTTAAGTCTGAACCGTACAAAGGGCCCCATCTTTGGAGGCATCTATGCTTCACGCCTAGTTGCACATCTTAACATACCTATTGGGCATTATGAGAAGGAAGAAAACTTGATGCCCACTGTTTATTTAGATTATAAGAGTATGGTGGCACACGACTTTATTGTTAAGAATAGGGAAGGAGAGCTTAAATACAAATTGTTCTTTCATAAACATCATCCTGAGACTATTACCCTGCCTGGTCCTTGTTTGATTTATCTACAGGCCAGTACCATGTTTCGTTAGAGGCTATTCACAACTACCGGAACCCTACATCAGCCATAGAGCCAGAGTCAGAACCAGAAGTAGATCCTCCATGACAGTCTAATTACCATTGGGATCCGGAGATGTTTGCCAACCAGTGGCAATCAGAGTCTTCTTCTTCGCAGTACGACCCCAACTATTACTCTGGATATCCATCAGGCCAACCGTGGCCATAAACCAACTTAGGCCAAAAGCCTAAGCTTGGGGGAGTACGTATTTCTCACCGACATTACATTCATGTTCACACACTCATTGCTAGATGTCGGTGCTCATACTTTTTCATTATATCATCCATGCTAGTTTATTTCCTTTTTAAGCTTTCTTCTTGTGTGTTTAATAAACTTGAAGAAAACCCAAAAAAATTAGTTGTAGCTTTTAATTAGTTTACTTTCCATGCTTGTAGTAGTAATTAAAAAGAAAACCCAAAAAGATTTCTTGTTCTTCTTTTGCTTGATGGGAGCTTTTCCGTGTAAATAGTTTTATTTCTTTCTTTTCTTTGGGGGTCGATAGGAGAAGACGATGATTAAATTGTTGAAGTGGCTCTTATATGCATTATTATTGATCTGACAAAAGAGCCCATATTGCCTTGTCTTCTCCTGTTTATTGAATGCTTGCAGATTCCAGCTTAGTCCAATGCACGCGCACTATTATTATTATCCACATTGTTCGGTCGTGCAAGTGAAACGCAATAATGATGATTATATGATGAACTTACTGAGATGAGAAAAGCTAGTATGAACTCAACCTCTCTTGTTTTTGTAAATATGATTAGTTCATCGTTCCTGATTCAGCCTATTATGAATAAACATGTTTGCAATGACAACTAGAGATCATAGTTTCTTGTGCCATGCTTGATTAGCTGGGAGCTTATAATGGTTTAGCTTGTGTGCCCACATGCTATTAAAATAGTTGTGATGTGGTATGATAGGGTGGTATCATCTTTTGAACGATTCGAGTGGCTTGACTTGGCACATGTTCACGCATGTAGTTGAAACAAAATCAACATAGCCTCTACGATATTTATGTTCATGGTGCATTATATCCTACTCATGCTTGCATTCGGTGTTGATTAATTTTAATGCATGTTTATGACTATTGTCACTCTCTAGCTGGTCGCTTCCCAGTCTTTTGCTAGCCTTCACCTGTACTAAGCGAGAATACTGCTTGTGCATCCAACTCCATAAACCCCAAAGTTGTTCCACATGAGTCCACCATACCTACCTATATAAGATATCTACCTGCCGTTCCAAGTAAATTTGTATGTCCAAACTCTAAACCTTCAAATAAATATCCTGTTTTGTATGCTCGAATAGCTCATGTATCAACTAGGGTTGTCTGTATCTTCCATGTTAGGCGGGTTATTATCAAGAGGAGTGGACTCCGCTCCTCACTCACGAGAAATGGCTGGTCACCGGGATGCCCAGTCCCATGCCTTATGCAAATCAAATCAAAATAATTGCAAACAAAACTCCCCCTGGGACCCTTTTTAGTTGGAGGCACTCATTGTTTCGAGCAATACATTGATTGATGCTTGTTGGTGGAGGGGGAATGTCGGTGTCAAAACCGGCGGATCTTGGGTAGGGGGTCCCGAACTGTGCGTCTAGGTCGGAGGGTAACAGGAGGCAGGTGACACAATGTTTTACCCAGGTTCGGGCCCTCTTGATGGAGGTAAAACCATACGTCCTGCTTGATTAGTATTGATGATATGGGTAGTACAAGAGTAGATCTACCACGAAATCAGAGAGGTTAAACCCTAGAAGCTAGACTATGGTATGATTGTTGTTCGTCCTACGGACTAAAACTCTCCGGTTTATATAGACACCGGAGAGGGCTAGGCTTACACAGAGTCAGTTATAATGGTAGGAGATCTACATATCCGTATCGCCAAGGTTGCCTTCCTTCAATCTTGTATCTTCATAGTCCAGGAGTCCGGCCGAAGGTATAGTCCGGCCATCTGGTCACCCCCTAATCTAGGACTCCCTCAGTAGCCCCTGAACCAGGCTTCAATGACGACGAGTCCGGCGCGCAGATTGTCTTCGACATTGCAAGGCGGGTTCCTCCTCCAAGTACTTCATAGAAGATTTTGAACACAAAGGTAGTGTCCGGCTCTGCAAAATAAGTTTCCACATATTGCCATAGAGAGAATAATATTTACACAAATCTAATCTACTGACGTATTCCGTAGCATGACATCACACCACGGCCAAGTCTTTATAAGAATCATTTTATTGTCCCACCTTAGCACGTTTAGTGAGGCGGTTTCCTTGGCACGTCTTGTTAAAGCAGAGATCGTGTCCCCTTATTCCGGGATTCTCAACAACACAGGCGTGGGTAACCCAACCGTACCCGTTGGTATATTTTCTCGATCAAAGGCGAGTCCCAAACAGTCACGGGGAAGGCCCTTGGTATTCAATGTCTTATAAAGAGACCAAGGCCTTTCTCCTTTCTTTCAATCTCAAATGAGCTAGCCCTTCGCCTCGAGTTCCAACACCCAAGGCTCCAGATTTCAGGCGCTTCGGACCTTCGACAATGTCCAGTTCCAACCTTCGAGGCCGATGGATGCCTTCCTCCGTCACGGAGGAGGACGTGCTGAAGTTGAGAGAGGCCAGGTTCTTGCCGGCGAAATGTCGCATAGGCTGCCTACTCAAGGGCAGGTCATTCCCACTCCCAAGCCCGGTGAGAGTGTGGTGTTCATGTCTCACTTCCTTCGGGGGCTAGGCTTCCCGACGGATCCCTTCATGAGGGGGCTCATGTATTATTATGGGCTGGAATTTCACGACTTAGCCCCGGAGTCCATCCTCCATATTTCCTCATTCATCATCGTGTGTGAAGCCTTCCTCCGTATCACTCCTCACTTCGGACTATGGCACAAGACCTTCAAAGTAGAGCCAAAGATGATCGAGGGACGGCATGCGGAGTGCGGAGGTGCTTTTATAAGCAAGAATGCTAGTACTCCATGGCCCGAGGGCTCTTTTCAAGAGGAGTCCAGCTTATGGCAGCGAGAGTGGTTTTATATTACCGCTCCCAGGGCCCCTAAGTGGGTGGCGCCACCTGCCTTTCGCTCGGGTCCCCCGTCACGACTGGCGTCATGGGTCAATACGGGGCTGGACTGGGGGCCGGCAAAGGACGTGGCCCTGTTGTAGGGCCACATCCGAGATATCCTAGAAAGAGACATCAGTCTGGTCATGGTGATGCAGGTTATGTTAATTCACTGATTTCTGCCCTGCAAACGTCGGCCCCTTCGCCTGTGGGAGTTCAACCCGGAGGGACCACGAGTTCTCCAACATTTTCTTGGCATGACGCCCATGGAGATGTACATATTGTTCTTCGGACCACAAGTAGTGTGTCCGGATTTTACGGAGGACGCAGGTCTGAGCTGCAATCGTCCGGATACTCAAGTAAGTAGCCTTGTGCTCGGACATGCTATCCGTATATTTATCATAGAATTGCCCCTAAAAGAGCTGTCCTTTAAACATGAGTGGATAGCGAAAGCAAAGCTAATCAGGTGTCCGGCTCCCCTCCCCGAGACCACGCCGGGTCCCGTGCTAGTCTGATTAGCTTTGCTTTCCGGGCGACCCTGAGGTATCGTCGCAGAGGGTTTCTCCGAATCTGGCAGGGCCGGAAGGTAGTCATATGGCCCCCCAAAGCCCTCCGCGTCCGGCCTTCGAAAAGGGACATCGGACAAGTCCGGCGTCGTCTGGTGCGCGGTCGGAGGAGCTGAAGGATCTGCTAGGGCGAGCATCTATCTCAGAGGAGCACCGTGCACTGATGGGTACGGTGATTGAGAGGATTTCATCCGCGGAGAGCGGATTGCACGAGGCCGTCAGGAGTTTACTAACAGGTTTTGAGGTACGCGAAATAATGTACCCTTTTTGGACAGTTGCGCATAAATAAGATGCGCCCTGTGTAGATAGTAGCCCCTGAGACTGTGTGTTGTCAAAAGTGACGGTGCACAGAGGATCATAATCCCAGGTCTAATATGCCGCCTTTATACATAGGTGGCGAAGTGTCCGGTGGCCAGCCGGACTGCTGGATTTGCCGAGCTAAAGCGGCAACTTGACATGGTAGATGTCGACATCGCGCTTGTCAACAAGCGGCTTGATGAGGCACAAGGTATGTAATTCCTTCGGCGGCGCCTGGTAAGAGGAGCTTTATGCCAGTATCTTACAATGTCTGCGCTTGATGCAGATGGTGCTACTACCATGGAGAATCTTCGGGCGGAACTTGCCCGAGCCAAGGAGCAAGCCAGGAAAAGTGATGCGGCTGCCGGAAAGGCAATTGAAGAGATGAAAGCCGAACAGGCTGCTCACTGCCGAAGAAAGAAGGAAATGGCCGAGATGGCTGTGAAGCTGAAGAACGCTGCTGACCGTTGCAAGCTTCTTGAAAAAGAAGATCGGGCGGAACAGACGGACCTGAAGAAGGCCGTTGCCGATGCCAAGGATGCTCGCTCTGCGATGAGAGCTGTGAAGGAGGAGCTGCGTCAGGCCGGAGAAATCGCGGCTGGAAAGCCCTTTATGCTGCGGAGGAAGTTCTGTGATCCTAAACATGCTCCGTTAGCACAGATGTGGAGTACGGCGGACACCTATCTGGATTTAGCAGCGAGTGCCGCAGATGCGGCCGAGCACTTCCGAGATCAAGAAGATCACGAAGTGGAAAAGCTCTTCTGGTCACAGTTCCACAATCGAGAGCGTCCACTGTCATTAGCCGATTGTTTGGCCGAATGGGCCGAGCTAAATAGGTTGTCCGGACTCGCCATGAAGTATGTCGTGAGTCATCTGTGGCCAGAGAGACCAGAGCCGAAAAGTTATTTCAACATGGTGCAGCAGTTCCTTGGTGCGGCGCCGCATATCAATGCGATGAAGAGGTCAGCGTGCATAGAGGGTGCGCGGATGGCTCTTGCCCGTGTCAAGACATACTGGGCGGAAATGGAAGCCACCGCTATTGCATCCCCAGACTCGGATGGAAGCCGAGTACCTGCCGAGCACTATTTTTAGGAAGTTCTGCAAGGCGCTTGTTTAATAGAGATGCAGTGCTCGAAGGATACTATATTTGAATAGCATGTATTATTGTAAAACAATTATTTTGATAAATTGTAGAAGCTTTTTATACTTGTGCCTGCAAGTATTATGATACCTCCTGTGCGGCTGTTTAACATATATGTATATATAATCTGAAAGATGGCAGTCGTCGGCTTCAGCCCCCACGCACATAATGCGGGGGTGTTCGCAGAAGG
Organism: Triticum dicoccoides; assembly: GCF_002162155.2. NCBI lineage: Eukaryota > Viridiplantae > Streptophyta > Magnoliopsida > Poales > Poaceae > Triticum > Triticum dicoccoides. The sequence goes on from NC_041393.1 coordinate 13,909,827, forward strand.
CGCTTTTTCACACTTGATCCGACGTCTTGGTCCTACAAAGGAGGTGGTAGCGCAGCGAACTAGGCATTCAGACTATGATGCTTTATCACTTTCACTTAGCCATAGGAGTTTGACATTGAGGCTACTTATATAGCCCCTGGTGGCACCTGCGCTCGCCCGAACTCGGGCGCGTATGTGCCTGGCCGGGAAACGGCCCTTCGTTAATACGGAGGAATCCTAAAGATTCCGGTATGTCATCGAGTGGTTGACCAGTCTCATGCTATATCATGACAGTCAGTTTTCGGCTTTCTCTACTGAGGTGCTCGCCTGGCCGAACCGGGGCACAATCGCAGTAGTTCTCCTGGTGCCGCCTTAGCCGATAGAGCGGAACGTAAGGCAGCAAAAAATAGGAGCCGGGCAAACCCAACATTTGACCAAAGACATGATTCGAAGCTGATGCATATAAGGCCAAACTCGCGACGCCGAACACTCCCTAAGGTATTCGGTTTATGAGGGCGGGCGGGATAACGCCCTTAGTAATAAGCCCCTAGTGTCCAGGTACATGCAAAACTCTGACGTGGCCACATGCCAAAACGCCAGCCTTCTCCTTGGTTATACCAAGAAACCAGGGGATGTGTATCAACAAGAGACAGTAAAAAAGGTTTACGCAGGGTCTTAATCTGAAAAAATAATCCTTCGAACGGGTCCCTGCTGCACGTCTGCGCTTGTGTCTCCGTTGTGCCGTATCCTGGACGGGCGTAGCACGGTGTTCATCTGTAAAAGAGAGGATCTTAGTTAAAGAAAGATCATGCCGAACATGAGTTCTACTAAATAAACAAAGTATGAATCGAAATGATTAAAATTGAGCTTTATTGTCTCTTGTTTTATATCCGCGGAGCCCCTAGTACAGGGGTATACGGCTATTAAGCCTTTATCAATTGTATGTTTATGCCGGACTCGTCTAGCCGTGTCTGTGGTCTTGACGACCTGTTTAGATGCTTTGGCTGGTGAAGCCGCTTTATTGTGGGGCTGTCAAGGCAGCCGGACTGTTTTCCGTGCGGGAGGAACACTCAATGTTTTCCCTTTAATGAGATGATGCCTCATGGACCGGGCATCTTAAGCGTAAGAGATGCATAATGCGGTATTGTGTTAAAGCGCGCGAAAGCTTCACGTCCCAGCAGTGCTTGATAGCTACTTGAGAATGGGGCGATGTGGATAGTTAGCTGTTCGCAACGGAAGTTATTGGGGGAGCCAAACATAACTTCTATCCGGAGAGAACCCATGCAATGGGTATCTGGGCCTGGTGTTACCTCTTGAAAGGAGGTTTTGCTATGGCAAATTTTTATTGGGTCTATCCCCATGTTGCGGATTGTGTCCTGGTATAACAGGTTTAGACCACTGCCGCCGTCCATCAGGACATTTGTAAAATGGAGTCCGTCGATTATTGGATCTAATACCAAGGCAGTCCAGCCTGCGTTCCGGATACTTCTAGAGTAATCCTGATGGTCGAAGATGATTAGTTGTAACAACCATTGGCGAGACTCCTGTGGGATAAGCCGTATGGCGCGTATATCTTGTGGCGTTGTTCTGTTCGTCACGTGAAGTAAGTTTACTGTTTTAACTTCTTGTGGGAAATCCTTTTGTTTCCTGGTGCTCTACTTTCGGGGTTCGTCGTCATCCTCACTTGGTGTGTCGAGCCCCTTGTGTTCGGCGTTGAGCTTGCCGGCTCGCTTGAAAACCCAACAATCTCTGTGGTATGGTTCGCAGGCTTCCCGGGAGTACTGTGTATTTGACATATCTTGTCCAAGATTTTGTTTAAGTTGGATAGCTCGTCTCTGTTATCCTTGAGGGGCGGCTTTCTCTGATTCTACTGCGAGCTTTTGAATCCGGTGTTGACCGCTGTCCTCTTTAGGATGTTTCCCTTATTCCAGCGCTGGTCCTTGCTGCGTCGGGGTTTTCCATTTCCATCCCTAACTTTGGATGTACATGGGTCACTGGTGCTGCATCTTGCCAACCAGCTGTCCTCTCCTGCATAAAAGCGGGTCATGAGGCTTGTCAATGCGGCCATTATTCTTGGCTTTTCTTGGCCGAGGTGTCTGGCGAGCCATTTGTCTCGAACATTGTGCTTAAAAGCTTCTAGGGCTTCGGCGTCTGGACAGTCGACTATCTGATTCTTTTTAGTAAGAAATCTGTTCCAGAATCTCCGGGCTGACTCTCCGGGCTGTTGAGTTATGTGACTGAGATCGTCTGCATCCGGAGGGCAGACATAGGTCCCTTGAAAATTTTCCCGGAGAGCATCCTCAAGCTCTTCCCAACTTCCAATGGTGTTTTCAGGAAGGCTTTTGAGCCAATGCCGGGCTGGCCCTTTAAGCTTGAGGGGTAAGTATTTTATGGTGTGGAGATCATCTCCTCTGGCCATGTGTATGTGGAGGATATAATCCTCGATCCAGACCCCAGGGTCTATTGTTCCGTCGTACACCTCTATGTTTACGGGCTTGAATCCCGCTGGAAATTCATGGTCCAGCACCTCATCGGTGAAACATAGGGGGTGTGCGGCACCCCTGTATTTGGGTGTGTCATGATGTTCGGATATTTGTTGTGTTGCATTGCTTATTAGAGCTTGCTTTCTTGGCCCGTATATAGATCTGGCTGGGCCGTCTTTTTGATGCAAATCCTTTGCTGGATCGCGTGCCGGCTTGTGTGCGGCGCCGCTTGCCGCTCCATGCTGGCCATGCGGTCGTCCATCCAACCGGATGGCTTTCCTATTTTTTGACTGCTGGGGCTCTATGGCCTCCTCGTCAAATTTAGGCAGTAGCTTTCGCTTTGAATAGCTTTTTGTGCGGCGACTGCCGGCATATTTGTCTGCGGTGTTGCGTACTTTGCCCCATCTGATTCTAAGTGCATCTTCCGCAGTTTTGAGGTTCCGCTTCTGCTTTTTCAGGCTATGCGGAGTGGCGACGAGCCTTTTGTGGAGGTTCTTCTGCGCGATGAGTTTATCCGGCGTAAGGTTGTCCGAACTGTTGTTTTCGCCGGGGACGGGGTGTTCGGTTTGTTTATCCAAGTTTCCCTGTTTGGACGCTTGCTCGAAGGCATGTTCATCGTCCGCCGGCTCATCCTGCTCTATGGCTGGGTCTGTATGACTGTTGTCTCTGTCAAGGTGGGGCTTGGAGCGGTGCTTACGTCGCTGCTTTGATTGCTTTTCGAGTGAATGATCCCTCGTTGCATCGATGTGTTCCTCATCGTCGCTTCCTTTGGGTGTGTCGACCATGTATACATCATGAGATGAGGTGGCTGTCCAGTGCCTTATAGGCGTTGGTTCGTGTTCTTCTCCTACATCATCATCCATACCGTCGATGTCTTCAGAGTCGAAGTCGAGCACGTCGTTTAAATTATCGACAGTGGCTACGAAGTGGGTGGTGGGTGGGCCTTGAATTTCTTCATCATCTGCATCCCAACCTTGTTGACCATTGTTCGGCCAGGGCTCTTCTGATAAAGAGAGAGACTTTAGTGAATTCAGAATATCGCCGTAGGGCGAGTGCTAAAAGATGTCCGCGGCGGTGAACTCCATGCTCGGCGCCCAATCAGGTTCGATCGGTCGGGGCGCGGAGGGCTCGGAGTCTGGAGAGGAGTCCGGCTCCTTGGAGTCACAGGCTTTGCAGAGAATAGGGCTGGTGTTCGGCTCGATCGCCGTAGAGATTTCAGCCCCCGAGGCGGTGTCTAACCACCTATCCTCGATTGGTGTGATCAGCTCCGAGCTAGGGGTCGGAGCGGACACAGGTGCGGCCTCCAGGGCACTGTTCGGCGGCAGAGCTAAATCATGCCCATCGTGACAGTGCGGCGCGCTCGGCTGTGGCTTGAATCCGTCGAAGATCGAGTCTCCGTGGATGTTGGCCGTGTAGTTCAAACTTCCAAATCTGACCTGATGGCCAGGGGCGTAGCTTTCGATCTGCTCCACATGGCCAAGCGAATTGGCCCACAGTGCAAAGCCGCTGAATACGAAGATCTGTCCGGGGAGAAAAGTCTCACCCTGGATCGCATCGTTGTTGATTGTTGGAGAAGCCATCGGGCCTAAAAGTGACGACGCAGAGGAACTCTCAATGAAAGCACCAATGTCGGTGTCAAAACCGGCGGATCTTGGGTACGGGGTCCCGAACTGTGCGTCTAGGTCGGATGGTTACAGGAGGCAGGGGACACGGTGTTTTACCTAGGTTCGGGCCCTCTTGATGGAGGTAAAACCCTATGTCCTGCTTGATTAATATTGATGATATGGGTAGTACAAGAGTAGCTCTACCACGAGATCAGAGAGGCTAAACCCTAAAAGCTAGCCTATGGTATGATTGTTGTTCGTCCTATGGACTAAAACTCTCCGGTTTATATAGACACCGGAGAGGGCTAGGGTTACACAGAGTCAGTTACAATGGTAGGAGATCTACATATCCGTATCGCCAAGCTTGCCTTCCACGCCAAGGAAAGTCCCTTCCGGACACGGGACGAAGTCTTCAATCTTGTATCTTCATAGTCCAGGAGTCCGGCCGAAGGTATAGTCCGGCCATCCGGATACCCTCTAATCTAGGACTCCCTCAGGGAGTATAAACTTTACCATTCTGTTTGGTAACCGCCTATAATGTGTGTAGCATGGAAGATATCGCCATCTCTTGGTTTTTATGTTGACAATGAAAGTATACCGCTCAAAATATTGTTCACCTCTATTTCAAAACTGAGCTCTCGCACCTCTACAAATCCCTGCTTCCCTCTGCGAAGGGCCTATCTATTTACTCTTGTGTTGAGTCATCATCCTCCTATTAAAAAGCACTAGTTGGAGAGCACCACTATCATTTGCATTCATTACTGTTAGTTTACATTGAGTATGACTTGACTGGATCTCTTTTACCATGAATTACAATGTCTAGTCAGTCCTTGATCTTTAAAGGTGCTCTGCATTTATGTTTTGCGGTCTCAGAAAGGGCTAGCGAGATACCATCTTGTTATATCATATTATGATTCTTCTGTGAAAGTGTTGTCATCCGAGATTTATTATTATCGCTCGCTAGTTGATTATGCCATTGATATGAGTAAACATGAGACCTAAGCGTTATTGTGAATATGGTTAGTTCATAATCTTTGCTAAAAACTTGAATGTTGGCTTTACATATTTACAACAACAAGAGCAAACAGAGTTTGTAAAAGTTTTTCTTTATCACTTCTAGTTTAACACCCATGATGCAGCTATATCTCCCACGTGTTGGAGCGTGACTTCGAGGCATGACCGCATAGTAGGCATGTGGCAAGAGGGGTAATCTTTACACATCCCATGTACTGAATAAGAAAGGGATAAAGAATTGGCTTACAATCGCCACTTCACACAATACATAAATATAGCATTACATCAACTAGATACAATCAAGGTCCGACTACGGAACCAAAATAAAAGAAGACAACCCCTAATGCATAGATCCCCGATCGCCCCGACTGGGCTCCACTACCGATCAACTGGAAATGAAACAACACAACGAACACGATCTTCATCGAGCTCCTCCTTGAGCTCGGTTGCGTCACCTGCACTGGTGTCATCGACACCTGCAACTGTTTGGAAGTATTTGTGAGCCACGGGGACTCAGCAATCTCACACCCGCGAGATCAAGACTATTTAAGCTTATGGGTAGGATAGGGTCATGAGGTGGAGCTGCAGCAAGCACTAGCATATATGGTGGCTAACTTACGCAAATGAGAGCGAGAAGAGAAGCAAAGCACGATCGAGAAGCTATAATGATCAAGAAGTGATCCTGAAACTACTTATGTTCAAACATAACTCCAAAACCGTGTTCACTTCCCAGACTCTGCCGAGAAGAGACCATCACGGCTACACACGCGGTTGATGCATTTTAAATTAAGTTAAGTGTCAAGTTATCTACAACCGGATATTAACAAATTCCCATCTGCCCATAACCGTGTGCACGGCTTTCGAAAGTACAAAACCCTGCAGGGGTGTCCCAACTTAGCCCATCTGAAGCTCTCACGGTCAACGAAGGATATTCCTTCTCCCGAGAAGACCCGATCACTCTCGGAATCCCGGTTACAAGACATTTCGACAATGGTAAAACAAGACCAGCAAGACCGCCCGATGCGCCGACATCCCGATAGGAGCTGCACATATCTCGTTCTCAGGGCAACACCGGATGAGCACTCCGTACAACTAAAACCAGCCCTCAAGTTTCCCCGAGGTGGCGCTGCAAAGGAGTCTAGTTCGGACCAACACTTAGAGAAGCACTGGCCCGGGGGGGTTAAAATAAAGATGAGTGAGGGAGTCCTGGATTATGGGGTGTTCGGGTAGCCGGACTATACTTTCAGCCGGCCTCCTAGACTATGAAGATACAACATTAAAGACTTCGTCCCGTGTCCGGATGGGACTTTCCTTGGCGTGGAAGGCAAGCTTGGCGATGTGGATATTAAAGATCTCCGACCCTTGTAACCGACTCTGTATAACCCTAACCCGATCCGGTGTCTATATAAACCGGAGGGTCATAGTCCGTAGGCAATCAACTCCATACACAACAATCATACCATAGGCTAGCTTCTAGGGTTTAGCCTCCTTGGTCTCGTGGTAGATCTACTCTTGTACTACCTGTATCATCAATATTAATCAAGCAGGAGTAGGGTATTACCTCCATTGAGAGGGCCCGAACCTGGGTAAAACAAAGTGTTCCCTGCCTCCTGTTACCATCCGGCCTAGACGCACAGTTCGGTACCCCCTACCCGAGATCCGCCGGTTTTGACATCTACATTGGTGCTTTCATTGAGAGTTCCTCTGTGTCGTCGCCTTTAGGCCCGATGGCTCCCTTGATCATCAACAACGATGCGGTCCGTGGTGAGATTTTTCTCCCCGGACAGATCTTCGTCTTCGGCGGCTTCGCACTACGGGCCAATTCGCTTGGCCACCTGGAGCAGATCGAAAGCTACGCCCCTAGCCGTCAAGTCAGGTTTGGAAGCCTAAACTACACGGTAGACATCCGCGTATATTTGATCTTCGACGGATTCGAGCCACAGCCAAGCGTGCCGCACTGTCTCGTGGGGCATGATCTAGCTCTGCCGCCGAACAGTACCCAGGAGGCCGCAAACGCACCGGCTCTGACCCTTAATTCAGAACCAGCTGCGCCAATCGAGGGTGAGCGGTTGGACGTCACCTCGGGGGCTGTAATCTCAAAGGCGATCGAGCCAAACGCCAGCCCCGCACTCTGCACGGCCCGTGACTCCAAGGAGCCGGATTCCTCTCCGAACTCTGAACCCCTCGCGTCCCTGCCGATCGAACCCGATTGGGCGCCAATAATGGAGTTCACCGCCGCGGAAATCTTTCAGCACTCGCCCTTCGGCGACATCCTGAATTCTCTAAGGTCTCTCTCTTTATCAGGAGAGCCCTGGCCGGATTACGGTCAGCGAGGATGGGATACGGACGATGAAGAAATTTAAAGCCCACCCACCACCCACTTGGTAACCATTGTCGACAATTTAAACGACGTGCTCAACTGCGACTCCGGAGACATTGACAGCATGGATGACGATGCAGGAGATACCGACGAACCAACGCCCGTAGGGCATTGGACAGCCACCTCATCCCATGATGTGTACATGGTGGATACCCCTAAAGGAAGCAACAACGAGGAAAAAGGGGATGGGACGGGAGATCGACCCCCAGAAAAGCAATCAAAGCATCGGCGTAAACGCCGACCCAAGCCCCGCCCCGACAAAAACCCAGCCATAGAGCAGGACGAGCCGGTAGACGACGAGCAGGCCTTAGAGCAACCGTCCGAACAGGGAAACACGGATAGAGAAACCGAACATCCCTCCTCCGGCGAAAACGGCATTCCAGACAACCTCACGCCGAATAAACCTATGGAGCAGAAGAATCTCCACGAGAGACTCGTTGCAACTGCACGCAGCCTAAAAAAGCAGAAGCGGAAGCTAAAAACAGCGGAAGATGCACTCCGGATTAGATGGAGCAAAGTAACCAATACAACAAATAAGTACGGCGATAGTCGCCGCACTAAAAGCTATCCGAAAAGAAAGCTACTGCCTGAATTCGACGAAGAGGCCCTAGAGCCCTCGCATTCAAAAAATGAAAAAGCCACACGGTTGGATAGACGACCCCATAAAGCGGCAAGTGGCGCCGCACCTAAATCGGCATGCGACCCACTTAAGGATTCGCATCATGGCCCAGTCAGGTCCATTTATGGGCCAAGAAAGCAAGATCTCAGAAGCAATGCTATGAAGCCATCATCAGAATCCGGCATACAGACCCTGGAGTCTGGATCGAGGATTATATCCTCCACATACATATGGCTAGAGGAGATGATCTCCAAGCCATAAAATATCTACCCCTTAAGCTTAAAGGGCCAGCCCGGCATTGGCTTAAAAGCCTTCCGGAAAACACAATTGGAAGCTGGGAGGAGCTCGAGGATGCTTTCCAAGCAAACTTTCAAGGGACCTATGTCCGTCCTCCGGATGCAGACGATCTTAGTCACATTACTCAACAACCCGGAGAATCAGCCCGGCAGTTCTGGAATAGATTCCTCACTAAAAAGAATCAGATAGTCAACTGTCCGGATGCCGAAGCCTTAGCAGCTTTCAGGCATAATGTCCGAGATGAATGGCTCGGCAGACACCTCGGCCAAGAAAAGCCAAGAACAATGGCCGCACTAACAAGCCTCAACCCGCTTTTGTGCAGGGGAGGATAGCTGGTTGGCAAGGTGCAACCCCAGCGACCCAAATACATCCAAAACCAGGGATGGAAACGGAAAACCACGGCGCAACAAGGACCGTCGCTGGACTAAGGACAAAAGTCCGAAGAGCACGGCAGTCAATGCCGGATTCAAAGGCTCACAAAAAAATCAAGAAAAATCGCCCCCCCCCCCCAGGATAACAGGGACGATCCATCCAACCTAAATAAAATCCTGGACAGGATATGTCAGATACACAGTACTCCCGGGAAGCCTCCTAACCATACCCACAGAGACTGCTGGGTTTTCAAACAATCCGGCAGACTCAATGCCAAACACAAGGGGCTCGACACGCCAAGCGAAGACAAGGACGAACCCCAAAAGCAGAACACCAGGAAACAAAAGAACTTCCCACAAAAAGTAAAAACAGTGAACTCACTTCACATAACAAAACGTGTGGCGCCCGTAAAGGTACGCACCACACAGGCCAAAGTGTCCTGCCACTGGTTGTCAAAACCGATCATCTTCGATCAGCTAGATTATTCTAGGAATATCAAGAATGTAGGTTGGACTGCCTTGATACTCGATCCAATAATTGGCGGACTCAAGTTTTCAAATGTCCTTATGGACGGCGGCAGTGGACTAAACCTGATATATCAGGATACAATCCAGCACATGAGGATAAACCCAGCAAGAATCCGCCGCAGCAAAACCTCATTTCAAGGGGTAATACCTGGTCCGGACACCCATTGTACGGGTTTTCTCCGGCTCATAGTCACATTCGGCTCTACCGATAACCTCCGCTGCGAAAAGCTGACCTTCCACATCGTCCCGTTCTCAAGTCGCTATCAAGCACTACTGGGACACGAAGCTTTCGCTCCCTTTAACGCAATACCGCATTATGCATCTCTTACGCTTAAGATGCCCGGTCCACGAGGCATCATCTCTTTAAAGGGGAAGCACTAAAGTGCGCCTCCCCAAGCGGAGGACTGTGCGGCCGCTTTGACAGCCCCACAGCACAATGGCCTCGCTGGCTAAAAAAACTTCAAAATAGGTCATTTAAAGACCACAGATGCGGATAGACGAGTTCGGCGCAAAATCATCATTGATGCAGGGCTAGAAGCCATATACCCCCGCACTAGGGGCTCCACGCATATACAATAAGAGACAATAAAGCTCAAACTTATATATCCTACTTTATACTTTGCTTATTTTAGAACTTTTTCGGCACGACCCGTTTTCAACTCAGTTCCTCTCTTTTACAGATGAACGTCGTGCGGCGCCCGTCCAGGATACGGCACAACGGAGACACAGGCGCAGACGTCCAGTAGGGACCCGTCCTAAAGGATTCTTTTTAGATTAAGACCCTGTGTAAACCTTTTTTACTGTCTCTTGTTGCTACACATCCCCTGGTTGAAATATGGCCACGTCTTGGCATATGGCCATGTCAGAATTTTTGCACGTACCTGGACACTAGGGGCTTTTTTAATAAAGAGTGTTGTTTGGCCCTCACTCATAAAGACCGAACACCATAGGGAGTGTTCGGCGTCGCGAGTTTTGGCATTATATGCATCAGCTCCGAATCATGTCTTTGGTCAAATGTTGGGTTGCCCGGCTCCTGAGTTCGGCCACCTTACGTTCCGCTCTATCGGCTAAGGTAGCACCAGGAGAACTACTGCGATTGTGCCCCCGGTTCGGCCAGGGCGAGCACCTCAGTAGAGAAAGCCGAAAACTGACTGTCATGATGTAGCGTGAGACTGGTCAGCCACTCGATGACCGATCGGAATCTATCGGATTCCTCCGCTTTAACGAAGGGCACTTCCCGGTCAGGCACTTATGCGCCCCGAATTCGGACAAGCGCAGTTGCCACCAAGGAGCTACCTAAAGAGTCTCATTTTCAAACTCATATGGCTAAGTGAAAGTGTTAAAGCATTATAGTCCGGTTGCCTGGCTCGCTGCGCTATCACCTCCTTTGTACGACCAAGACGTTGGGTTAAGTGTGAAAATGTGTCTTCTGCGAGCACCCCCGCACTATGTGCGTGGGGGCTGAAGCCAACGACTGCCATCTTTCAGATTCTATATATATACATATATATATATATATCTTAAAACGGCCGCATAGAATGTGTTAACAATACTTGGAGGCACAAGTATAAAAAAGGCCACTACAATTTATCAAAATATTACTTTATAATTACATATGCGATCATAACATAGCATCTTTCGGGCACTGCGTCTCTATTGCACGAGCGCCTTCAAGAACTTCCTGAAAATAGTGCTCGGAAGGTACTTGGCTTTTGTCCGAATCTCGGGACGCAACAACGGTGGTCTCCATCTCTGCCCAGTATGTCTTAACACGGGCAAGAACCATCCGTGCGCCCTCTATGCATGTTGACCTCTTCATTGCATTTATACACGGCACCGCGCCAAGGAATTGCTGCACCAAGCTGAAATAACTCTTCGGCTCCGGTCTCCCAGGCCACAGATGACCCATGACATACATCATGGCGAGTCCGGACAATCTATTCAGTTCGGCCCATTCGGCCAGGCGATCGTCCACTGCCAGTGGACGCTCTGGATTGTGGAACTATGACCAGAAAAGCTTTTCCACTTCACGATCTTCTAGATCTCAAAAGTGTTCTATCGCATCAGCAGCACTTGCTGCCAAATCCAGATAGGTGTCCTTCACACTCCACATCCGGTCCAACGGAACAAACTTCGGATCACAAATGTCACATCCCTAGCTTCTGGTGCTGTCTGGTGTGTGCATCATGTTTAAATTCAAATGAAATTTGAATTGAGGAATTTTCAAAAGCCTCAGGAAACCTCTAAAAATAACCAACAATTAAATCTTCTCAAATGTGTCCAAGAAAATGTTCCTGTTATTCCATGAAAATATTGGTAAGAGGTAAAATTTAAACCAATATTTTTGAAGTCACAGAGATAATTATTTTGGCCATTTGAATTAATCCAATAACTATTTGCTTTGGATTTATATTTAATATATATTAAATATGACTCCAATAATTCTGGAAGTTTGTGAGTGGCTTTGTATATATTTTAGCAAGCCACATAAAATTCTACAGAATTTACTTAAATGATTTAGTTGCTAAACTAAATCAAAACAAACAGAACAAAAAAATAGAAAATAGTAAATAAAAGCAGAGAGGGAGTTTTACCTCAGCTTACCTCGCAGCCCACCTGGCCCAACTCCAGTGGCCCAGCCGGCCCAGCCCACCTCCTCCCCCTTGTCCTCTTCCTCCTCTGCCAGGAGGACGAACAGAGGCGAGGCGTGGCGCGCGCCGACGCTGCCTCGGCCACCTCCTGCTTTCCCCTGGCCACCTCCTGCTTCCTCTCGTCGCCCTGGACCCCGTCCGCGACGCCACGCACCCCCCCCAGGCCTCTCACTCTCTCCCCGAGCTCCTCTCCTCCTCTGGCTCTCTCGCGCGCAGCCACCGAACACACCCGCCGCCGCCGACGAGCTTCCCCGTGGCCACCGGCCACCCCTAGCCTCGCCGATGCGCCCAGGAGCTCCCCTTCGACCCCTCCTTCCTCCCCACCGACCCACGGCCCTACGGACGCGCCACAACGCCGCCGACATCGCCGTTTCCATCGCCGGCCGCCGAGGATCTTCACCGTCAATTCGCCACCATCGTCGCTTCCCCGAGCTCGCTGACCCTCCCTGCACGATCCCCGTGAGTCCCTGCTTCATTTCCCCCTAACCCCAAGCCCGATTTCGAGCTCTAGCCGCCCCCTCTACCGGAGCCGAGACGCTCCGCTGCACGGACTCGTCGCCGGCGAAGCCCCGGTGACCAAATGGCCCCGCGCGTGCGTCCGTTGCACTCGCAACGACCCGTGGAGCAACGCTAGCGTGGCAGCTAGCTTGTTTGCAAGCCGCAGCG
>NC_041393.1:13925472-13932874 GCF_002162155.2 Triticum dicoccoides
ACACGTTCGAAGCTGGGTCATGGATGCCTGTCCCTGTAAGTCTGTGCCACTTTGGGTTTACGACTAGTCATGTCAGCCCGGGCTCCTTATCATATGGATGCTAGCGACACTATCATATACGTGAGCCAAAAGGCGCAAACGGTCCCGGGCAAAGGTAAGGCGACACCCGTGGGGATACCGTGCGTGAGGCCGCAAAGTGATATGAGGTGTTACCGGCTAGATCAATGTGACATCGAGTCGGGGTCCTGACAGCGTTGGTATCAGAGCTTGACTGCCTGTAGGATTACCAAGCCAAACTGGTCGATGTTGAGTCTAGAAATTCTTTAGTTATATGTAGGGGAATTGATTGTGGGATGGAACGTAAGGCTCTTTTTACTTCTTATACCTTATGCCTTCTGATCTGAGTCATCTTATCTTTCCTGCGGGGATTAAGAACTAGGCTATCTCTTCTTTCTATCAGGATCACGTGTTACTAGTCCGTAGACTTATCAGATTATTGGATTTAAGTCTCAGTTCAGTTCCTACTACTTCCGTATGTTAATTGTTGATCTCGGAACCTTGATATTGTGCTTCTGAGTGGTTATGCCACCATTTTTTGTGATTGTCTCAAATCTTTTTGAGCAATTATAGCCGTTATGTTGTCCGAGTCATCCCAGGTTTCTAAATAGTTTGAAGCAATTTGCAAAATCCTTTCCCTCTGGTTTCGATGTTCCTTTATGCCAGCTCAATCACACTAATTGTTGAGTTGAGGTAATTTATTGCCCTGACATATATGTTGGAGCTATTATTATGACCCTAGGTGTCTTAGGGGATCACCTAGTAATTTAGCCATGATTGGTGTCCCAGTGTGATGATTCTGGCCTTTATCTTCGAAAGCATTCCGTGATGCTACTTAGTAATAGGTATTCTATCCCTGGGTTTGAACCCGAGATTCACCCTACTTACTTCATGTTGATAGTTTTGCTCGTTCCTTTAGGATATTAGCAACCTTTGCGATAGTCCTTGAAGTCCGTGGTATCTTCTTCTTCCAAATACCACGAACTACTTATGGCAGAAGTTCCTCGTTGAACTGAAATATCACAACAGGATTATTCTTGAGGAGTTCTCCATTCATAAATCGTGACTCTGCAAGTTCTACCTTTCTGCATGGGTTATCCGGAAGAAATATGTTGAACTTGGTTCGACATACTAATCTATGCATCCACAACCCAGAAAGTTATATGTTCCTTTGAGTTGTTCCCTTTAGTTGCATTCTGACCCTCGTCTATCAATTGATAGTCAAGAGTATGCGTGCGTTCGTTCATCGATGCCTATGACTCTTGTGGTCTGTCAAGCCATTCTATTCCGGAATGACTAGGAGAAACAAACTCCAGTACCTCTTCCATATCTAGGATTGGGTCAAAGTAGTTGTATTCCGCAGATCAAATGCCAATCCAGCTTTTGGTTCTGCTCTACCTTGGAGTATTACATATTTTATATCAAGATTGTTATAGGAATTGCACACCATCCTATGAACTCTTGGTACAGTGATACTTCTTGCCATCATTGTTCATTCCTCGGTTCCTGTGTTATTTTAACCGGAATGCCGACAAACGAATTGTGATGTGTGAGATCCATACTCCCAGCAACCTCGTTGTTTGGTAGTTAAAGGACAATAATTTCATTCTTAGCCTGTTGGTTCTTCAATCATCATTCTAAGACTGATCGTGCTATCTAGTCCTTATTTCCGGTGCACCCTTCGATCGATGAGTTAGGATCTTGTCAAGTCCTCACTCATTTTATCATATCGTCTTGCCCTCAAAAGCAAGATTGTTCTCGAGCCTAGCAACATATCGGTGCTTCGTGATTTTCCGAAGATCTTCTCAGAAGTATTACCAGGTTGTCACCTGACCGCTATGTTGAGCTCGTGATCAAGTTGGTTTCTTGTGAACCACCTTCTCTCCAAGAATCGGTGTTAGATATCCCTGAGCTAGTTGGTTAAGCTACACGACAACTTGGAGGGTTGGAAGATAAAAGCTTGCCTGACTTAGTTCGTTCCAAAGGGATATTCTTGTGTAGTGTGTGTTGAAGAAAGATGATATCTTCATCGATTGGTCCCTGTGATCAGTTGTTGGACCTATTGTCTTATCAATCCTTTGATTTGAGTGTGGGCTATCGTCAAATCAAATCAGTACCAATGATGCTCGTAATGTTGTCTTATTCGTGGTTGATCCCTCGAGCATACACCATTATATCTTTGGTCTGACCAATGCTATCACCGTGTTCACACGATGGTGGAAGTCCAGTGATATGGAAATTCCGATGAGTTGTTGTTGAGCCCATTGACAACATTCTTATCTTCCCCATGATTTTGTTGAACATTAAGCTAGTGTTGGAAACTTTTGAAAGCATTTCTTCATGCTAACTCATGAAGTATTTGTTTGATGAAAGGAGTGACTTCCTCTTATACACGTGCATTTGGTGAAAGTTGCCGCCGTGGATTTGAGAAAGTTAGTTTTGCTTTCTCTGGAATCATCCCAAGTCAGTCATGCATACGTGTGAAGTATTCTGTGGTCTGGGGACTTGCAACCTTCATTCCATATGTGTTCCGAGCACACCAAGCCACTGATTGATTTGTTCAAGGAGAAGAAGTTCCTTCTTAAGAGTATACCTTATGCAAGGATTTTGATATCCTCGTTGATGGTTCCCCACCTGAACTCGGTAGTGTTTTATTATAAGACTACCACGTGTTCATGCTTGTCTGGGACAGCGTGTTCACATGTTTGTAGCAGAACCAGCTCATGTTTTGGAGCTTTCTATCGTAGTTCATCTCCCGAGAATCCCGCAACGTCATCTCGTCGATTTGTGTTGCAAACTTTCATTTTTCTTCCTAGACTCGATGAGTCTGGAATATCCGGACACCAACCAGATCTGAATCTCAGGTAGATATGATGGTTTGGAACATTTCCCAAGAACTATAATATCGGTCTCTCGATAACCGGTAAAGTGGATGTCGTGGCCAACACACCCAGCCGGAAGACCTATTATTGTAGTATCTTGTTTGAGGAAGTTGGCCACCTCCCCATAAGGATTTCGTAGGAATTACCTCCGTAACTGTTCCTTATGGATTCTATTGCTCCCGAAGTCCGACCTTTTACTTGATGTCTAGTTACCAAACCATTTCAATGATTGGATTACACTAGCACATCAAGGAGAACATTAGAAGCGGAGTGCTAAATGTCTCTCGATCGATCATCCAGATTTTATCTCCTTGGCCTCGCTAAGGTGAAATCTGAGAAAGTGTTATCTTTCTTTGCATCTGCATCCTCCATCATCATTCATCATGGTAGCAAGTTGTGTTGCCAGGATCCTTGACACGGATATTGGTAAAACCTTGATGAATGTGGAAATGCTCAAGTTCTTGAGAGCACGCACAAGCGCTACGTGTTATCATCGGCACTAACTGGGTTTGCTCTCAGTTTCCTCGACAATGCTATGATCTTTTCAAACAAGTAAATTCACTCTCTGTTGTTGGGTTCTTCCCCAGTTACCAGAATCATTCCCAGCATTTGCATTTTGTTCCCAGCTTGCACCGCCAATGTGCCATTCTACCACGGGTCTCCCCCATTTCTGGTGATAAGCAAATTCATCCATTGCGTTGTCTTCAACAAGGTAATCCACATCATCCAAGTCCAAGTATGCCATTCTACCGACCCCGCCAATCGATTGCTGTGATTTGCCTTAGGCTGATATAGAGAGTCTCAATGATCTCTATATCAAAGGTAATTCTTTTTGCCACTTGAGGGGAGATATCTATGAGTCACGGTTCCGAAGGTGTCTCGTTGTGGTATCATGGCAATTCAACTCCTCGCTACGTTGACAATTGTTTACCACCTTCTTAAGCGTGAAATTGTTGTCTACCTAGTGAACCCTCGTCATCTGTCTTACTCCATTTCTTCGGATCTGTGCTTCGTCTCTCAGCTCAAGAGATGTTGCTATGTCTCATCCCATGAGTTGATCCTAAGTTGTTTGGTCTTCTCGAAGATCGATTGTTCTAGAGTTTTCCTTTCCTCTTCTTGTCATGATTAGCTGAAGTTCTCAGAGCAAGACGACAAGACAAAGATGGTGTTCGAATCAACGTTCATTTGAAGTGCAACCTGGATCGTGAAGATTATACCAGTTTGCGTCTCCGCTTCACCTTACCCTACGCTTGAATCTCGGGACGAGATTTTTGTTTAGTGGGGGTGAGTTGTCACATCCCTAGCTTCTGGTGCTGTCTGGTGTGTGCATCATGTTTAAATTCAAATGAAATTTGAATTGAGGAATTTTCAAAAGCCTTAGGAAACCTCTAAAAATAACCAACAATTAAATCTTCTCAAATGTGTCCAAGAAAATGTTCCTGTTATTCCATGAAAATATTGGTAAGAGGTAAAATTTAAACCAATATTTTTGAAGTCACGGAGATAATTATTTTGGCCATTTGAATTAATCCAATAACTATTTGCTTTGGATTTATATTTAATATATATTAAATATGACTCCAATAATTCTGGAAGTTTGTGAGTGGCTTTGTATATATTTTAGCAAGCCACATAAAATTCTACAGAATTTACTTAAATGATTTAGTTGCTAAACTAAATCAAAACAAACAGAACAAAAAAAATAGAAAACAGTAAATAAAAGCAGAGAGGGAGTTTTACCTCAGCTTACCTCGCGGCCCACCTGGCCCAACTCCAGTGGCCCAGCCGGCCCAGCCCACCTCCTCCCCCTTGTCCTCTTCCTCCTCTGCCAGGAGGACGAACAGAGGCGAGGCGTGGCGCGCGCCGACGCTGCCTCGGCCACCTCCTGCTTTCCCCTGGCCACCTCCTGCTTCCTCTCGTCGCCCTGGACCCCGTCCGCGACGCCACGCACCCCCCCCAGGCCTCTCACTCTCTCCCCGAGCTCCTCTCCTCCTCTGGCTCTCTCGCGCGCAGCCACCGAACACACCCGCCGCCGCCGACGAGCTTCCCCGTGGCCACCGGCCACCCCTAGCCTCGTCGATGCGCCCAGGAGCTCCCCCTCGACCCCTCCTTCCTCCCCACCGACCCACGGCCCTACGGACGCGCCACAACGCCGCCGACATCGCCGTTTCCATCGCCGGCCGCCGAGGATCTTCACCGTCAATTCGCCACCATCGTCGCTTCCCCGAGCTCGCTGACCCTCCCTGCACGATCCCCGTGAGTCCCTGCTTCGTTTCCCCCTAACCCCAAGCCCGATTTCGAGCTCTAGCCGCCCCCTCTACCGGAGCCGAGACGCTCCGCCGCACGGACTCGTCGCCGGCGAAGCCCCGGTGACCAAATGGCCCCGCGCGTGCGTCCGTTGCACTCGCAACGACCCGTGGAGCAACGCTAGCGTGGCAGCTAGCTTGTTTGCAAGCCGCAGCGCTAACCCCGCACCCACCCGAGCTCCGGCCGCCGCCTCGGGCTCCATTCCGGCGAACCCCGGCCACCCCCGCACCTCCCGTTGGCCCCCCTAGATGCGCACGGGCACGGGCTACCCTCTGGTGCCCTTGGCTTGGCCCAAAACCCCTCGCAGCGCCACTCCGGCGAGCTCCCGCCGCAGTTTTGGTCGTCGCCGGCCGAACTCCGGCGACTGCCGACGTGGCACGCCTAATTAACACTAATGACGCCTAAACACCCCCCCACAGCCACTGACAGTGGGCCCCGTAGTGGGTCAAAGCCCGGGTCAACGCGGGATTAGCCCCTGTATCACTGACGTGTGGACCCCACACGTCAGGTTTGACCCGAGCCGGCCCCTGTTGACTTGCTGACGTCATGCCAACGTCATGCTGACGCAGTAATGCTTTCTGGATTTAATTTAATTCAGGAAATTCCAGAAAATGCCTAAAACTTCTATAAATCATAGAAAATTAACCGTAACTCCAAATTAAATAATTTATATATGAAAAATTATCAGAAAAATTCAAGGAATCCATCTGTACCATTTTCATGCATGATAGAACAACTTATAGCTGCTGTTTAGCACAAATCAATTAAATGGCATTTGAATAATCACATATGGAGTTTGAATTTGAATCTTATATTCAAACCAACTTCATTTAATCTGTTGCTAGTTGCATTAGCCCAAAACACATCCATTTTGCCATGTCATGATCATGCATCATATTGTGCATTGCATTGATCGTGTTTTTCTGTATTTGCCGGTAATTGTCCCCTCTCGATAGACATGTACCGCCGATGTGATCGATGACACCGATGAAGAGCTATATTATCTTCAGAAGTGCCAGGCAAGCAAAACCCCCTTGTTCATTCCGATACAATCCTACTCTCTCGCTCCTGCTCTCTTTTAATGCATTAGGACAACACTGATTCATCTGTTACTTGCTGCGGTAGCTGAACCCCTTTATCCTTTGCATGACCTGTCATTCCACAGTAAATAGATGAAACCCACTAGCATGAGTAGGAGTTGTTTGAGCCCTGTTGTGCCTACTCATTCATGTTTGTTTGTCATGCCTGCTACTGCTTAGAGTTGAGTCAGGTCTGATCCTACTGTGTGTGAGCTAAGTGTGTGAACACGATTTGGTAAAGGTAGCGGTGAGAGGCCATGTAGGAGTACATGGTGGGTTGTCTCATTGCAGCCGTCCTCAGGAACTGAGTTCTGTGTTTGTGATCCATGATTCAGCTACTACCACGCATTGGGCCCGAAACCAATGGACCCTCTCGGCTTCTTAATCACCCTTGTCCTCTGTCCAGGAGTTGCAAGTAGTTTCTGGTGTTTGTAGTATGCTGGAGGCCGTGGGCAGCGCTGACCGTAGGGGTGGGCTGTGATGCGGTAGGCACGTGGCATGGTGTACCGGGCGCCCGTTTGGTGTCTCGGGAACCCTGTTCACATCGTTTGGGGCTGTGAGCGAAACTCCGGCCGAATCTCCTCATGGATGGAACCCGAATAGGCGATAAACCTGGACTAGAGACTCGAGTGTTTAGGCAGGCCGTGGCTGACACCCACGTTGGGCTTCCGCTTGAAGGTTGCCGAGTACATGTCGTGTAAACGGCGGTAAGTGGTGAGAGCGTGTGTGAAGAAGTACACCCCTGCAGGGTTAACATCATCTATTCGAATAGCCGTGTCCGCGGAAAAGGACTTCTGGGTTGCTTATATCAGTTCATAGACAAGTGAAAGTGGATACTCTAAAATACGCAAGATAAGCGTGAGTGCTATGGATGGCGTTCTCGTAGGCAGACGGGGGCGGATCCATAGTGGTGTATTGATATGGTGAATATGTGGACTCGTGTGCGCCACCTCAAAAGAGTTGCTTGCAGTCGTAGTTCAGGATAGCCACCGAGTCAAAGCTGGCTTGCTGCAGTTAAACCCCACCACCCCTTTGTTGATAATGATGCATATGTAGCTAGATCTGATGTAAGTCTTG
>NC_041393.1:13933096-13940818 GCF_002162155.2 Triticum dicoccoides
TGGGTACATTTGTACTCACGTTTGCCTATTTTATGTTTTTGCAGAGAGACTTCGGTCTCACTAGTAGTTTCGCGTGGACTTCGACGTTTAGCTTGATACCTCAGCTACGATCTTGTGCCCTCGGCAGGATCTGATAGATAGTCAGGCCTCTCAGCCTTTTTCATTTATAGATGTCTGTACTCAGACATGATAGCTTCCGCTTGTGCTTTGACTTGTATGCTCTGATTGTTGGGTCATGAGACCCATGTTTGTAATATCTCGCTCCTCGGAGCCTATTGAATAAATTACTTGAGTCGTAGAGTCATGTTGTGATGCCATGTTGTATTTGCACATATCGAGCATATTGTGTGTATGATTGAAATGCTTGGTATGTGTGGGATCTGACTATCTAGTTGTTTATCTTTAGTAGCCTCTCTTACCGGGAAATGTCTCCTAGTGTTACCACTGAGCCATGGTAGCTTGCTACTGCTCTGGAACACTTAGGCTGGTCGGCATGTGTCCTTCTTCGTTCCTGTGTCTGTCCCTTCGGGGAAATGTCACGCTTTGAGTACCGGAGTCCTGTTAGCCCGCTACAGCCCGGTTTACCGGAGTCCTGCTAGCCCAGTGCTACAGCCCGGACCCACTTGCTGATGACCGACACGTTCGAAGCTGGGTCATGGATGCCTGTCCCTGTAAGTCTGTGCCACTTTGGGTTTACGACTAGTCATGTCAGCCCGGGCTCCTTATCATATGGATGCTAGCGACACTATCATATACGTGAGCCAAAAGGCGCAAACGGTCCCGGGAAAAGGTAAGGCGACAGCTGTGGGGATACCGTGCGTGAGGCCGCAAAGTGATATGAGGTGTTACCGGCTAGATCAATGTGACATCGAGTCGGGGTCCTGACAACAAAACTTCCTCCGCAGCATAAAGGGCTTTCCAGCCGCAATCTGTTCGGCCTCACACAGCTCCTCTTTCGCATCTCTCATCGTAGAGCGAACGTCCTTGGCATCGGCAACGGCCTTCTCTAAATCCGTCTGTCTCGCCCGGTCTTCTTTCTCAAGAAGTTCGCAACGGTCTGCAGCACTCTTTAACTTCTCGGCCATCTCGGCCATCTCTTCTTTGCTTCGGCAGTGAGAAGCCTGTTCGGCTCTCAGCTCTTCAAGGGCCTACTCGGCAGCCGCATCGCTTTTTGTGGCTTGCTCCTTAGCTCGGGCAAGTTCTGCCCTAAGATTATCCACAGCGGTCGTACCATTTGCGTCAAGCACACACATTGTAAGACACTGGCATGAAGCCCCTCTTACCTAATGCCGCCCGAAGAATTACATACCTTGAGCCTCATCAAGCCGCTTGTTGACAAGCGCGATGTCGGCATCTGCCATGTCCAGTTGCCGCTTTAGTTCGGCCACATCATCAGTTCGGCTCGATTCCGTACACCTCGCCACCTACATTCAAAGGGGACATCTTAGACCTGGGATTATGATCCTCTGCGTGCCGTCGTTTCTTGGGAACGCGCAGAGTCTCAGGGGCTACTATCTACACAGGGTGCATTTATTTATGTGCAACTGACAAAAGTGTACATTATCTAGCGTACCTCAAAACCCGTCAGTGAACTTTTGACAGCCTCATGCAATCCACTTTCTGTGGATGAAATCATTTCAATCACCATGCCCATCAATGCACGGTGCTCCTCTGAGATAGAAGCACGCCCCAGCAGAATCTTCAACTCCTCCGGCCGAGCACCAGACAGTGCCGGACTTGTCCTATGGCCTCATTCGAAGGTCGGACGTGGAGAGCCTTGGGGGGCCACATAGTTATCTTCCGCCCCTGCCGGATTCGGAGAAACCCTCCGCGATAACACCTCAGGGTCGCCCGCCTCGCAAGGCGGTATGGCAGGGGGAGGCGTCCCGCTCTCCATCATCTCCGGAAGAAGATCCCCCGAAGACGAGCTCTGCTGAGAAGGGCTGAGGTCCGAGCTATAAGGTAAAATTTCGGTTAATCTTCTCAGATATAAATCAAGGATTTCTCTCATCACTCAAAAGGAAAACCTCTCTATACTTACGGCTCGCTGGAGGGCTGATCCCCTTGAGGGCGTGGTCCGGCCGAGGAACTCCCCAGCATCGGACCCTCTGACGAGGATTTTCTCCCCCGTTTTGAGGCCATGGTCTCCGGGTCGTCAGAGGCGGCTCTTCTTCCCCTTAGGAGAGGAATTGTTGGTTCCTCCCTTCGGAGAAGCCTCCTTTGAGGAGGCCATAGCTTCCTTGTCCTCCCCCTCCAAAGGCATTTTCTCCAGCATCCTGACCAGCACGGGATCCGGACTAGTTTCAGGAAGGGGAGCCGGACACCTGATCAGCTTTGCCGTCGCTATCCACTCCTGTTTAAAAGGACGGCTCTTTTAGGGGCAAGTTTATGACAATTATACGGATAGAAGGTCTGGGCACAAGGTTGCTTACTTGAGTATCCGGGCGATTGCAGCTTAGGCTTGCGTCCTCGGTTAAATCCGGACACATCTCTTGTGATCCGAAGAACAGTCTATACATCTCCGCGGGCGTTGCACCCATAAAATGCTGGAGAGCTCGTGGTCCCTCCGGATTAAACTCCCACAGACGAAGGGAGCGACGCTTGCCGGGCAATGTTCGGCGAATCAGCATGACCTGCGTCACCTTCGCCAGGTTGAGGTCTCCTTTTAAGAGATCCCTAATGTGGCCCTGCAACAGGGGCACGTCTTTGGATAACCCCCAATCTAATCCTTTGTTGACCCATGACGCTAGCCGTGGTGGGGGACCCGAGCGAAAGACAGGGGGCGCCACCCACTTGCCGCTCCTGGGAGTGGTGATATAGAACCACTCTCGTTGCCACAAGCCGAGCTCCTCTTGATAAGAGCCCTCGGGCCATGGAGCATCGGCATTCTTACTGGTGACAGCACCTCGGGACTCTGCGTGCCATCCCTCGATCATCTTCGGCTCCACTCCAAAAGTCTTGAGCCATAAACCGAAGTGAGGAGTAACGCGGAGGAACGCTTCGCACACAACGATGAATGAGGAAATGTGGAGGATGGACTCCGGAGCTAAGTCGTGAAATTCTAGCCCGTAATAGAACAGCAGCCCCCTCACGAAGGGATCCATCGGGAAGCCTAACCCCCGGAGGAAGTGAGACATGAACACTACGCTCTCACCGGGCTGGGGATTGGGAATAGCTTGCCCTTGAGCAGGCAACCTATGCGGAATTTCAGCGGTCAAGAACTTAGCCTCTCTCAACTTTAGCACATCCTCCTCCGGCGGAGGAGGGCATCCATCGGCCTTGAAGGTCGGAACCAGACATTGTCGAAGGTCCGAAGCGCCTGGAATCTGAAGCCTACGGTGTTGGAACTCGAGGCGACGGGTGAACTCGTTTGAGATTGGAAAAGGGAGTAAGGCCTTGGTCTCTTTATAAGAGGTTGAATACCAGGAGCCCTCCCCGTAACCGTTTGGGACTCGCCTTTAATCGAGAAAACATGCTAACGGGCACGATTGGGTTACCCACGTCCGTATTGATGAGAATCCCGTAAAGGGGGGGGCACACGATCTCTGCTTTGACAAGACTTGCCAAGGAAACCGCCTCGCAAAACATGCTGAGGTGGAAAAATAAAAACGATTCGAGTAAAGAACTTGGCCGTAGAGTGATAGTGCACTGCGGAATACGTCAGCAGATTTGATTTGTGTTAATATTATTATTCTCTCTATCGGAATATGTGGAAGCTTATTTTGCAGAACCGGACACTACTCTTGGTGTTTACAAATCTTCTATGAAGGACTTGGAGGAGGAACCCGCCTTGCAATGCCGAAGACAATCTGCGCGCCGGACTCGTCGTCATTGAAGCCTAGTTCAAGGGCTACTGAGGGAGTCCTGGATTATGGGGTGTTTGGGTAGCCGGACTATACTTTCAGCCGGACTCCTGGACTATGAAGATACAAGATTGAAGACTTCGTCTCGTGTCCAGATGGGACTTTCCTTGGCGTGGAAGGCAAGCTTGGCGATGCGGATATTCAAGATCTCCTACCCTTGTAACCGACTCTGTGTAACCCTAACCCTATCCAGTGTCTATATAAACCGGAGGGTCGTAGTCCGTAGGCAATCAACTCCATACACAACAATCATACCATAGGCTAGCTTCTAGGGTTTAGCCTCCTTGGTCTCGTGGTAGATCTACTCTTGTACTACCTATATCATCAATATTAATCAAGCAGGAGTACGGTATTACCTCCATCGAGAGGGCTCGAACCTGGGTAAAACAAAGTGTTCCCTGCCTCATGTTACCATCCGGCCTAGACGCACAGTTCGGGAATCCCTACCCGAGATCCGCCGGTTTTGACACCGACCATGACCCTCAAGAGAGCGACTCCCAAGGGAAAAGTAGGTGGTGGTGAGGCAAATGGTAAATCCAAGGTTGGGCCTTGCTGGAGGAGTTTTATTCAAAACGAACTGTCAAGGGGTCCCCATAACACCCAAGCGTGTAAGGAACGCAAAATCAAGAAACATAACACCGGTATGACGGAAACTAGGGCGGCAAGAGTGAAACAAAACACCAGGCATAAGGCCGAGCCTTCCACCCTTCAGCTAGCAACACTACAAGTGGGGCTGAGCAAAGCAATAACATAGCTAGACAAGGGTTTCCTAGGACAAGGTGGGTTAGAGGCTTGAAATGGCAATATGGGAGGCATGATAAAGCATGTGGTAGGTATCACAGCATAGGCATAGCAATAGAGTGAGCAACTAGCAAGCAAAGATAGAAGTGATTTAGAGGGTATGGTCATCTTGCCTGAGATCCCGCAAGGAAGAAGAACGAGTCCAAGAAGAAGACAAATGGATGTAGTCGAACGGATCCTCACAACTCTGGAACGAAACATTAGCTAATGAGAGAAGCACCCGGAAAGAAGCAAACAACATAGTGAACAACCACCACATAAACATGGCATGATGCACAACCAAGTATGATGCATGTCCGGTTTAATGAGGTATGGCATGGCAAGGTGCACAAATAACACTACAAATTAAGTGGAGCTCAATATGCAACGGAGTTGCATACTGAAGAAAACACCACATGACTTATTTAGTTCTCTCTCGGTTATGTACTCAACAATATTGAAGGTTGGTTAACATGGCAAGACGTGAAACATGAGTGAAAATACATAGCTAGGCATTTTAAATGAGGCCGGAAACAACAACAACAATTCCGGTATATCCTCATGTGCATTAGCAATTTAATGCAACAACAAGTTTTAAACATATTAAATGTTGTTATCATGATGTGGATGTTATGTTCAAGTTTATGCAATTTTAAGAAAATGTTGACATGATATGATATGAGGCATTTGTCATCGTGGCGGAAACGAAGGGGGTGCCACGGCAACGATTCCGAAGATGATGCCACGGCAACATAACGGTTCTGGTAGCTCATGCAGATATTGGTGCAAAGGAAGTGTGGCGGGAGCGTGTCATGCAAGGATGGTGGGGTGCTCCCGGATACCCGGTTCCCACATGTCGACGATGGTGCCAAGCGGGGAAAACAACTAATGTTCGTGGGAGGATACAACATCCAAACATGCATCTCATACAACACAAGCATTTGTTCACGGACGGTCGTTTCGGGGTTATACCTTCGAAGCGTGCATTATCGGAACGGATCGAGTTCGGCGGTAGGGGTACACGTGTCGAAGGGGAAGTAGTTGTTCATGGGGTCATCGCGGGAAGTAGCAGTTCACGCGACGGTAGTTGAACTTGACGTTTGCGTTACACGGGTCTTCGACGACGGTCGTCGTACATGGTTCGGAGTGGTACTTGCATCTTTGGACTTGTCGGTCTCGATTCTTGCGACGGTAGCGGTATACGTCTCGTTTTCGGAGAGGTACTTGGGTTCATTTTAACTTGTCGGTCTCGTCATCTCGAAGGGGTGCTTGACGTTCTTAGCGATTCCGAAGACGACGGTAGAGGTACATTTGTTTTAGGGTTACTTGTCGGATCCACGGCGACAGTAGAGGTACAAACATTCTTGCGGTACTTGGGTCGTCGTGGAACTTGGCGCTTGCGTTATTGATAGCTCGAAGGGGTACTTGGCGTGTCCAAGGTCTCCGGCCGTAGTGGTACTTGATGATATGGGTAGTCGAACTTGACGAAAAACGAGTCTCCTCGGGGACTTGATGCATCCGAATTCTTCGGGTTTGTAGTAGTACTTGGCGTTCGGAGTCCGGGTCTTGCCGGTCTTGATGGTCTTTTGTTCCGAAACGAACCATCACAAGGCCTCGGTTGGGCAGCAGCAAGGAGGCGATGGAGCGGGCGTGCTCAAGGGAGAGCAGCAGAGGGCAGCAGCAGCAGCGAGACAATGGTGGTGGTCGAACGAGGCAGGGCAGCTCAGTCGCGCGCGGGAAGAGGTCAAGGAAAACAAGGCGAGGCTGAAGGTGGGTCTCGAGCAGGGGCTGTCCATAACTGGA
Source organism: Triticum dicoccoides (assembly GCF_002162155.2). NCBI lineage: Eukaryota > Viridiplantae > Streptophyta > Magnoliopsida > Poales > Poaceae > Triticum > Triticum dicoccoides. The sequence goes on from NC_041393.1 coordinate 13,939,543, forward strand.
ACATAGGAGGTCAGTGAGTGGCGGCGTTGGGTGCTTGTATGCAGGGAGGCGGCGGACGCGGGAAGCTCGCCGTGAGGGCGTCATGGCGAGGCACTCCGGTGACGAGGCTCGTGACAGGGAAGAAGCCGCCAGCTCCTGGTGGTGGAGGTCGGCTCCGAGGCGGACGCGGGGGAAGGCAGCGACGCAAGCGAGGAGGAAGGAGAGGCCGGCATGGTCGTGCACGCAGGTCGGCATCCTGCTATTGGTCGTCGGCGCGGCACCATGGCCGAAGGCCAAGGTCACACTACTAGGAAAAGGGCTATAGATGGAATTGACACTAATGGCGCACCAGACATGTGGTGCGCCATTACTATATACTAACGGCGCACCATGTGTTGGTGCGCCATTAGTGTCCAGATACTAATCGGGCACCACATCCACGGTGCGCCATTAGTAAAAAAAATATTTTTTTTCAAAACTACTAATGGCGCACTGTGGGAGTGGTGCGCCATTACTAGTTGAACTAGTAATGGCGCACCATGCCACGGTGCGCCATTAGTAACTTTGCCACCACTTCCACCGAATGCACCCCCCCGGACCGCCTTTTCAGTTTTAAAAAAATAAAAAAATGATGGAAATGTCAAAAAAATAAAAGAAAATAAGTTTCCCATGTGATTTTTGTCTAGTTGTTGTGAAAATTTACAAATATGAATTTCGACTTTATTTGCGAAATCTCTCGAGAATTTGTAAAATGGGCATAACTTTTGCGTACGAACTCGGATGAAAAAGTTTTTTATATGAAAAATCATCTACTCGAAAAGTTACATCCGAATTTAAACATTTTCAAAATCCTCAAAAACCTAACAGAAAAAAAGTTACGGGGCTTTTAAGATCTGGAGAGGCAAAAAAATTCAAACTTACTAATGGCGCACCTGCCCATGGTGCGCCATTACTAACTTCCCGCCTTCAAAATTCAAAATAAATCAAAAAAATAAAAATAAAAAGTTAGTAATGGCGCACCTACCCACGATGCGCCATTACTATGCCGTATATATGGCTGGGCGTGGTCCTCTCCTCCTTACCTCTTCATTCTTCTCCTCCACTCCACCTCTCCTCCACTCCATCTTCCCTTCTCTCCTCCACCATACTACCCTCCTCCTCTCCGGCGACCTCCTCCTCCTCCTCTCCGGCGACCTCCTCCTCCTCTTCTCCGGCGACCTCCTCCTCCTCCTCTCCGGTGACCTCCTCCTCCCTCCTATCCTCCCCTCCCCTCCCCTCACGGTTTCTCCTCCCTCCT
>NC_041393.1:13941482-13957778 GCF_002162155.2 Triticum dicoccoides
AAAATAGCAATGGCGCACGGTGGGGGTTAGACGGTGCGCCACTACTATTTTCCCGCCTTCAAAATTCAAAAATACTAATGGCGCACCAGTGGCCTATACTAATGGCGCACCAGTGGCCTATACTAATGGCGCACCGTGGCCTATACTAATGGCGCACCAGTGGTGCGCCATTAGTAAAAAATACTAGTGGCGTGATACTAATGGCGCACCAGTGATGCGCCATTAGTAGGCAAAACTGGTGCGCCATTAGTAGCCCTTTTCCTAGTAGTGTCAGGGTCTGAGAGGAGGAGCCCGGTGGCGCGGGTGCATCATGGTGATACGGCAGCGCAGCGGAGGCTCGCGTGCAGGGGCATCGCGCGCGGGCGCTATGGCCGGAGGCGGGGACGTACTTGGGCGATGGGAGGAGCTCCGACGTCGGGTGCCGCGGGTGTCTCTCGAGCAGCGCGCTCAAGTAGACGATGAAGGCTGGAGGAGGAAGGCGCGATGGTGGAGAAAAAGGGGATCGAGAGGGAGTGGGACAGTGGGCGAGAGGTGCGGGTCGAGCGTGCCTCTCTGGCGGCGGTGTGGGAGTATGCGAGGGAGAGATGGGATCGAGAGGGAGTGAGCATGGCTAGGGTTAGAGCAGGGGAGAGGCTTGCTGGGCCGCAAGAGTTGGGCCTAGGGACCGGGACGGCTGGATTCAACGAAAGAAGAGAAAAAAAAGATCTCCCTCTTCCCTCCTTTCCATTAGAGAGAAGAACAACAAGAAAGAAAGAAAACAGAGAAAATAAGATGGTAGGAGAAAGAATATATTCTCAAACTCAGAAAAATAAGTTTAATGCAAGAGAATAGGAGTGGGCATGGATGCAAGGTTTAGATTCAAACACATTTGAATTAAATTAAAATGGGTGAATAGGAAGTGGAGGTTTGGAAGGTCCAAAAATGTTTGGTTTTTTTAGAGGAGCCTCGATAAAAGAGATACAGAATTGTGGACAAGATTTGAAGGTCAAACTCGAAGTGAAAATAGGCATGAGGATTATTTTTGCACGTGTGTTATGGTGAATTTCAAAAGAAAGAAATATTGAATATAGCTCCCTACTATCGGGAGGGTATGTTTTAAAGAGAAACCACCATGTGAATTCCCTCGATTTAAATGGACCGAAGATCCATGCAATTTATTTAAGAGAGTTTTAGTTAGCTTTGAGAAAAGATGGCATGATGACATGATGCAATGACGAATGCAACGAACCAAACAAATCACACGACGAAACCCGGAAACCCTGGAAGGCACCTGAAGCTCCGGTCTTGGGGCGTCACATTTAGTTTGTCAACTGAATTGCTTGAGGACAAGAAAAGGTTTAAGCTTGGGGGAGTTGATACGTCTCCGTCATATCTACTTTTCCAAACACGTTTGCCCTCATTTTGGACTCTAACTTGCATGATTTGAATGAAACTAACCCGGACTGACGCTGTTTTCAGCAGAATTGCCATGGTGTTATTTATGTGCAGAAACAAAAGTCCTCAGAATGACATGAAACTTCACGGAACGTCTATCTGGAAATAATAAAAAATCCTTGCAAAAGATGAAGACCAGGGGGCCCACACACTAGCCACGAGGGTGGGGGGCGTGCCTGCCCCCCTGGGCGCGCCCCCCTACCTCGTGGGCCCCCTGGAGCTCCTCCGACCTCAACTCCAGCTCTATATATTTGCTTTCGGGGAGAAAAAAATCAAGGAGAAGAATTCATCGCGTTTTACGATATGGAGCCGCCGCCAAGCCCTAAAACCTCTCGGGAGGGCTTATCTAGAGTCTGTTCGGGGCTCCGAAGAGGGGAATCTGTTGCCATCATCATCATCAACCTTCCTCCATCACCAATTTCATGATGCTCACCTCCGTGCGTGAGTAATTCCATCATAGGCTTGCTGGACGGTGATGGGTTGGATGAGATTTATCATGTAATTGAGTTACTTTTGTTAGGGTTTGATCCCTAGTATCCACTATGTTCTAAGATTGATGTTGTTATGACTTTGCTATGCTTAATGCTTGTCAGTAGGGCCTGAGTGCCATCATTTCAGATCTGAACCTATTATGTTTTCATCAATATATGAGTGTTCTTGATCCTATATTGCAAGTCTATAGTCACCTACTATGTGTTATGATCCAGCAACCCCGAAGTGATAATAATCGGGCCACTCCCAGTGATGACCGTAGTATGAGGAGTTCATGTATTCACTATGTGTTAATGCTTTGGTCTGGTACTCTATTAAAAGGAGGCCTTAATATCCCTTAGTTTCCGCTAGGACCCCGCTGCGATGGGAGGGTAGGACAAAAGATGTCATGCAAGTTCTATTCCATAAGCACGTATGACTATATTCGGAATACATGCCTACATTACATTTATGAATTGGAGCTAGTTCAGTGTCACCCTAGGTTATGACTGTTACATGATGAACCGCATCCGGCATAATTCTCTATCACCGATCCATTGCCTACGAGCTTTCCATATATTGTTCTTCGCTTATTTACTTTTCCGTTGCTATTGCTATCATCACTAAAAAATACCAAAAACATTACTTTTGCTACCGTTACCTTTTTCTATCATCACCACTACTATCATATTACATTGCTACTAAATACTTTGCTGCAGATATTAAGTTTCCAGGTGTGGTTGAATTGACAACTCAGCTGCTAATACTTGAGAATTTTCTTTGGCTCCCCTTGTGTAGAATCAATAAATTTGAGTTGAATAATCTACCCTCAAAAACGGTTGCGATCCCCTATACTTGTGGGTTATCAGAGACCATCCACATTCCCTGACCACCAGATACGGACATGGTTGCTTGAGTGGAAAGGAGATGAGAACTTGAGCGCTGGAGCTTGAGATCGAAAAGGCGGTGACAGAGAGAGAGAGCGTGAGGAGAGGAAGAGGGATTCCTAATCCCCTTATAAAGGCAGCAGATATTAAAGCGCCTCCTCACTCGCCTTAGGATTCGCCTATTCCCTAGGGTTGTATAAACAGCACGGTTGAGTTACCCATGCCCGCATTGATGAGAATCCCGCAATAAGGGGGCACGATCTCTGTTTCGACAAGACGTGCCAATAGCAACCATGTCTCGAAGCGTGTGATGGTAGAAGAAAAACGGTTCAAAATTATAACCGGACAGACATAATATCGTGTTGGAAAAAAGCTGTCAACAGATTAGATTTGTGCAAATATTATATTCTCGCTACGGTTGTGTATGGTGTCCGTAACAGGTCAGGATACTATCATTGCATCTGAAGACTATCTTGGAGTTCGGAGAAAGGGGAACCCGCCTTGCAATGCCGAAGACAATATGCGTGTCGGACTCCTCTTCATTGAAAGCCAGGTTCAGGGGCTACTGAGGGAGTCCTGGACTAAGGGGTCCTCGGACGTCCGACATGTTATCCATGGGCCGGACTGATGGGCTGTGAAGAAATGAAGGCCGAAGATGGCACCGTGTCCGGATTGGACTCTACTTGGCGTGGAAGGCAAGCTTGGCGATCGAAGATTCCTTTTTATGTAACCGACTCCATGTAAACCCTAGATCCCCTCGGTGTCTATATAAACCGAAGGGGATAGTCCGGAAAGGATACCACATATACTCATTACCATACTCATATAGGCTAGACTTTTAGGGTTTAGCCATTACGAACTCGTGGTAGATCAACTCTGGTAATACTCATATTCATCAAGATCAATCAAGCAGCAAGTAGGGTATTACCTCCATAGAGAGGGCCCGAACCTGGGTAAACATCGTGTCCCATGTCTCCTATTACCATCTATCATAGACGCACAGTTCGGGACCCCCTACCCGAGATTCGCCTGTTTTGACACCGACAGCTGGCCAATCCGGTGGTAGTGCGTAAGGCAAATGGGAAGTGGAGGCTGTGTATTGATTACACGGACATCAATAAGGCTTGCCCAAAAGATCCTTTCCCATTTTCGCGCATTGACCAGATTGTAGATTCCACAGCTGGGTGTGATCTGTTATCATTCCTTGATGCTTACTTAGGGTACCACCAGATCTTCATGACAAGAGAAGACGAAGAGAAGGCGACATTCATCACCCCATGTGGTACGTACTGTTTTATACGGATGCCTTTCCAATTGAAGAGTGCTGGCTCAACGTTTGCAAGAGCAGTCCAAATTGGTTTTGAACCCCAGCTGCATAGAAATATGGAAGCTTATATGGATGACATAGTGGTCAAAACCAAGGACAGAGCAACACTCATACCGTATTTAGAAGGTACGTTTGCGAACCTGCGCGGGATCAACCTCAAGCTGAACCCTGAGAAGTGTGTCTTCGGCATTCCGTCCGGCAAGCTTCTCGGGTTCTTTGTGTTGCAGCGTGGGATCGAGGTGAATCCAGACAAGATCAAGGCCATTCAGCAAATTGAGGCGCCAAGGCGGCTTAAGGATGTGCGTTAGCTTGCTAGCTGCGTTGCCGCCATGAGATGATTCATCTCCAAGTCCGCCGAGCGTGCCCTTCCCTTTTTCAAGATTTTGAAAAAAGGCGGGCTTAATGGAGTGGACCCCAGAGGCCGAAGCAGCGCTGCAAGATTTGAAGAAATACCTCTCCTCCACGCTAATACTAGTTACGCCTAAACCACAAGAGCCGTTGCTGTCGTACCTACAGGCAACAAATCAAGTGGTCAGTGTTGCGCTAGTGGCGCAGAGAGAGGTTGACGCAGAAGTGATAGCAAAAACGGAGCATGGCGCCATTGGGGCAGGGGTGAAACAACCAACTGAAGTGGTGCCGAAGAAGAAGATGATGCAGCAACCGGTCTACTTTGTTAGCTCCCTCTTGAAGGGGGATAGATCAAGCTACTCCAGTGTGCAGAAAATGCTCTTTAGCATCCTTATGGCCTCGAGGAAGCTACGTTATTACTTCCAAGCACACGAGATCACCGTAGTCAGCCTCCTCCCTTTGCAACGGATACTGCATAACCCAGATGCGACTGGGAGGATTGTAGAATGGGCACTGGGACTGTCTAGTTTTGGTCTTAAGTTTGAGAGCACTTCGACAATCAAAAGCAGAGTCTTGGCGGAGTTCATTGCAGAATGGACCACGACACCCGACGAAGAAGTTCAAGAGACTGCTCTCCCTGGCAAGGAGCCAAGTTGCAACTGGATCATGTACTTTGATGGGGCTTTCTCGCTGCAAGGAGCCGGTGCTGGTGTACTGCTTGTCGCACCCACCGGAGAGCACCTCAAGTACGTTGTCCAGATGCACTTTCCCAGGGAGATGTCGACAAGAAACACTGCCGAGTATGAGGGACTGTTTGCCAATCAAGAAACTCATCGTCAGGGGTGACTCGCAGCTTGTTGTCAAGCAAGTCAACAAAGATTAATAGAGTCCATTGAAGGAGGCCTACGTAGATGAAGTGAGGAAGCTGGAGGAGCGCTTTGACGGTATACAAGCGGTGCATGTTCCCCGAGTGGAGAACGACATCGCCGGCTACCTATCGAAACATGCTACCCTCAAATTACCTGTGGAACCAGGTACTTTTGTGCTTCGATTAACTCAGCCATCCGTTCAACCATCAATAGAGCAAGACAAGAGAAGGAAATCAGTACACGGCAAGTACTTTCCCGCCGAGCTCCCTGGGGCCGCCGGCGAGGATGTTGTCGGAGACTCTGAGCCTGCTGTGGGGCAACAGACTCCGGCAGGGCGTCAAGCCCTAGCCGTGGAGACAACCACTCCCACGGCAGAAGAGATGCCTTTGGCCCTTGCCGTCGAGCCTCAGGCCCCGGCATGGGCGCAACATAGCATTCAATTTATCCAAACAGGGGAGGTTCCTAAGGAGCAGGAAGAAGCAAAAAAAGTAGCCTGTCGGTCTGCCATGTATCAGTTCGTCGACGACATTCTATACAGAAAAAGGCCGAATGGTGTGAAATTGAAGTGCATTCCCCGGAAGGAAGGACTAGAGCTGTTGGCGGAGATACATGGAGGCATATGTGGCTCCCACATAGGGTCGAGAGTCCCTTGACGGCAAGGCATTCCGGCAAGGTTTCTTCTGGCCCACCGCCCTCCAGGATGCGGCGGCGCTAGTAAACAAGTGTGAAGCATGCCAGTTCCATTCAAAGAAGCTTCATCAACCAGCGCAAGCTGCTCTCCAAACGATCCCTCTCTCCTGGACATTCTCGGTCTGGGGGCTCGACATACTGGGCCCCTTTCCCCGTGCTGTCGGGGGCTTTGAGTACTTGTACGTCGCAATCGACAAGTTCACAAAGTGGCCAGAGGTGGAAGCAGTGATGAAGGTGACAGCGCAATCAGCCATCAAGTTCTGCAAGGGACTAGTCTGTCGTTTTGGCGTACCAAACAGAGTCATCACCGACAACGGCACGCAGTTCATGAGCTGCACCTTCATGAAGTACATCCAGGACCTCGGCAGCAAGGTATGTTTTGCTTCTATTGCACATCCACGGAGCAACGGCCAAGCTGAGAGGGCCAATGAAGAAGTGTTGCGAGGCCTCCGGACGAAGACTTTTGGCAGGCTACACAAGTGCGGAAGACGCTGGATTGATGAATTGCCGACGGTTCCTTGGTCAATCAGAACGACCAGACATCCTTCTCCCTCGTTTACGGGGCAGAAGTAGTTCTCCCCACGGAACTCACATACGGGTCACCCCGAGTGCTCGCCTATGATGAGCTTGAGCAAGAGCAATTGCGTCAAGACGACGCAATGCTCCTCGAGGAAGATCTTCTTCGGGCGGCTGTACGAGCAGCGCGCTACCAGCAAGCCTTGCGCCGCTATCGTAGACACAAGATTCATGCCCGAAGCATTGAGGAAGGCGACCTTGTTCTTCGGCACGTTCAGTCGGCCAAGAATTCCAAGAAGTTGACGCCGAAGTGGGAAGGCCCTCATCGGGGAATACGAGTCACCAGGCCCGGCGCAGTCCACCTGGAGACCGAAGATGGCATTCTAGTGAGCAACTCCTGGAACATCAAACATCTTCGCGAGTTTTACACATAAGGCGCGGTTGCCGGGCCTCCCGGAAAGCCACCCTTTTGTACAAGCCTTCCTGACACGGCATGTAACCCTTTGTACAAAGCCAGGCGCAGACCCTGAGCATAAATAAATGAAGCGCTAGCGCCCTAAGTTTTAGCATGCATGCTAGATTGAGTCTCTCCCTCGGTTAGGGTTGATAGTGCCTAGCAGCGACTAACCCCTAGCGTATGAGGTCAAGTATGCGTCTTTCTGTTCTTTCCCGTCCTTTTTAGGTTCACCGGATGCATGAACATCTCTGATGAGCTGTTTGGAGGAAAGAGGACACGACGATGTCCCGACCTCGGCAAGCCAAGGTTGCCGGGGGCTGCAAACCCCAAAGGTCCGACCACAATAAGCCAAAGTCGCCGGGGGCTGCTGATCCAGATAAGTCTTTTATCCCCTAGTATGCATTCCTGTATGAAATTGGGGTGTATGAAACCTCGTTTATTCCTAAACCACCGTGCTCCCCTTTTCATGTGCCCAAAAACTATCCCCTGGGCCAGAACTTGGTTATAGTGCGGCGGCGAGGGAGCAAACGGGAGGCCTAAAACTTACTTCACCCCTGCCTCCGCCAAGAGCGGGAGTGTGGTCATGATTGAAGTAGGGAAACAACAAGGTCTATTGCAGGGCGTCGGTGTTTATCTTTAAAATAACAAGGATTCGTTCCTTGGCGCGGGCCTCGCTCACGCACAAAGAACCCGGCAAGGCCCCTTTTTCATTCATACGTTCCAAACAGGTATAGTTCGTACGGAATGCAGGCATGAGCGAGGGGATTACAGGATTTAAATCTTACAATGGCCCGTAGGATTACAGACTAAAAAGAGATAAGGTGCCCGTAATCCCTTTCTTGTCCCTCTCCTCAGGAAACAGAACAAGACAACAGGAGGGCAAAAAGAGCGCCTAGACAAGCCACGAGCAGCAGAAGGCACCAGGAGAACATCCCGGGGGCTGCCCCAAAGAGAGTCTGGTGATGATGGTGCCGGGAGAAGAGCTGGAAGATGAGGCAGCGGGCCGGCAATATGCGACGAAGGCGTCGGTGCCCGCGTACTCCGACTTGATGGCCCACCACCCGCCTGCTTCTTCTTCTCCGGCCTCCCAAGCCAGCCGCCCGAGGAGGCGACCCCGATAAGTTCAAGGAGCTGGCGCTGCAGATGGAGGTGCTACCGGCGTCGCTTGGAGATGGCGCGTCCGATGCCTAGTCGGACCCGTCATCCTCCCGCCTGCTACCCTCGTTGTAGCTGTCACTGTCCTCCTCATTACTCTCACTCGAGGAGGAATCTTCGTCATCGGAGGAGCTCTCCATGCAGCACTTCAGGCGAGACCCTCCGTAAGGCTGTGGACATGAGCAAAAGTCTTCCATGCACGACGAAGATACATGACATGAGGGGCGGGGAAGTCGACGTTAACCCGCATGCGGCCATTCCCGCAACCCCTCATGTGCAGCCTCAGAGTCTGTGACGGGTCAAGCTCCATCTCCCAAGAAAATGGAGTGGAGAGTCGAAGATGGTGGCGCACCGGTCGGTGCAGCCTGATGAAGAACTCCCGAGGCTGGTCCCCGACGTGGCCCTCCATTGGGAGAGGGGTCGCTGGCGGATGCGAGGACGATGCACCGCCCCGTCCTCCTCTTCCCCGAGCCCCACGTTGACCTCTCCCTGGTCCCCTCCCCCTTCCTCTCGTGGCTGGTGTCAGTGTCAAAACCGGCGGATCTCGGGTAGGGGGTCCCGAACTGTGCGTCTAGGCCGGATGGTAACAGGAGGCAGGGAACACGATGTTTTACCCAGGTTCGGGCCCTCTTGATGGAGGTAAAACCCTACGTCCTGCTTGATTAATATTGATGATATGGGTAGTACAAGAGTAGATGTACCACGAGATCAAGGAGGCTAAACCCTAGAAGCTAGCCTACGGTATGATTGTTGTATATGGAGTTGATTGCCTACGGACTACAACCCTCCGGTTTATATAGACAACCGGATAGTGTTAGGGTTACATAGAGTTGGTTACAATGGTAGGAGATCTTGAATATCCGCATCGCCAAGCTTGCCTTCCACGCCAAGGAAAGTCCCATCCGTACACGGGACGAAGTCTTCAATCTTGTATCTTCATAGTCCAGGAGTCCGGCTGAAGGTATAGTCCGGCTACCCGAACACCCCCTAATCCAGGACTCCCTCAGCTGGCTTCGCCACCATGAGCTCCTGGGGAGGAGGGGCGCGCTGTCGAGCAGAAACCCTCGACGCCACCATCGAAGTACCGCCGCGCCCTCCCGCCATAGGAGAAGAAAGGGAGGAGCCAAGATGGGAGAAGATGGATGATAGAAGATTGAGGAGCACCACCGTCCCCCTCCCCTTCTAATAAAGGGGCGGGGCTAGAGCTTGGCTGAGCCCGCTCAACCAATCCAGCCATGGGGAGGGGCGAAAGGAATCAGGACCGACCCGCGGCCCCAATCAGCGGCGTCCGGCTCCCCACCCCAACACAGAGACCCGCGCCTTCTACGTCTGCCGCCTACCCTCCCGGATGCATGGGGAACACGTGGTGAACGAGTCAGGGCCCGGATGGCAAGTGAAACGGCCATTTTCGCTCCCTGTGATCAGGGGGCGTGGGAATCGTAATGGCCACGACCCAGGTCCACTTAGTAAATGAGTCGCGCCTTGGCAACTTCCTCCTTTTTTAAGAGAATGAGAGAGAGAGACGCAGACCGCCTCTTTACTATAAGACCCGGGGGATGACGCAAGCAGGCCACGATCGCCCTACGCATGACCCCCACGTCACACATTCAACGCAAGCCGTGGGGAAGCGTAACGGGCGAGGAAGTTACTGCAATAAGAAGAATTCGGCCCCGCCTGCCCGTGCACCATTCTGGGCCTAGCCCAACAACGCACCGCACTTATGTGTGGCCCAGGCCTGGGGGCTCCTGTCGGTGTATGAAAGTAGGGGCGCTCCTTTATAACCCTTACTTGTGCACGGTCAGTGAGAGCCACGCCTACGACCACACCTAGCAGGGCAGGGGAAGAAAGACGGAGCACAAGGCCAACAGAACAACGCCAAGACCAAAGACACAAGGAGCAAAGGGGCGAAGAAGGCTCCCCCGGCAAGACCCTTGTCGGGGCGGCCACGGCAGAGCCGACAAGAGCCTTCCGGGGCAGCTCGCCCAACACCGGTGGAGCGCGCAACCCTTGAGCCCAAGGGCTCCAACATTATCAACCACATTGGGACCAAGGCTCAAGAAATGCCTCCTTAGTGGCATGCATATCTTTGTCAAGATCATAGATACACGAGATCAGATGAGGACTAGAAGACAATGATCCTCGGCAAGATCCTTGCCGAGGAGATCCATAAGACCCCCAGCAAGATCCTTGCCGGGGACGACCGTGATGAACACGGCAAGACCCTTGCTGGGGCCCCGGCAAGACCCTTGCCGAGGATGCCTGCGGGTCCACCATCACACCCGCACCAATCAGGACTCCGTCGCCGTTCAGCTGCCAGCCCGACCAAATGGGCAAGCACCTGCGTGTCAACACGCGGCTTCCAGGCCAACTCAGCAACCACCTGCGTGGTGGCATGCAGATCTTCGTGAAGACCCTACCACCACGCCATCTCAGCAGCCTGCCTGTCTACATGGCACTGCATGCATCGCTGGCCTGGGCGTGTGTCAAACCGAGGCGGGGCGACGACGGACGGGACGGGCCTTGTTCCCGTCCCCAATAAAGCAAGGGGACACCTAAGCTCGCGTACTGTACACCTTTCCACGGGCGATAAGCTCGCGTACTGTACACCTTTCCACCTCCTGTATGCTACTGTGCATCCCCTTTTTGACTATAAAAGGAGGCCCGAGGCATACTAGAGAAGGATTCGGCTCTTTTGAACTACGCATCCACCATAGCTAGTTCTAGAGATCAAGAACTCTCTCTAATACACACCAAAGCAGGACTAGGGTATTACGCATCCTCGCGGCCCGAACCTGTGTAAACGATTTCTGTGTTGACTCCTAAACCTGCTCTACTCACAACCCCGCGCCCCGCCAACCATAGAAGGGATTCCAGTGATCCCATAGGTGTCATTTCCCCGACAGTGCAGATGGAAAGCTGGGGATGAAATATCACTTGGTGCAGAAGGATAGCTAGGCAAGCAAACTTCATAGTTCACCGAGGCAAAGACTGATTTGAAATCAAAATTTTCACTTGTAGAATGATGTTGTTTACATATGCCTAATTACTCGGTATGATATATTCGTCTTTAGCTGTACTACAAGTATTTTCTTATTTCTTCCTTCCTTCCAATTGTTAGTCACTATGAAATGTGGACGCTTTACCTTCAGCCACACAAATTCTTGATAGTTTATGGAAAAAAATATCAACATTTGATATGAAACAAAACTAGAACTTCAAGTATTTTGGATCGCTTGGATAGAAGCAGTCACGCGTCACCTCAGCCCACCATTGCTCCACACTCCTAGAGTTTAGTCTATTAAGCTTCTGCTTAGCCAAGTGATGTTTTTCTTTGTGTCCAAAACCTCATCTATATAGCATATACTAATTTGGAGTCCACGGTAAGTAAGGTAGTATTTAGTCTGATGCCTATTATTACTTCATGAAACTCACTTTTGTCATATACTTGTAAATATTATGGCCAGAAAGACTAGCCAGGAATGAGGTTGAGATACACACATGGAACATAATAAATGTTACTATACCTTCTATCGGTGTATTACCTATGTATTTACTTTCATAATTCATTTTAGAGTTCCACACACGAGCCCTTTGCGTAAGGTATCTTGCAAGAAGGTTGTTCATAAGAGAAATTTTGCTGTTTGGTGTTATGAATAACATATGGGCCATACTTTGATAATAATATATTACCTCTGTGTTCACTTCCATAATTCATTCTAGGTTTCATACAATCTAGCCCATTGCACAATGTTTTTTGCAAAAGAGTTGTTCATAAAAACAACAATTATTGTTTAGTATTATGAATAACATGAAGGACCATACTTCCATCCAAGATGGGATGTATGTTATGAACATTGATAGTAATATGATACATCCATGACACTGACGCTAAATGTCGTAAGACTAAAAGAATACCACACATGTGCGGCACTGCATTTTGTCACATTGGAGAAACCCGCATGGAAAATTCCATTATGATGGATTTTGAAGTCGTTTGATTTTGAATCATCTGACACTTGCAACTTTCCTCCGAAAACTAAAGTGACTGAAATAACGTTCACATGCCATAAGGAACAAGCAACAAACTTATTGGTGATCATACATTTTGATGTATGTAGTTCAATAAATGTTGTTGCAAGTAGTGGATTTATCTATCTTCAGAAACAACTCAAGTAGATATATGGATATTTACTTGATGAGACGTAAGTTTGGATCTTTTGAAATCATTCGAATGGTTTTCAAAAATGAAGTATAAGTTATTGTAACAAGAAAATTATGTTTCTACAATTTGATTGCATAAAAGAATATTTGTGTTACAAGTTTAGCGAATGTCTGATGAGTTGTGAAAGGGGTTTCATAACTTGCACTTCCCGGAACACCACTACAAGTGGAAAGTCCGTGAAGATGTAATCGAACCATTCATGAGATGGTATTATCAAAGATGACGTAAATAAATTTTCCATTATCCCATTTAAAAAGTGATGCTTTAGAGACTGTGGCTTCTACACTGAAAAGAGCTCCATCAGGTCTGTTGAAATGACGCCATGGTATTGCACGCCCAACCATGTTATATCCTTTCGTAACATTTGGAATATGGGGCTTATGTAAAAGGTTAAAAACCTATTCCAAATCAGACAAGTGCTACTTTGTAGGTTTTCCCAAGTCATTGTGTATTCCCCCACCACTATACCGAGGCAAAGGTTTTTGCCACAAAATGGTATGCTTTTAAAGAGAATTGTTCTTGCAAAAGGTGAGAGGGAGGACAATGCAACTCGGCGAGATAACCAGTATCTTCGTCATCAGATCAAAGGAAAGGAACCTTGGAAGTGATTCCGAAGTTTCCTATTGCAACTGATACAGAAGTCTCTACAATAAAATGTATGGACTTCGGTCGAACTTGCAGCTGAACCACGTAGGCATGGCTAGCTCGTGCAAACCTCTCAGGTGCACAAATGAGATATTTTTGTTAGACAACAATATACCTACGATACACAAGGAAGCGTTGATGGGCCCTGACTCCAGAATTGGCTAAATGCCAATACAATCCGAGATAGTTTCCATATAAATGATTCAAGATTAAAATAGAGAAAAGTATGTTTTTGGTCCCACAAGTTCCCAGAAAGTATAGACTTGGTCCCTCAAGATTTTTTGGTATACATTTGGTCCCTCAAGTTTCAAAACCGGATATATTTGGTCCTAAACCAGATTTTCAGGGTGTTGACAGGGTCAAAACCGCTTGATGAACAGTAAATATGATTTTTTTTCAAAAAAATTCAAAAAATTCAGAAATTTTTTGGGGTTCATTATGCTAATATGCGCACAGTGCGACCAAATTTTTGTGCTTTTTCAACACACGAGGAGCTCATGGCAAAAAAACAAAAATATCTGCCAATGAATAGTAAATTCAAAAAAAATCAAAACAAAATAAAAAATTCTGAAATTTTTGGGGTCCATTATGCTTACATGCGGAAGGTGTGATCGAAATTTTGTCACGAAATGACATCGAAAGGTCTCTAGAAAAAAACAACTTTTGGCATTTTTGCGAGGTAAATTTTTTTTTTGCCACGAGCTTGTCGAGTGTAGAAAGACCACACAATTTTGGTCGCACCTTTCGCATGTAATCATATTAGACCCAAAATAAATTCAGATTTTGTTGATTTTCTTTCGAATTTACTATTCATCTGGCAGATGTATTTGTTTTTTCTTGCCATGAGCTCCTCGAGTGTCAAAAAAGCATGGAAATTTGGTCGGACCTTGCGCATGTAAGCATATTGAACCACAAAAAATTTCAGAAAATTTTGAAGTTTTTTTGAAAAAAAAATTGAATGTATTGTTCATCGGGCGGTTTTGACCCGGTCAACGCCCTCAAAATCTGGTTTAGGACCAAATTTATCCGGTTTTGAAACTTGGGGAACCAAATGTATATCAAAAAAATTTAAGGGACCAAGTCTATACTTTCTAGGAACTTGAGGGACCAAAAACGTAAATTTCTCTATATATTATGCACTAGCCCGACCAGATGCACGGATTGATGACAAGTATATTAAATTGCAATGCACAAAAGATTGTTAAGTACAATATTACTTTATTTAAGAATAGCTATAAGTCTTTTATGTAGAATTCAGCAAATATTTTTGGAGACTAATTCTTGGAATAGGTGTCAAGAGAGTTGTCGGGAGAGGAGTAAGTGGTAGCCATGCCATTGCAAGAGAAGGTTGCTAGCCTCTGGAGAAGATGAAATGGTAGGGCATGTGAATTTGTTCCACCTAGGCCAAGAGACTCGAGAGCTCTTGGAGAAGCAGCAGACCAAAGTGTATCAGGCATCAAACAAGATGAACGATGGCGAGGGGATAAGGACAAAGGAGGGAATTATTCTTGACAGTTTCCTATGATAACAACCGTTGTGGAAGAGGAGTTTTTTCACAGGGAGAAAGAGGGGGTGACAAGTAGTTGTACCTGTACCGATGGCATTAGACCGCAGGTGGGCGGCAAAGGGATGAGCTGGTCGATCCTGATATGGGATGAACTCGAATAGGGTCTGGGGTCTGATACGCCAACAACCCGTTGCTTGTTCCTCTACATGGCAACCTCATTCAGGATTTAGGAGGCACCTCGAATCCTATAGTAACACCAAGAACTTCCAGCGACAATGACACTTGAGACGACGACGACGCACAGCGGTTGTCCGATCGAATGCTTCCCAAAGTAACACACGGACGCAAAGCTAAAGGGTCTCACGTACGTGCAAGCTAGCCTCCTAAGGAAGAAGCCTAGTTGCTGATTTGATCGCTATTGTGTCTACCTAGTTAGCACGCTATCTAGATCAAGTCGCCGGCAAAACTCGATGTGGGGACTGGCAAATAGATTAGGGATTTAGGTCATATTATAGGTTGGATTGCGCACGATGATGGTGATTATGGATTGGAGAGGCTGCGAGAGATATTTTTTGATACAGGAAATTTTTTATGGCAGCCCAAGGTGAGAGAATCAGTGCGTGGGATAGATGGCCAGGACTCTAACCATGAGGTACCGCACCGGACGGATGTGAATGTTTATTTTGTAGATCTGATGGACAACTTTTTAACTTTCTAGGATTAACGTGGTAACTCGTACAGTGCTTCCAATTAGTAAACATAAGATCTTTACGATGTGTATATATACCTATCTTTATACCAGCTAGAGATATTGTAACCATATTCCTCATAAAGTATATAATGAGGAACGGTGGCCTACTGAGCGGCACTGTACAACACAACTCCACGCACCATAATGCCTTTCGGCCCCAATAATTCGGTTATGGAGAGCTCCACAATGGCATAGTGGGGCCAATAGAAAATGATTGAGATGATAAAAACGAATTATGGGAGAAAAACAAACGTAAATATAAAATAGGACTAACTAAACATGTTTCGCCCGTTGCTAAAACTGTAGTTGTAATTAATCAGTTTGCTGATAAGTTACATGCTTAAAAGAATAGGCTTGGCGCTCGGCCTCGTTGTGGTCGGTGTCTTCCCTGGGGGCGTGTTTACGTTCTCGATTATGGTGTTTGCCCCTAACTTGGATTACGAGCTCATCGCGACTCTTTCCTCGCTTGAAAAGGGCACGTTGCCATTGCAGAGGTTGGTCAACACCAACCAAAACCTGGTCAGCTTGATGATAGGAGAGTGACCTTGATCGCGGCGGTTTGCATGATGGTAAATACATAATTTAGCATAAACAGATGATTCCTTACCGAGAGAATTGATCTACGACAAGGGATGGTCCAGCCCGACTGAGCCGACCATGCTTGCAGCAGAACGATGATTGTCCGGGATTTATACATGCATGGTCCACAAATAAAATTCTGTGAATTCAATGGCCACCCACTATTTACCTGAATACTCGTGGCTAGATCTATCCACTATAATAATTGTGATTATAGGCCCATAAGCCTTTTAATTGAATTGCATCTGATCGTCCCACCAAATAAGTGAGCATAAGCGCTGCATCTAGTTTGGAAGACGTACATTGCACCCTGCAAATATTTCTACAACTTTAAATGCAACGGGATCATCTAGGACCATGTAACAGCTCGATCTTCTCCGGCTTGGACCGCGCTTCTTTACTGTCGTAAACCGCCGGGTAAATTTCCATAAACCAACT
>NC_041393.1:13958404-13959958 GCF_002162155.2 Triticum dicoccoides
GTTAACCGGAATCATTAATATGCCTGCATGCATAAAAAGAAAGAATGTGAAGGAAGTAGCACAGTGTCATTATTTGCAGGGTGCAATGTACGTCTTCCAAACATGGCAGCGCGTATGCTCACTGTTGCCATTACACAGAGGTTGATATTCGCTCGCTCGGACCTATACTTCCAGCTCAAAAAAGTACAGTGTGGTGACGGGTCAAAACATCCGAGCAGATAATTCACAGTTGTCATTAGTATTCGCTCGCTCGGATCTATACTTCCAGCTCAAAAAAGTACAGTGTGGTGACGGGTCAAAACATCCGAGCCGACCATGCCTCCACCACCGACCAATAGAGCTCAGGGATATATGCATGGTCCAAGACGATGAAGAGTGGCGCACAGCAGAGCAGGCGACAAAAATAGAAGCCAACCCCGCCATGAACGAGCTACTAGCTGTGACATTAAGTCTGTGTATTCAATCGCATCTAGCTTCACCCACTATTTAACTTAGGATTGACCTCTAGATCCACCCACTATTATCTCACAACCATCATGCTGCCAGTATCTCTCTAAATTATTAAAAAACTTTTTTTGTTAGGTTGGATAATAAGATTGTTATTATAGACCCATTGATTGTTGCGACACTACCAATAAGCCTTTTAAATAAATTGGATCTAGTCGCACCAAATAATTGAACATAAAAGCTACAACAGCTACAGCTAGTTTGGAAGACGTACATTATTTCGCGGGTGTATGTTGTTAATATGTCTCCTTATCTAGGACCACGTAACCATGTCGTGATGTTCAATACATACAATAATCACTAACCTAATTTTCCTGAGCTCGCTACTTTAATGTCGCAACTGCCCGATACAGTTTCATAAACCTACTTGACTTTGATTTCTACATGTATGCAGTAACAGGATACAACCCTATACTAAGATTGATTATGTTCAACATGGAGATTGGCGTGTTTGGTGATGCATCACAAAAAACAGCTAAGAAAACTGTAAAAATGTACGAGAACATAGAGTACAAACAAAGATATAATAATGAACTAATCTTAAAGCTAAAAAATAACATAATCATTCTAAGATTTCTAAAAGGAACCCAAATGATACCATTGATTGTGAAAGTTTATCTCAAACTATCCAAATGAGTACGTGAAGTCATCATCAATTTACCTGCTAGTGGTCCAACCCGAGTGCACTCGCTGCGGGCTGACAGCATGCAGGCACGAAGGTTTCACAGCTCCACGCCTATTGCTGGGCCACATGCTAAATGATAAGCAAGAATACTTTGCTCATTTCGCAGTATTCGTACTCGTACCAGAAACAACATCTTGTTCCGTTGAAATATTTCATCTACATTTATCAGTATCTTAGAATTACTACAGGTTAATTGGTCTCTAGCTGCGTTCAGTTGTCCATCATATCAGAACAAGGGCCATGCAGTCTGAATACAAGTAGTTGCTGTGCAATGCGTCCGGCACAAATTTAAGGGATTTAGTGATAAGTTAATGTACATAGTTTAATAACATATATACGTCATTATTAGTGATAGACAAACC
>NC_041393.1:13960594-13961999 GCF_002162155.2 Triticum dicoccoides
ACGTATGACTGCTATTTTACAAATTCTGTTGAGCAAAATAATGTATGCATTTATGGATGATTTCTATTTCTATGAAACTTTATTTCACAATTAAATAGATAATGTTAACAAAGTTTAGAGGACAGCTTTCAAATTCTTAATTGGGAAAATGCCAGTTTATGGTAACAGAGGTAGATAAAGAAAAAATTAGAAGGATTTAGAGATTGTCATATCCACCCGATGTGAAAAAATAAGGAGTTTATGTGGCCATGCAGGTTTTAAACACTTTTTATTTCGATTATTCTTTAAGTGTCCAAACCGTCAACTAAGCATTTGCGGAAGGATATACCATTTAATTTTAATGATGATTGCATAATAACTTTCAACCTCTTAGGCTGGCCACAGTGGGAGTAACATCACTAGTAACATCACACTTTTTTAAAATAATTTTTGCTTATGTGGCACATATTTAATGATGAGAGAGGTGATGGTGCTAACTTAGCTAGTTATTGTAACATCACACATAACAAGACGATATGAGTCTGTAGGCTAATAAATGTATCATAACATGACAACACACATATGTTACTACCCACTGTGAAGGTAGTAAGATAGCCTAGTAAAATGTAATGTTAATAGTCTAAGTTACTCCCCATTGGGTCTAGTCTTAAGAAAGACCTTGACCTTGGGTAGTAACCGCTAGCAGCGCCGCCGCTACCGCGCGACTCGTTGTTGCACGCCATCACCGGTAGGTGTTGTGCACGATGGATCGGTATGGGTGGTGTTGTTCGGCGGGTAGAGTGCGGCGGGGGCTATTAGGCCATTTCCACCACGTGACCCTATTTTGTCCGCCGGTCGTAGTTTGAGTAAAAGCGGACACATGCAACGACCCAGCGTCAGACCCCATTTTACTTTTTCATCTGCTTCCAGTCCGTTTAACCCTATCTCTGGCCCAAAGTTGGTCTAGATTTGAGACAAAAGTGAACACAAAACGGACGCCTCCGCGTCCTTTTCGTCCGCTGTGTCCGGGCATGCCCCACATGTCACCCTCTCTCTCTTTTCTCTCCCATGGCCCACATATCCACCCACCCACCAACGCATGCAGCCACGGGCTTGCCTACCGGAGCGGCGCGGCGCCGGCCGGAGCGGGACGCGGCACGGCGCAGGGGGCGGCCGGAGCAGGGTGCGGGCGCGAAGCAGGCGGCGGGCGAGTACGGCGCGGACGCCGGAGAGCGCGGGCGCGAGCTCGACGCTGGCGAATCTGGCAGGCGCAGGCGCGGACAAGGGGCGGAGCTCGGTGACGTTGGCTTGGCGTGCGGCTGGCAGACGAGGGCGGGAGGGAGAGGCTGAGGCACGCGAGGGCGAACGGGCGAGGTCAGGCGCGCGCGGGCAGGTGAGGTCGTGGGCGGGCGGGAGAGCTCGGCGG
>NC_041393.1:13962200-13984403 GCF_002162155.2 Triticum dicoccoides
GCGGGCGCGGGCGGCGAGTGCGGCACGAGGGGCGGGAGTGGCGAGGCAGAGCGCACGGGCGGCGGCACAAATACGCGCTGCTGCAGGGTGGCGAGCGAGCGGGGTCGGCTGCAGTTGCCGGCGTGCGCGGGCCGGCGGGCGACTGCATCACGCGGGTGCTTCACGGTGCGCGGGCGAGCTGCATGGCACGGGCGAGCTACTAGCTTGCACGGGGCTTGCTTGCTAGCTAGCTAGCTAGTCAGCCGCGTACGTGCGTGCTTGCTAGCTAGCTAGCTAGCGATCCACCGCCGTGCGCTTGCAAGCTTGCGGCTTGCTAGCGCAAGTGCGGGTGGCCGGTTGGGCGCGGCGGGCGCGCGAGCTCCTCACAGGTGAAGACGCCGCCGGACAGTTTGAGGTTGGTCTCTCGTTGGGTGCACAAATCCGCGGACCACCAAAACCGGACACGCGTTGTGACCAAAACAAAAACCGGGCACACGACAACACTAATTTCCATCGGTGTAGAACCCGACCAATCGGCGATTGGGGGAGTTCCATCCCGCGCCGTGTGGGGAAGACGTAGTGTGCGTCTCGGGAGTGTGCGGCGCATCAAATAAAACTGACGGCTGGCTTCATGAGTGGCTGACAGGCTTATCCCACCATGAGCCACGGTCAGCTTTGTATATTGTGCGGCAGGCAGTGACCATACGCGTCCACTTGTAGTGGCATAGCGGCATGCGTCAGCGCCAGTAAACATGCAATCAATAGCGGTGCGCGACGGTCTCCATGCCACCATTAAATATTAACGGTGGCACGCTGCCAACCTTTCACGCCAGTATAAATATGGCGTGGTTGTGTCTATGAGTCTCGTATGTTCTTCTACGTTGCGTCCCTTGTTGCCATGCCGGCAGAAGCTAACTATTTACGGTGTTCATTTTTTCTCCACGCCGCTGAAATAAGCACCGGTGTGGCAGCATCTATATGCGCCACCAAATAAATGACCAGCAATTCCGGGTTTTATATAAGGCTATATACCAAACGCTAGAAGCAAGTAGTTGACGAGCGCTCCGTCAAGAGCTTCCCAACGATCACTTGGGGTGGGCTGAGAGCGTGCCACTTCATGCGCTCTCAGCCACAGCCACGTGTCATGCTCTGGCACTACTAAGGAAAAGACTAGCAGTAGCGTGTGCTTTTACCTTAGCAGTAGGGCGGGTAACTGCGCTACTGCTACGACGCTATAGCTAAAGTTTAACAGTAGAGTGGGCTTAACAACGCTACTGCCAATGAGGGAGTCCTGGATTAGGGGGTGTTCGGGTAGCCGGACTATACCTTCAGCCGGACTCCTGGACTATGAAGATACAAGATTGAAGACTTCATCCCGTGTCCGGATGGCACTTTCCTTGGCGTGGAAGGCAAGGTTGGCGATGCGGATATTCAAGATCTTCTACCATTGTAACCGACTCTATGTAACCCTAACCCTATCCGGTGTCTATATAAACCGGAGGGTTGTAGTCCGTAGGCAATCAACTCCATATACAACAATCATACCATAGGCTAGCTTCTAGGGTTTAGCCTCCTTGACCTCGTGGTAGATCTACTCTTGTACTACCCATATCATCAATATTAATCAATAAGGATGTAGGGTTTTACCTCCATCAAGAGGGCCTGAACCTGGGTAAAACACCGTGTTCCCTGCCTCCTGTTACCATCCGGCCTAGACGCACAGTTCGGGACCCCCTACCCGAGATCCGCCGGTTTTGACACAGAAATTGGTGCTTTCATTGAGGGTTCCTCTGTGTCGTCGCCTTTAGGCCCGATGGCTCCTTTGATCATCAACAACGATACGGTCCAGGGTGAGACTTTTCTCCCCGGACAGATCTTCGTCTTCGGCGGCTTCGCTCTGCGGGCCAATTCGCTCGGCCACCTGGAGCAGATCGAAAGCTACGCCCCTGGCCATCAAGTCAGGTTTGGAAGCTTAAACTACACGGCTGACATCCGCGGAGACTTGATTTTCGACGGGTTCGAGCCACGGCCAAGCGCGCCGCACTATCTCGAGGGGCATGATCTAGCTCTGCCTCCGGACAGTGTCCTGGAGGCCGCACACGCATCGGTTCCGACCCCTAACTCGGAGCCCATTGCGCCAATCGAGGATGAGTGGTTGGACATCACCTCGGGGGCTGCGATCCCGAAAGCGATCGAGCCGAACGCTAGCCCCGCACTCTGCACGACCTGTGACTCCGAGGACCCGGACTCCTCCCCGGACTCTGAACCCCCCGCGCCCCTGCCAATCGAATCCGATTGGGCGCCGATAATGGAGTTCACCGCCGCAGACATCTTTCAGCATTCGCCTTTTGGCGACATCCTGAATTCTCTAAAGTCTCTCTCTTTATCAGGAGAGCCCTGGCCGGACTACGGTCAGCGAGGGTGGGATACGGACGATGAGGAAATTCAAAGCCCACCCACCACCCACTTTGTAGCCACTGTCGACGATCTAACCGACATGCTTGACTTCAGCTCCGAACACATCGACGGCATGGACGACGATGTAGGAGACGAACAGGAACCACCTCGTCATATAACATATATATGGTGGATACTCCAAAAGATGGAGATGGCGATGGAACAGTGGGGGATGACGCCCCCAAGAAACAGCCAAAGCGCTGGCGTCAGCGGCGCCGCTCTAAATCCCGCCAAAGCAAAAATGGTGATTCTGGCACGGGAGATAATACTACCCCGGATAGCTTCGAAGAACACCCACCTCAGCAAGATTCGGCACAGGAAGATGGAGAAGCCAGCCCTCATGAGAGAGCGGCAGACCGAGAGGTCGAGGATGATAACTGTACGCCTCCCTCCGAAGACGAGGCAAGCCTCGATGACGACGAATTCGTCATACCATCAGACCCCGCCGAACAAGAGCGTTTTAAACGCAGGCTTTTAGCCACGGCCAGCAGCCTCAAGAAAAGCAGCAACAGCTTAGAGCTGCCCAAGATTTGCTAGCTGACAGATGGACTGAAGTCTTTGCGGCCGAAGAGTATGAACTCGAACACCCCTCCAAGAGTTACCCAAAGCGCAGGCCGCTACCCCGATCAGAGGAGGAAGCACCTACATCAGCAGCGCATGACATGGCAGACCGGCCACCTTGCGGCCGTGACAGAGAGGCCTCTCGGCCCTCCACCCAAGCCATGCCCCGACGCCGCTCAACTAAGGCACGGGAAAATGCGCCCGACCTATGAGACATACTGGAGGATAAGGCAAGACAAATAAGATCGATCTACGGATCGCGCAGGCGCCCTACGGCATGTGACAATGATCTTCACGCCGGATACAACAAATCCGGCCGGGCCGAACATAACAGACATAGCTCTTCCGAGCTGCGTCGTGATATAGCCCAGTATAGAGGCGCCGCACACCCGCTATGCTTCACGAATGAAGTAATGGATCATAAAATCCCAAAGGGTTTCAAACCCGTAAACATCGAATCATACGATGGCACAACAGATCCGGCGGTATGGATCGAGGATTATCTCCTTCACATCCACATGGCACGCGGCGATGATCTACACGCCATCAAATACCTCCCGCTCAAACTTAAAGGACCGGCTCGGCATTGGCTTAACAGCTTGCCAGCAGACTCAATCGATTCTTGGGAGGACCTGGAAGCCGCATTCCTCGACAACTTCCAGGGCACTTACGTGCGACCGCCGGATGCCGACGACTTAAGCCACATAATTCAGCAGCCAGAGGAATCGGCCAGACAATTCTGGACACGGTTCCTAACAAAGAAAAACCAGATAGTCGACTGTCCGGACGCAGAGGCCCTAGCAGCCTTCAAGCATAACATCTGCGACGAGTGGCTTGCCCGGCACCTGGGACAGGAAAAGCCGAAATCCATGGCAGCCCTCACGACACTCATGACCCGCTTTTGCGCAGGAGAAGACAGCTGGCTAGCTCGCAGTAACAACTTATCAAAGAACCCTGGTAATTCGGATACCAAGGACAAAAGTGGCAGGACACATCGGAATAAGCAAAAACGCCGTGTTAACAGCGACACTAATGAAGACACGGCAGTCAACACCGGATTCAAAGGCTATAAATTCGGTCAACAGAAAAAGCCATTTAAAAAGAATACTCAGGGCCCGTCCAGTTTGGACCGAATACTCGATCACTTGTGCCAGATACATGGCACCCCCGAAAGGCCAGCCAATCACACTAACAGGGATTATTGGGTGTTCAAGCAGGCAGGCAAGTTAAGGACCGAAAACAGAGACAAGGGGCGGCACAGCGACGACGAGGAGCCCAAGCCGCCGAACAACAATGGACAGAAGGGCTTTCCCCCACAAGTGCGGACGGTGAACATGATATACGCAACCCACATTCCCAAGCGGGAGCGGAAGCGTGCGCTACGGGACGTATACGCGATAGAGCCAGTCGCCCCAAAGTTCAACCCATGGTCCTCCTGCCCGATCACTTTTGATCGAAGGGACCATCCCACTAGCATCCGTCATGGCGGCTTCGCCGCATTGGTCCTCGACCCAATCATCGACGGATTTCATCTCACAAGAGTCCTCATGGACGGCGGCAGTAGCCTGAACCTACTTTATCAGGATATAGTGCGGAAAATGGGCATAGATCCCTCAAGGATTAAGCCCACAAGAACGACCTTTAAAGGCGTTATACCAGGTGTAGAAGCCAACTATATAGGCTCAGTAACACTTGACGTGGTCTTCGGATCCCCAGACAATTTCCGAAGCGAAGAGTTAATCTTCGATATAGTCCCGTTTCGCAGTGGCTATCACGCCCTGCTCGGACGAACCGCATTCGCAAAGTTCAATGCGGTGCCGCACTACGCATATCTCAAGCTCAAGATGTCAGGCCCTCGAAGAGTAATTATGGTCAACGGACACACCGAACGCTCCCTCCGTACGGAGGAGCATACGGCAGCTCTCGCAGGGGAGGTACAAAGTAGCCTTCTCAGGCAATTCTCCAGTCCGGCCATTAAAAAGCCAGACACTACCAAGCGCGCCCGGAGTAACCCACAGCAGGACCGCCTGGCACACTCTGAGCAACCGTAGCAATGCGGCCCCAACCCCAGCTTTTGCGACATAGCGAAACTAGTACCTCGTGTACATAACTACGCCCTTGAAATACCATGGGCATAGGGGAAGGGGCACAATAACGGCATGCCCAAAATACGGCGTAAAACGTACTAGGGGCTGCCGGATTCCTTTTTTAAAAAAATTTCTTACTTTCAGGACTCCATACTTCGGACGACCTGTTCGGCAATTCGCCTGCCGCACAAACGATGCAAGATCCAGGGAGACAGACGAGCCATGCCGCATTATGGAACTCCCAGGTGGTCTCTGTAACGAGCGGTATACCTGTTTTAAATACAATTCCGCGGCCTGCCCCTGGTCAGGACATACTGAATAGTCCAATATCTTTTGCTTACCGCACTATTTGCATCATTCGGCTTTGATAAATAGCCTCTCTATAGACAATGCTTAGCTTCTTGCCTATTTTTTGCATTATCCTCTTTTCACATATATGTTTATTAAATGACATGATTGCACCCGTACACCATGGTACGGCAAACACGCCAGGGGCTTCAGTACCCCTCATTATGGTGTGAGAAGTCCGTACACTTTCACAAGTGCGGCACCCCGAACTTATAGCACTATATGCATCGGCTCCGAATCATGATTTGGGTCAGTAGTTGGGTTTGCCCGGCTCCTATGTTTTGGTGCCTTACGTTCCGCTATATCGGCTAAGGTAGCACTAGGAGAACCACTGCGATTGTGCCCCGGTTCAGCTGGGTTAAGCACCTCAGTGGAGAAAGCTAAAACTGACTGTCATGATGAGGCGAGAGACCGGTCACTGTTCGAGAGGTTTTTCAAGTCCCTAAAGACTTATGCCGCTTCGAGCGAGGAGCTGGCTTTGTCCGGCCAAGGCGTGGATAGCGCCCCGAACTCGGTCTTCCGAACTAGGGGCTTCGCTGAAATTTAAAATTATAGAGTTCTATGGCTAAGTGAGAGTGTTCAAGCATTATAGTCCGATTGCCTGGTTCGTTGTGCTGAGCGCCTCCCTCGAAGGACCCAACTATAGGAAAAAGAGCGCTCAGGTTTATCCCGAACACCCCAGCACTAGTGGCATGGGGGCAGAAGCCGATGACTGGCCATCTCTTAATTTTTTGATAAACGGCCGCACAGAAAGTAATATTTTAAATTCAATAAGCATTGCTTAGCACATATGAACAAGTTTTCAGCGCACAGGATAAACACGAGCGAGTTCATTCAAAAATCACATCATTGGTACATTCATCCGCCACAAGGCGGGCACCTGCAAGAACATCCTTGTAGTAGTTCTCGGGCTTGCGATGCTCTTTCCCCGGCGGCGGCCCGTCCTTCACAAGCTTCTCACCGTCCAGCTTACCCCAGTGCACCTTCGCACGGGAAAGGGCCTAACGGGCACCTTCGATGCAGACGGAGCGCTTGATGACCTCGAGCCTCGGACAGGCCTCCACCAGCCGCCGCACCAGCCCGAAATAGCTCCCAGGCAGGGCCTCTCCGGGCCACAGCCGAACTATGAGGCCCTTCATGGCCTGTTCGGCCGCCTTGTGGAGCTCGACCAGCGGTTTCAGCTGGTTGCTCAAAGGCACAGGGTGTTTCGCCTCAGAATACTGAGACTAGAACACCTTCTCCGTCGAGCTGCCCTCTTCAGCTCGGTAGAATGCGGCGGCGTCGGATACACTGCGGGGAAGATCTACGAATGCCCCTGGAGAGCTCCGGATTCGGGTAAGTAACAAGTAGTTTACTTTTATATTTCTGCTTTGCATAAAGAATGCCTTACCAGCTGCTATCTTCCTCATCTCCTCCAACTATTGGAGGGCCTTTTGGGCTTCGGCCTTGGCAGACTTGGCAGTCTCAAGGGCCGTCGCGAGCTCGGATGCTTGCGCCTTTGACTCAAGCTCCAAACTCTCATGTTTTTTCATAAGAGCCTGAAGCTCTTGGTGCACCTCGCCGACCTGAACCCCAAGTCTGTCTCGCTCGGTGCGCTCCGTGGCCATTTTCTTTTCGGCCTCAGACAGCGCCTGCTTAAGGGTCGCCACCTCAGTCGTGGCCCCTACAATAAGCAGTACAATCCTGTTATTTTTTCTTTTTGCAATCGCACCTTTTTATAGGCACTTTTTCTGTAAGGTATTTCTTATCTTCTTTCTCCTCGAGCTGCCGCTTGGCAAGGCCGAGGTCTTGCTCGGTCCGCTCGAGGTCCTGCTTCAGGACACCCACCTCCGCAGTCAGTGCAGCGGTGGATAGCAGCGAAGCGTGCATACGCATATTGACTCTTTTTGTTAGACTCTTGCGAAATTTAATAGATCCTCTATTCGGCTTTTCTTTCCGAACGCCAAACAGAGCATCAGGGGCTATTGTCTATGCGGTAATATTTTTACATATTTTTACTTACCTCGAAGCCTGTTAGAAGGCTAGCGCAAGCTTCAGTCAGTCCGCTCTTGGCGGACTGAACCTTCTGGATCACCGTACTCATAATAGTACGGTGCCCCTCATCGATGGAGGCGCCGTCAAGCACCTCCAGCAGATTGTCCGGCACCTCCAGTTGGACGGAGGCCGCCGGCTCAGAAGGGTTGCTCCTCTTGGAAGGAGTTCGCCTACTGCGGTCCGGAACTGTGGAAGATTCCGGCGCGGTGTCCAGCACAAAGCCGGACTTGGAGCCCTGGGGGGCCTAATCCCATTCACTCCTGGAGTCCGGGAGGTTGCCCTGCGGCTCCTCCGGGACCACCTCCTCCTGCCCCGGAGCTTGTCGCGACGCCACTTCGGCGTCGTCTGCAGTGCGGGGGGAGACAGCGGGCGGAACTGAGTTCACGTCCGATGAGTCCAGGGAGCCGCCCGACGATTCGTCGAATTCGGCCCGGGGTGGACTGCATAATTACATTCGACATTAGGGAAAGCTGTGCAACAAAGGAACATCATGAGTTATTCTGATATCCGAACTTACAATTTCGCCGGACGCTTGGCCCTGTTTGGCCACTCCTCTTTGCCCTCTTCGGCGTTGGGGGCGTAGTCCGGCGGAGGGGTCTTCCTTTTCCTAGACCCCTCGGCCTCCCCCATTGGGGAGGCCTTCCTCTTCTCTCCTTCCTCCGCTGGGGGGGAGAGTTTTCTTCTTCCTCCTCCTCGTTTTCGCGGGAGGAGGGCGTGTCAGACTCGTCAAATGACGAGTCCGACATCACCACGTTACGGGCACTCTTTCGAGTCCCCGTGGTCTTCTTCTTCTTGGCCTTCTTCTCCGGCACCACATAAGGCGCCGGAACCAGCAGCTTCACTAGTAGAGCTGGGGCTGGGTCTTCGGGTAGCGGAGCCAGACAGTTAATTGGTCCGGATATCACCCGCCAAGTCTGTCAAAGGTAAGGGAGTTTAGATCCTGCATAGAGTTAAACTATGAAGAAAGCTTAGCATCCTGTAAAAGGTGAAGATAGCTTACCTCGCTAGCGTGACGCTGCGAGCTGTATCCGCGGTCCTCGGAAGCGGATGCGGGAGCCTCGGCGCCCTTGAATAGCACCTTCCAGGCATCTTCGTACGTCGTGTCGAAGAGCCTGCTAAGGGTTTGGTGCTGCGCCGGGTCGAACTCCCACAGATTAAAATCCCGTTGTTGGCACGAGAGGATCCGGAGGACGAGCATAACCTGGATTACATTAACAAGCCGGATTGGCTTGTTCACCAGGGACTGGATGCATGTTTGCAATCCGGTCACCTCTTTTTCGTCACCCCACGATAGGCCCGTCTCTTTCCAGGACATAAGCCGCGCGGGGGGTCCGGATCGGAACTCGGGGGCTGCGGTCCATTTCGGATCGCGTGGCTCGGTGATGTAAAACCACCCAGATTGCAACCCCTTTAGCGTATCCACAAAAGAGCCCTCGAACCATAGGACGTTGGCCATCTTGCCCGCCATGGCGCCTCCGCACTCCGCCTGGCTGCCGCGCACCACCTTGGGCTTGACATTAAAGGTCTTGAGCCAGAGGCCGAAATGAGGGCGGACGCGGAGGAAAGCCTCGCACACGACGATAAACGCCGATATGTTGAGGATGAAGTTTGGGGCCAGATCGTGGAAATCCAGGCCGTAATCGAACATGGGCCCCCGGACAAATGGGTGGAGTGGAAAACCTAGTACGCAGAGGAAGTGGGGGAGAAATACTACCCTCTCATGGGGCCTTGGGGTGGGGAGAAGCTGCCCCTCTTCGGGAAGCCGGTGCGCGATGTCCTTGGACAGGTATCCGGCCTTCCTTAGCTTCTTGATTTTGCCCTCCGTGGCGGAGGAGACCATCCACTTGCCTCCCGCTCTGGACATTGCTGGAGAAGGTTGAGGTGGGAAGTGCGGGCTTAGGCGCTAGAGCTCGGGTGCGCAGGAGATGGATAGGCAAACGAGGAAGAAGGCGTAGGTAAAAAGGTGGATCCTTGTCCCCTTATATGGGCGGATGCGGTTGTGCGTCCCCACCTGCCTAGTAAAACTCGCTTGCCTCCCAAGCGCCGTGATAAGTGGCGCGGTTGGGTTACCCACGTCCGTATTGATGACAATCCCGTAAAAGGGGGGTACACGATCTCTGCTTTGACAAGACGTGCCAAGGAAACCGCCTCGCAAAACACGCTGAGGTGGAAAAGTGAAAACGATTCGAGTGAAGGACTTGGCTGTAGTGTGATGACGCACTGCGGGATACGTCACCAGATTTGATTTGTGTTAATATTATTCTCTCTATGGCAATATGTGGACGCTTATTTTGCAGAGCCGGACACTACTCTTGGTGTTTACAATCTTCTATGAAGAACTTGGAGGAGGAACCCGCCTTGCAATGCCGAAGACAATTTGCGCGCTGGACTCATCGTCATTGAAGCGTGGTTCAGGGGCTACTGAGGGAGTCCTGGATTAGGGGGTGTTCGGGTAGCTGGACTATACCTTCAGCCGGACTCCTGGACTATGAAGATACAAGATTGAAGACTTCGTCCCGTGTCCGAATGGGACTTTCCACTACAACAAACTTGTTAATTCATGACGGATTTCTGTTGACGGTTTTGAAAATCGTCATGAACGGCCTAGTATAGCCCCGAAAGCCCGCAAAAAGCCCACCTAAAGCCCTAAAATTTTACCAGTATAAAACCTAACCCTAACACACCTCCCCGTCCCAATATCTTTCTCCATCCGCCGCCGCCACACCTTGCCTCCCCTCGTCCCCGTCCTCCGACGCTACACCTTGCCTTCCCTTGTCCCCGTCCTCCGCCGCCACACCTCGCCTCTCCTCGTCCCCGTCCTCCACCACCACGCCTCTCCTCGTCAACGTCCTCCGCCACCACATCCCTGCCTCCAACCGAAGACGGCGGCCCGAGATCCATGGTGACGGCGGTTGCAGCGGCCCCATGGAAGCGGCGGCCAACCCTAGCCGCTTGCGGCGCTCCGACCATGGATCTGACCAGGGGCCTCCCTCTTCCGTCTCCCAAGCTACGCAACTGCCTCGAGAAACTGTCAGACGAGGAGAGGACGATGACCGTGACCTGCAGGAGGCCCGAGCTCGACCACGTCGACGACGAGTACGCCTCGCACAAGGTCCCTCTGTACTCCCCCCTCGTCTCCTCTCCTTCATTCCTTCCTTCTTTCTCTCATCCCCAATCAATTTTTTTGATTTGATTTAGATCAACAGAAGCTCTCTGCCTCTCCAGTTCCATGGACGGACGACTGGGACCCCACGCTCGAGCCCGACGAGCTGGACGAGTTCGACAGTGAGGTCGCCCGCCCCCGCCCACCATGATTCCCCACAGAACAAGGTCGACCCTCTCGCTCTATTTTTCTTTTCTTTCCAAGTGATTACTCTCAAATTTTCTTGGATTGAACCTAATGCAGAAAACATGGCCACTTCCTTTCCAGATACTCGCATGTTACAGCCAACGACAGAGTAGAGCTGCTGGCTATTTCCTTCTTCTTTTCTCACAATGCGAGCACTAGCAGTGTAGAATTCGTGAGATCTGCTAGTTAGTTAAGCAACTACTTGTTTATTTTAGTAAGTAAACGCCCATGATATGCTCCTGTTGATTCCTTGCTACTCTGTGCATGCAGCAAGGATGTAATTGCCAGTGGGGCAGGTGATGATGCTACTATCGTATCTTATCCTTTCTTTGAACATTCAAATCTCATGACTCGATTTATCTTTATGGGATCTACTTAGCTGACCATTTTGTCCAAGCTACATTTGTGGCAGATAGTGTGGTGTGATGTTCCAGCATGGATTGCGTACTTTAGTAGATAAGACTGTCATTTATTTTAGCATCAAGGATGATGCAGTTCGTACTTGTTTTGTTCAGACTTTCCTGGATTCCATAGTTCTGTACTTTTCTTGCCTCATGAAAGTAGCCATCATATGTTTTTTTGTGATATTGATTGGTCAATGCCTGAATACAGAGTTGCATTTATCGATATACCAGATTCGCATTTCGAGGATAAATTGTGATACATAAAACATATTTTTTACTTTACTAGAATTTCAAACTTAGAAGAACACATGCCGATGACAATAGTATATTTGATGCCCAACGCCCTTGCAGCTATTCATAAATCAGAAGCTCTGCATGCTCCTTCCTTCTTTTAAGTTTTAATTAAATATTTACGATAGAACATGTCTTGTTGTTTATTGTATTCATCTGGAATGATATTTCAGGCACCGGTCTTGTGTAAGTTTCTTGATATCTATTACAGATCCAAAATATGTAAAGTTTATCTATTGCTTGTCCATGTGGTTCCACTTCAGACTATTCAGAAGCATTTTGTGAGCAAAGTGCTATTTAGTGTTTAGTATTCGAAACTTCAATTGTTGCATTGGTTTTTCCTCATGTACTTTTGATCTTTTATTGCCAACTTAAATAAAAGAAAGTGTAGCAGTTTATGCTTGTAATTTTTTTGCCAGGAAGTTATTACTAGATCTACTATCCCAATGATTTTTTCTTTCCTGAATACAATAAAGGACTACATCTGGACAAGTTGTAAAAAGAAAACTTTTTCCGCACTTTACTCTCTTTTACTTATAACAAACTAGTCTAGGTTTAGATATCCGTAGTGCCTGAAGCTTAGTCATCTTAAAATAGTTCACCCATAGTTTGTATCTACACTTGTGCCTATCATCCATATTTGCCAAGCTGATAATTCTTTTCACTTATCCAGATTTGTCCACATGCTTGTTAACTTGTTTTTTATGCCTTTGTTTAGTGCAGGATCCAAGAAATTAGAGGCTGCTTTTTCAAAACGAATACACAGAGAAATACATAGAGAAATCAGAGGCTACTTTTTGAGATCGGTTCCAAGAAAGTGCAAAGTTATGTAGTAATTTTGTTTAGAGGCTCCTTTTTCAGATCAGTTCCAAGAAATGCAAACTGATGTAGTAATAATGGTTGTAAATACTTGTTGAGCTATCTATGTAAATATGTATTTTTGGTATCTGAACATTGTCGTGATTGTAACAAGTTTGGGTTGTTATGTGAAAATTAATTTTGATTTATGGCCTTGTTTTAATGTTAGGCATGAAATTTATAGATAACAAAAATATCTAATCCTTATGGGTTAAGAAGAAAAACACAGAAACAATTGTCCAGTAGTGTCCACGTAGGCTGCCATGTCATTCCAACTGGTCAAGAAAAAATCCAACATGGCGTACGTCCATGACGGCTTGTTCCTCATAGAAGATTGGGCCTGGGCGGGCTTGGCACACTTGCATGACGGCCAAGAACTGTCATGGAAGCTGCCATATCAAATTATGACGCGATATACATGACGGATTGCAAATCCGTCATGGAAGGGAACCCATGACAGTTTTGCATTGATCAGTGACGGACTAGAACTGTCATGTATTAACAGAATTCTTGTAGTGTTCCTTGGCGTGGAAGGCAAGGTTGGCGATGCGGATATTCAAGATCTCCTACCATTGTAACCGACTCTATGTAACCCTAACCCTATCCGGTGTCTATATAAACCGGAGGGTTGTAGTTCGTAGGCAATCAACTCCATATACAACAATCATACCGTAGGCTAGCTTCTAGGGTTTAGCCTCCTTGATCTCGTG
The DNA here is from genome assembly GCF_002162155.2 of Triticum dicoccoides. NCBI lineage: Eukaryota > Viridiplantae > Streptophyta > Magnoliopsida > Poales > Poaceae > Triticum > Triticum dicoccoides. Next base: position 13,975,279 of record NC_041393.1, read on the forward strand.
GTAGATCTACTCTTGTACTACCCATATCATCAATATTAATCAAGCAGGACGTAGGGTTTTACCTCCATCAAGAGGGCCCGAACCTGGGTAAAACACCGTGTTCCCTGCCTCCTGTTACCATCCGGCCTAGACGCACATTTCGGGACCCCCTACCCGAGATCCGCCGGTTTTGACACCGACAGCCAACCATAGATAGTAGTAGCATGCTTGCTAAACCGCGATGTTGCTAATATCAGCAGCGCCGCTACTCAAAGTGTGCTACTGCTAAACCCACGCTACTGCTACGTGCACGTCCTGTGCTACTGCTAATATTTCCTACTATTTTTTTCCGGAGTATATTGCCACTGTATTTGTACATGTTTTATATAGTAGTCTCATCATATGATTTTATGATCATGATGAGTTATCAGTGGGTGCAAGAGACGCGTGGATTTGATTCAAGTGGAGGCAACATGGTGCAGATCCAAAGTACTACTAATCCAAATTTGATGACTTTAGTTTGGATTAATAATACTTTCGATCAGCACCATGTTGCCTCCACTAGAATCTAATCCACATTTATTTCATCCACTGATATATAATAACTCATCATGCTCATAATGATATAACAACTCAGCATCATCATCATAATAATAACTCATCATTGTTATCATAATAACAGGTCATATCCATCATAATCATAGTCATCTAACAACTTCTTCTCGTTATCATAATAACAAGTCATACTCATCATCATCATAGTCATCTAACTAACCCTAGTTAATTGTTCTTAGCACAAGATCATCAGTATTAGCTAGGACCTACTAACCTCTCTAAGGTAAAATAGCATAAAATAACATAGCCCCTGACTCTCACATAAGGAGAATGGAGATTATCATGTCTCCAGTTCATGGGCTTCTCACCATGTTGTCTCCAAGTAGCTCCCTGTGATTATTCATAACTTTTATCCATTCTTTGATTTCGAGGTGATCACATCTTTTAGAAATAGTGTATGCACAGTGGACAACCGTAGGCAGACTTGACCGTAAGCTCATAATATCAATGTCACATTTCGTATGCATCAGATGAGGCACACAATCCTTCAGAATTTTCTGTTGAAGAGTATAACAATAACGTAGTAGGCAATGTAGTTTAACTTTAATTAGAAGAATGTATGTAAAAGATGCACTGGTGTCATAATAGTAAAAAATATAACCATGCCATCTCCGTGGATGTTTCCGTAGTTCAACACGTAGACTAGTGACACGTATTAATCATAATGTGGAGGAATTTCATAATTCTTATTGAAAGTCTCAACATCAATAATTAATGAGACTAGATGATTTTCTCCTCTAAGTTAGTTCAGAGTCATTCGTGTAGTAGGTTTTGTCTATGATTTTCCATACATTTTTTGAAGAATGGAAATAAGATGTCAACTATTTTTAAATAAAAATATAAATTACTTAATACATAGGTTTGAGAAACTCACATAAAGGTAGAAGTGGAAGTGCATCAACATCGACGCAAATGTCGATATTATCTTTATCGATATTATCTTCATCGACATTATCTTCGTCAATATCATCTTCAGCATCACCAATATCGAAGGTGACATGCATATCCTCCTGAAAACCATATGCCCTGCATAGTGCTGCCCAATTCGAGCAACCAAAATGGGAGTAGGTCACCGCATTGTATAGCTTTACATCAAAAGCATAACCATGATGGGTCCTGAGGTTAACTCTCTTTATCTCCATATTCTCATGATCTTCAAAATCCAGCTTCTCAAAGACATGACATCTTGCAAGGTAGGGGATGCACTAGTCAAATTGTAGAAAGTGGAAATTACATGTTGAAGAAGCAGAAGTCATGCTTAATTACGAAAAAAGACTTGTCATTGTTGTGTACTGTATAAACAGCAGAAGTCTCGTCGAGCTTAATATTGAAGCGTCGACCGTCTTCCAGGTGAGGCATGTCTCGCAGACCCCGGTCGTCGCCGCAGTAGTCGCACTTAGGGATCCTATTGTTGTCAGACATTTCCTATATTCATAATTCAAATATTAAACTTCTAAAATTCAAAATATGTACTAAAAAAACTAAATTAGATCATTATTATTCATCACGGGTTGACTATTGGCCTTTCGAGTCTTCTCTTGAAAAGTCTCAGCTCACGTGGTGTATATGGCGGACACTCCCTCTCTGATATATTCGACCGTTGGTGATGGTAGCTTCTGTCTTTGTCCCCGAGTACATTACAACAAAATGTCTAGCACACGGGAATGAAGCAGAAGCGACTGCCATGACAACAGTCAAGATTCGTCCTCTCTGACATTTTGCAACCGTCGTTGATGGAAGCTAATCCTCCTTCCCCTAGTGCATAACAAAGGCCTAGCACAAGGAGAAGAAGGAGAAGCGACCCCCACGAAAACAGTCGGCATTCTTCTTCTGTCATACATGGTGGAGACTCTCCCTGACTGGTTTTTTGACTGTCATGTATGGAGCCCCGACAAACTTAAAGTCAACCCTAAATGTCGTTTAATTCTCTTTCTAGCAAATCCGGGGCACTCGATATTTCCTACATATTCCATCATAAGTCATGCTAAAAGTCACAGAAAAATCTGGCATGACGTTTGCTAAAATAGGACATATCGAGTGCCCGAAATTTGTCGGAACGGAAATGAATCAACACTCTGGTAAAACATAGGACACTTGGATTTTCCATTCGATACAAAGATGTCCATACACATACAATGATGTTTAAACTTGAAATTCCGTCCGGATCAATTACCATAAGCATTCGCACAGGAGCATTCAAACTGGTGCTCATTGCATTTCAATATATCTTATAACCCGAACATTTCATTTCGTTAAGAAGCATAACTAAATACCCTAGTTATACTCTATTCAACACCGAGGAGTAGAGAAGAAGGAGGTGGACTTTTAGCTCACCGACTCAGGTGTAGAGGAAGTTGTTGGTGAACGTTGCATGGAAAACAAAAAAAAATCCACGCACACGCAAGATCTATCCATGGAGATGCATAACTACGAGAGGGGGAGCGCATCTACATACCATTGTAGATCGCTAAGCAGAAGCATTTATTAATGCGGTTGATGTAGCCATACACCTTCACAATCCATTCCGATCAAGCATCGAACGCACAACACCTCCGCGTTCATCACACGTTCAGCTCGATGACGTCCTCGCCTTCTTGATCTAGCAAGACGGGCGAAGTAGTAGATGAGTTCCGGTAGCACAACGGCGTGATGACAGAGGTGGTGAAACTATTTCCGCAGGGCTTCGCCAAGCACAACAGAAACTATGATGGAGGACGGACTAGAGGGAGAGGGGGCACCGACACATGACTTGCGAATCGTGGTGTGTATTGCCCCCTCTCCCTCCTCACATATATATAGGTGGAGGGAGGAGGGGAGGCACCCTAGCCGCCCCCAAATGGCCGGCTCCAGCCATAGGGGCTTGCCCCTAACCGCGCCCCTTCCATTCTAGGCACATGGGGAGAAGGCAGGGGGAGCCCCCCACCCACTTTTCTTTTTCTCATGTGTGGGAAAGAAGGCAAGAGGGGGCCGGCCCCTTTCCTACCTTCCCTAGGCCGACAGCCAAGAGGTGGGGCGCACCAGCCCCTTGTGGGCTGGTGTGCTCCCCTTGTTGGCCCATTTGGCCCATTAAACTCTCCGTAGGTCTCCCGAAACCTCTTTCGGTGATCCGATAATTATCTGGTGCATTCTGAAACCTTTCTGGTGACCAAATACTATCATCCTATATATCAATCTTTACCTCCAGACCATTCCAGAGATCCTCGTCATGTGATACATCTCCAGCGTATCTATAATTTTTGATTGTTCCATGCTATTATATTATCTGTTTTGGATGTTTTATATGCATTAATATGCTATTTTATATGGTTTTGGGGACTAACCTATTAACCTAGAGCCCAGTGCCAGTTTCTTTTTTATTTTATTTTATAGTTTCACAGAAAAGGAATACCAAACGGAGTCCAACAGAATAAAACTTTCGTGATGATTTTCCTTGGACCAGAAGACACCCAGGAGACTTGGAGTGCAAGTCAGAAGAACCAGGAGGCGGCCACAAGGACGCGCCCCCCGACCTTTTGGGCCCCTGGGTGCCCCTGACCTAGATCTTCCTCCTATATATACTCTTATACCCTGAAAACATCCAGGGGAGCCACAAAACCACTTTTCCACCGCCACAACCTTATGTACCCATGAGATCCCATCTAGGGACCTTTTATGGTGTCCTGCCGGAGGGGAATTCGATCATGGAGGGCTTCTACATCGACACCATTGCCTCTCCGATGAAGCGTGACTAGTTTACCACAGACGTACGGGTCCATAGCTAGTAGCTAGATGGCTCCTTCTCCCTCTTTGATTCTCAATACAAACTTCTCCTTGATGTTCTTGGAGATCTATTCGATTTAATACTCTTTTGCGGTTTGTTTGCCGAGATCCGATGAATTGTGGATTTGTGATCAGCTTGCCTATGAATATTATTTGAATCTTCTCTCAATTCTTATATGCGTTATTTGATATCTTTGCAAGTCTCTTCGAACTATCGATTTGGTTTGGCCAACTAGATTAGTTTTTCTTGCAATGGGAGAAGTGCTTAGCTTTGGGTTCAAACTTGCGGTGCTCGATCCTAGTGACAGAAGGGGAACCGACATGTATTGTATTGTTGCCATCGAGGATAAAAAGATGGGGTTTTCATCCTATTGTTTGAGTTAATTCTTCTACATCATGTCATCTTGCCTAAAGCATTACTCTGTTCTTATGAACTTAATACTCTAGATGCATGCTAGATAGTTTAGACGTGTGGAGTAATAGTAGTAGATGCAGAATCGTTTCACTCTACTTGATACGGACGTGATGCCTATATTCATAATCGTTGCCTTAGATATCATCATAACTTTGCGCTTCTCTATCAATTGCTTGGCAATAATTTGTTCACCCACCGTAATAAATTCTATCTTGAGAGAAGCCTCTAGTGAAAACTATGGCCCCTGGTCTATTTTCCATCATATAATCTTCTATTTTCCATCTTACAAGTTTCCGATCTACAATCTAGTTTCCTATTTACTTTCTTTGCAATCTTTTACTCTTCGTTCCATAAAACAAAAACACCAAAAATATTACTTTACCGTTTATCCATCTATATCCGTGAAGGGATTGACAACCCCTTTATCATGTTGGGTGCAAGTTGGTGTTTGTTTGTGCAGGTATTCGGCGGCTTGTCGCGTTGTCTCCTACTGGATTGATACCTTGGTTCTCAAAAGCTGAGGGAAATACTAACTCCACTTGGCTGCATCACCCTTTCCTCTTCAAGGGAAAAATCAACGAATCTCAAGAGGTAGCAGGAAGGATTTTTTGGCACTGTTGCCGGGGAGATCTATGCCAAGCCAAGACAAACCAAGTACCCATCATAAACTCTCATCTCTTGCGTTACATTATTCGCCATTCGCCTCTCATTTTCCTCTCCCCCACTTCTAAAACAATTTTTGAAAATACTTTCCCTTTTTATTCGCCCTTCTTCCGTTCATCTTTTCGTTTGCCTTTATGTTTACTTGGTTTGTTTGCTTGGTATAATTGTGTTTTTATTGAAAATCAAGAACCAAGAGGTTTATGGATCCTCATCCACCTTCTAATATTTTTAAAAGATCCAATTATGATGAACCAATTGCTAGTGAACTGAGTGCATTAGATTATCTCTATGAGGTTTTGCTTGAAATTTGTGAATCTGAAAAGTGTGATGAAGTGTTGAAAGAAGAAAATTTTAAAGTGATTCACCATAGTGCCTTGGATGAAAAGCATGATTGCAATGATGTTATTACAAATTTCATTAATGTTAATTGTTTTAATGATATGCAAAACCCTAAGCTTGGGGATGCTAATTTTGTTATGTCTACTACTTGTTGCAATGATCATGATTGGGTGATTCTTTTTATGATCTTGAAAATTTATTTAAGCCCCATGATGAATATGAGATTGATAATAGTGTTTACAATAATATTGAAAGTGACTTTGGAAGAGTGTCAACTTTATTTCCCACATATTTGGAGAATGTTCAATCTTATGAAATTTTTGATAAAAGTTGGTTTGGAGAGGTCATGACTTTAGTTAATGTTAATCGCAATATTTTGGAAGAGTGTCAACTTCGCATGCATGTGGATCGTGTTGAGCATATGTTATGTAGTAGCTATATTGTTGAATTTTCTTATGATCCTACATGTACTTATTATGAGAGACGAAAATATGGTTATACAAATTTTCAAGTTACTAAATTACCTCTCATTATGTTGAGATTGCTACTGTTTCTTTCTTTCTCCTTGCATATGCTAGATCTTTATTGCCTTGCTAATTTGCTTTCCTACAAAATTCCTATGCATAGGAAGCATGTTAGAGATTTGTTTGTCACATGTTTTACGATGATCTCTTTGTGTTTCATTATTATCTTTCATGTGAGCACAACTGAAATCGCAATGCCTAGCTAAGGGCATTAAACAATAACGCTTGTTGACAGGCAACCCAATTTTATTTTTTTGTTTTTTCATTTTGTTCTTGTTTGTTTTAAATAATCCATCTAGCCTTTGGTTAGATATGGTTTTGTGTTTTAACTATTGTCTGTGCCAAGTGAGACCTTTAAGATAGCTTACGGTGATAGTTGTTTTGATCTTGCTGAGAAACAGAAACTTTTGCACCCAGGAAAATGATTTTCATAATTCACAGAAGTGTGATTTTGATCTGATTCTTTTTGCACTAGATTGGGGCAGAAATTTCCCAGGTTTGCATAATTTTTGGAGTTACAGAACTATTCGAGAGTTACAGATTCTACAGATTGTTCTATTTTTGACAGATTCTGTTTTCTATGTGTTGTTTTCTTATTTTGATGAATCTATGGCTAGTATCAGGGGGTATGAACCATGCAAAAGTTGGAATACAGTAGATATTACACCAATATACATAAAGAATGAGTTCACAACAGTACCAAAAGTGGTTATTTATTTTCTTATACTAACGGAGCTTACGAGATTTTCTGTTGGAGTTTTGTGTTGTGAAGTTTTCACGTTTTGGGTAAGGATTTGATGACTATGGAATAAGGAGTGGTAAGAGCCTAAGCTTGGGGATGCCCAAGGCACCCCAAGGTAATATTCAAGGAGGCCAAATATCCTAAGCTTGGGGATGCCCCGGGAAGGCATCCCCTCTTTCGTCTTCGTCTATCGGTAACTTTACTAGAGGCTATATTTTTATTCACCACATGATATGTGTTTTCTTGGAGCGTCTTGTATGATTTGAGTCTTTTATTTTTAGTTTGCCACAATCATCCTTGTTGTACACACCTTTTAGGAGAGACACGCATGAATCGTGATTTATTAGAATGCTCTATGTGCTTCACTTCTATCTTTTGAGCTAGGCAATTTTGCTCTATCACTACTAGGAAAAAGCCTAGTAGTAGCGCGGGTTAAAAGCTAGTAGTAGCGTGGGTGCCTGCGCTACTACTACGGCGCTACAACTAACTAGTAGTAGTAGCGCGGTGCATCCCGCGCTACTAGTACGTGTGTTAGTAGTAGCGCGTATCTGTGACCTGCGCTACTACTATTAATTTGAAAACCAAAAAAAATCTCGACCCCATGACGCGTGCACGTTGGCCGGGAGCAGGGAGATCTCGTCCATGACGCGTGCCTCATGGAAGCCGTCGAGGGCGGCCGCGGAGGCCAGCCCGGCGTGGGCTAGGAGCTGGAGGAACTGCATCTTGGCATCGTGTGTGGGGAGCAACACCTCGCGGCGGCCGTCGCCGTTGAGGTCGGCAACGAGCAGCGGCAGGAGGCGGTCCATGTCTTCCAGAACGAGAAGTCGCCCTCGTGTTGCTGGAGGAGGAGGGGGATGGGTCAGCTAGCATTCCGGATCAAATCGGAGAGGGGGGAGGAGGGTTGACCTGGAGCAAGAAGAAGAAGGTGAAGGGGGCGAGGAGGAGGATGCCGTGGTCGCACTTCCGCATCTTGGCGGTGGCGAGGAGCTCCAGCGACTGCCCACCAAAGGGATATCTCGGAGAGGGAGGGGCAAAGAAAGCAGAGTGTACCAGCGGCGGCCACCGCTGGAGTATGAGGGAGAGACGAGGAAAGTGAGAGAGGGGGAAAGTGAGGGAGAGAGGAGGGATTCGGCTGAGGATACGGGGATTTCACCTACATCGTACTTAGTAGTAGCGAGGGGTGTAAAACTGCGCTACTACTATCAACTTATTAGTAGCGCGGGTTTGTACCCCTCGCTACTACTATGGCATGTCCCGGGAGGGCACGGTAGAGACCGCTTAGTAGTAGCGAGGGTTAAAAACCCGCGCTACTAGTATCAACTTAGTAGTAGCGAGGGTTAAATCCCGCGCTACTAGTAAGTAGCAGTAGCGAGGGTTATAAACCCTCGCTACTAGTAAGCGTCTGTCTATAAGCTTTTCCCTAGTAGTGTATGTGCTTCACGTATATTTTTTGGAGCACGGCGGTGGTTTTATTTTATAGAATTGATGAACTCTCGTACTTCACTTATATTATTTTGAGAGTTGTTAGAACAACATTGTAATTTTCTTTGGTTATAAAATTAGTCCTAATATGATAGGCATCCAAGAGGGATATAATAAAAAATTTCATATAAAGTGCATTGAATACTATGAGAAGTTTGATTCCTTATGATTGTTTTGAAAGGTGAAGATGGTGATGTTAGAGTCACGCTAGTGAGTAGTTGTGAATTTGAGAAATACTTGTGTTAAAGTTTGTCAGTCCCGTAGCATGCATGTATGGTGAACCGTTATGTGATGAAGTCGGAGCATGATTGATACGTCTCCAACGTATCTATAATTTTTGATTGTTCCATGCTATATTATATTCTGTTTTGGACATTATTGGACTTTATTATACACTTTTATATTATTTTTGGGACTAACCTACTAACCGGAGGCCCAGCATAGAATTGCTGTTTCTTTTGCCTATTTTAGGGTTTTGAAGAAAAGGAATATCAAACGGAGTCCAAACGGAATGAAACCTTCGGGAACATGATTTTTGGAACGAACAAGATCCAGGAGACTTAGACCCTACGTCAAGCAACCAAGAGGGAAGCCACGAGGTAGGGGG
>NC_041393.1:13984717-14001749 GCF_002162155.2 Triticum dicoccoides
GTGGGCCCCCTGTTGCTCCACCGACGTACTCCTTCCTCCTATATATACCTACGTACCTCCAAACGATCAAATACGGTGCCAAAACCCTAATTCCACCGCCGTAACTTTATGTATCCACGAGATCCCATCTTGGGGCCTGTTCCGGAGCTCCGCCGGAGGGGGCATCGATCACGGAGGGCTTCTACATCAACACCATAGCCTCTCCGATGAAGTGTGAGTAGTTTACCTGAGACCTTCAGGTCCATAGTTATTAGCTAGATGGCTTCTTCTCTCTTTTTGGATCTCAATACAATGTTCTCCCCCTCTCTCGTGGAGATCTATTCCATGTAATCTTCTTTTGCGGTGTGTTCATTGAGACCGATGAATTGTGGGATTATGATCTAGTTTATCTATGATCAATATTTGAATCTTCTCTGAATTCTTTTATGTATGATTGGTTATCTTTGCAAGTCTCTTCGAATTATCAGTTTGGTTTGGCCTACTATATTGATCTTTCTTGAAATGGGAGAAGTGCATAGCTTTGGGTTCAATCTTGCGGTGTCCTTTCCCAGTGACAGTAGGGGCAACAAGGCACGTATTGTATTGTTGCCATCAAGGATAACAAGATGGGGCTTTTATCATATTACATGAATTTATCCCTCTACATCATGTCTTCTTGCTTAAAGCGTTGGTCTGTTCTCTTGAACTTAATACTCTAGATGCATGCCGGATAGCGGTCGATGTGTGGAGTAATAGTAATAGATGCAGGCAGGAGTCGGTCTGCTTCTCTTGGACGTGATGCCTATATACATGATCATACCTAGATATTCTCATAACTATGCTCAATTCTGTCAATTGCTCAACAGTAATTTGTTCACCCACCGTAAAATACTTATGCTCTTGAGAGAAGCCACTAGTGAAACCTATGGCCCCGGGCCCCCTGTTGCTCCACCGACGTACTCCTTCCTCCTATATATACCTACGTACCCCCAAACGATCACATACGGAGCCAAAACCCTAATTCCACCACCGTAACTTTATGTATCCATGAGATCCCATCTTGGGGCCTGTTCCGGAGCTCCGCCGGAGGGGGCATCGATCACGGAGGGCTTCTACATCAACACCATAGCCTCTCCGATGAAGTGTGAGTAGTTTACCTCAGACCTTCAGGTCCATAGTTATTAGCTAGATGGCTTCTTCTCTCTTTTTGGATCTCAATACAATGTTCTCCCCCTCTCTCGTGGAGATCTATTCCATGTAATCTTCTTTTGCGGTGTGTTTGTTGAGACCGATGAATTGTGGGATTATGATCTAGTTTATCTATGATCAATATTTGAATCTTCTCTGAATTCTTTTACGTATGATTGGTTATCTTTGCAAGTCTCTTCGAATTATCAGTTTGGTTTGGCCTACTATATTGATCTTTCTTGAAATGGGAGAAGTGCATAGCTTTGGGTTCAATCTTGCGGTGTCCTTTCCCAGTGACAGTAGGGGCAGCAAGGCACGTATTGTATTGTTGCCATCGAGGATAACAAGATGGGGCTTTTATCATATTGCATGAATTTATTCCTCTACATCATGTCTTCTTGCTCAAAGCCTTGCTCTGTTCTCTTGAACTTAATACTCTAGATGCATGCCGGATAGCGGTCGACGTGTGGAGTAATAGTAATAGATGCAGGCAGGACTCGGTCTACTTCTCTTGGACGTGATGCCTATATACATGATCATACCTAGATATTCTCATAACTATGCTCAATTCTGTCAATTGCTCAACAGTAATTTGTTCACCCACCGTAAAATACTTATGCTCTTGAGAGAAGCCACTAGTGAAACCTATGGCTCCGGGCCCCCTGTTGCTCCAACGACGTACTCCTTCCTCCTATATATACCTACGTACCCCCAAACGATCACATACGGAGCCAAAACCCTAATTCGACCGCCGTAACTTTCTGTATCCACGAGATCCCATCTTGGGGCCTGTTCCGGAGCTCCGCTGGAGGGGGCATCGATCACGGAGGGCTTCTATATCAAAACCATAGCCTCTCCGATGAAGTGTGAGTAGTTTACCTGAGACCTTCGGGTCCATAGTTATTAGCTAGATGGCTTCTTCTCTCTTTTTGGATCTCAATACAATGTTCTCCCCCTCTCTCGTGGAGATCTATTCGATGTAATCTTCTTTTGCGGTGTGTTTGTTGAGACCGATGAAATGTGGGTTTATGATCAAGTTTATCTATGAAGAATATTTGAATCTTCTCTGAATTCTTTTATGTATGATTGTTTTTGTTTGCAAGTATCTTCGAATTATCAGTTTGGTTTGGCCTACTAGATTGATCTTTCTTGCAATGGGAGAAGTGCATAGCTTTGGGTTCAATCTTGCGGTGTCCTTTCCCAGTGACAGTAGGGGCAGCAAGGCACGTATTGTATTGTTGCCATCGAGGATAACAAGATGGGTTTTTTTTATCATATTGCATGAAATTATCCCTCTACATCATGTCATCTTGCTTAAAGTGTTACTTTGTTCTCTTGAACTTAATACTCTAGATGCATGCTGGATAGCGGTCGATGTGTGGAGTAATAGTAGTATATGCAAGCAGGAGTCTGTCTACTTGTTTTGGACGTGATGGCTATATACATGATCATACCTAGATATTCTCATAACTATGCTCAATTCTGTCAATTGGTCAACAGTAATTTGTGGAGTAACTATACTCTAGATGCATGCTGGATAGCGGTTGATGTGTGGAGTAATAGTAGTATATGCAAGCAGGAGTCGGTCTACTTGTTTTGGACGTGATGGCTATATACATGATCATACCTAGATATTCTCATAACTATGCTCAATTCTGTCAATTGGTCAACAGTAATTTGTTCACCCACCGTAAAATACTTATGCTCTTGAGAGAAGCCACTAGTGAAACCTATGGCCCCCGGGTCTATCTTCATCATATTAATCTTCCAACACTTAGTTATTTCCTTTGCTATTTACTTTACTTTTATTTTACTTTGCATCTTTATCATAAAAATACCAAAAATATTATCTTATCAGATCTCACTCTCGTAAGTGACCGTGTAGGGATCGACAACCCCTTATCACGTTGGTTGCGAGGATTTATTTGTTTTGTGCAGGTGCGAGGGATTCGTGTGTAGCCTCCTACTGGATTGATACCTTGGTTCGCAAAAACTAAGGGAAATACTTACGCTACTTTGCTGCATCACCCTTTCCTCTTCAAGGGAAAACCAACGCAGTGCTCAAGAGGTAGCAATGATTTATTTATTGATTTTCTTCCTTATGAGTGGTGGTCGGGGACGAGCGATGGTATTTTCCTACCAATATATCCCCCTAGGAGCATGCGTGTAGTACTTTGGTTTGATGATAACAGATTTTTGCAATAAGTATGTGAGTTCTTTATGACTAATAATGTTGAGTCCATGGATTATACACGCTCTTACCTTTTCGCCATTGCTCGGCTCTCTATTACCACACAACTTTCGCCGGTACCATGAACCCACCACATATCCTTCCTCAAAACAGCCACTATACCTACCTATTATGGCATTTCCATAGCCATTCCGAGATATAATGCCGTGCAACTTTTCGCCATTCCGTTTATTATGACACGCTTCATCATTGTCATATTGCTTTGCATGATCATGTAGTTAACATCATATTTTTGGTAAAGCCACCGTTCATAATTCTTTCATACATGGTGCTCTTGAGTCATTGGACATCCCGGTACACCGCTGGAGGCATTCACATAGAGTCATATAAGTATCGAGTTGTAATTTTTGAGTTGTAAGTAAATAAAAGTATGATGTTCTTCATTATTAGAGCATTGCCCCAAGTGAGGAAAGGATGATGGATACTATGATTCCCCCACAAGTCGGGATGAGACTGTAACACCCACGATGCGGCTATATCTCCCACGTGTCGGAGCACGACTTAGAGGCATAACCGCATAGTAGGCATGTCGCAATAGGGGTATCCTTTACACATCCCATGTACTAAATAAGATAGGGATAAAGAGTTGGCTTACAATCGCCACTTCACACAATACATAAATATAGCATTACATCATCTTGAATACAATCAAGGTCCGACTACGGAACCAACTTAAATAAAGACAACCTCAAATGCATAGATCCCCGATCGCCCCAACTGGGCTCCACTACTGATCGTCCAGAAAGGAAGCATAGTAACGTCCTGAATCCTCGTCAAACTCCCACTTGAGTTCGGTAGCGTCCCCGGCACTAGCATCATCGGCACCTGCATCTGGTTTTGGAAGTAATCTGTGAGTCATGGGGACTCAGCAATCTCACACCCTCCCGATCAAGACTATTTAAGCTTATGGGTAGGAAAAGGTAGTGAAGTGGATCTGCAGCAAGCACTAGCATATATGGTGGCTAACTTACGCAAATGAGAGTGAGAAGAGAAGCAAAGCACGGTCGAGAAGCTATAAAGATCAAGAAGTGATCCTGAAACTACTTATGTTCAAGCATAACACGAGACCGTGTTCTCTTCTCGGACTCCGCCAAAAAGAGACCATCACGGCTACACACGCGGTTGATTCATTTTAATTAAGTTAAGTGTCAAGTTTTCTACAACCGGATATTAACAAATCCCATCTTCCCATAACCGTAGGCACGGCTTTCGAAAGTTCCAAACCCTGCAGGGGTGTCCCAACTTAGCCCATCACAAGCTCTCACGGTCAATGAAGGATATTCCTTGTCCTAGGATGACCCGAACAAACTCGGAATCCCGGTTACAAGACATTTCGACAATGGTAAAACAAGACCAGCAAAGCTGCCCGATGTGCCGACAAATCCCGATTGGAGTCGCACGTATCTCGTTCTCAGGGCACCCTGGATGAGCGCTCCGTACAACTAAAACCAAACCCCGAGTTTCCCTGAGGGGGCACTGCAAAGGACTCTAGTTTGGACCGATACTCAGAGGAGCACTGGCCCGGGGGTTTAAAATAAAGATGACCCTTGAGTCCGCGGAACCCAAGGGAAAAAGGCTTAGGTGGCAAATGGTAAAACCAAGGTTGGGCCTTGCTGGAGGAGTTTTATTCAAGGCGAACTGTCAAGGGGTTCCCATTATAACCCAACCGCGTAAGGAATGCAAAATCAAGGAACATAACACAATATGACGGAAACTAGGGCGGCAAGAGTGGAACAAAACACCAGGCATAAGGCCGAGCCTTCCGCCCTTTACCAAGTATATAGGTGCATTAAAGTAAACAAGAAATAATAATGATATCCCAACAATAATCATGTTCCAATAAGGAACAATCTCCATCATCACCTGCAACTAGCAATGCTATAAGAGGGGTTGAGCAAAGCGGTAACATAGCCAAACAACGGTTTGCTAGGAAAAGATGGGTTAGAGGCTTGTCATGGCAATATGGGAGGCATGATAAAGCAATTGGTAGGTATCGCGGCATAGCAATAGAACGAACAACTAGCAAGCAAAGATAGAAGTGATTTCGAGGGTATGGTCATCTTGCCTGCAAAGTTCTCCGAGTTGACGTAAGCTTGATCCTCGTAAGCGTACTCAACGGGTTCCTCGATCACGTACTCCTCTCCCGGCTCTACCCAAAGCAAGAACACAAGCAAAGTACCAACAATCAATGACGGTCCAATGCGCAAGCAACATGATGCAAAACATGGCATGACATGCAGGATGTGATATGCAATGCATATGCAAGCGCCGGAAGGAAAAGATTGAACCAGGCCTCAACTTGGCAAACCAAGAGCGCCACTGGAAAGATGAGTTGATTTCGGTCGAAAATGATATAAAGATCACCGGAATCGGATGCACGGTTTGGAAATTGCAAGCAAAACAATAATGGCACAATTCTGCGATAAACAGCACGATGCCATCTAGAATGCAACAAGAAACTAAGCTACTGCACTCTAACCTAGCAACAAAGCACATGGAAGTGATCTACTCAAGATTCTTGACAAAAGATGAACACTGAGCTACGGCTAAATCACACAATAGCGGGTTCAAACAAGCATGGCAAAAGTGCAAAAGATATCAGCATCACAGACTTAGTGAAAATACTAACATGTCAGGAATTAACATCAGGAAGCAATGTTTGGAGCAAGATATCAAAATGCTACAAGAACATAACATAGCAAACAAAGGCATGGAATGAATCTACTCAAAGGATATAACAAAAGTCCCTTACTGACCATAAGCCAAAAAGGATCAGAAGATATGATGGCACCCATGTAAACATAGCAAGTTTCGTTAACAGATTCAGACTTAGTAGAAAACTGGACATGGCAAAAACAGATTAATGAAGGCCTCTTTGCAAGCTCGATTCACTCATCACAAGGCATTGCATGATAAACTAAGCATACTAGCTACCAGCAAGAATACATGATCATGACGCCATGCAAAGAAAGAATAAGTTCATAGCATGCATGGATCAACTATAACAACCTTGGCAAAATTGATTAACACGTAAACAGTCTGCCAGAAACATTTTATAGCAAAAGTAGAGTAAGATTGAGTCATGCTAGGGCACTCCATAAATGCAAACAGGGGCATGGATGGATAGAGCACAATCATATGTCCAAATCATCCTTTTTCGTCTTTCCTCACCATATTCGAATTCGTTTTTAAACGATAAGGAATTAGAAAAATATTTTTATATGAAAAAGTTGCGCATTTTCCATAATTATCCATTGCCGTATCATTTGCGTTAATCCGACAAACTGTTTGCAAAAAAAATGTGAAAATATGTTTCGCCCAGAATTTCACCATTTTCAAATTACTTTTAAATTATATATAATTTGAAAAAACAATAGTTATATGGAAGATGCGGATTTTTACCAGCTTTCGAACGCCATCTTATTTGCTCAATTCCGACAAACCGTTTGAAAATTGTGTCCAAAATACGATTCACGTTTTCAGTTTTGAAAAAACATGATTTTTTTTCAAAACTACACTTAAACTGTGATGATTTTGCAAAAAATCTTATATATTTGTAATGTAGATGTCAAGAGCTTTCCAAGGATATATTACACGCCCCATATCGACGAAAAGACGATCAGTTCGACGGGATAAAAATTATCAGTACAACTGCTTGAAACCATCAGTTCAAGTAGGGTAACAGAATAATATTCTGTTATGAGAAACATAATATATATGAGAAATTGATTGAATTTAAGAAAAAAGCGAAAAAAGGGGCTATACAGGCACTTTGTCCTCCGCTAGCGGACGGCAAAGAGCTTTGCCATCAGCGAGTAGACAGCAAAGCTGCCACGTGGCATCTACCTGTGCAACCTAGGGGACTGGGCTGGCCTATATGGGCACTTTGTCGTCCACTGGCAGACGACAAAGATGCAAATGTCTTTGTCGTCTGCCAGCGGACGGTAAAGCATGCTGTTAACCCCCTAACGGACCTAACCTGCCACGTGTGCCGTCGAGATTCTTTATCGTCTGCTGGCGGATGGCAAAGAACATTTCATCTTTGTCGTCCGCCAGCAGATGGCAAAGAGGCCTTTGCCATAGCTTATTCAGTCGTACATGTTGTTGTCTGCTGGCTAATGGCAAAGGCCTTTGCCATCGGCCATGGCAGACGACAAAGTGTCTGATTCTTGTAGTGAATAGCCAGATTGTACTCCTTTAGTAGATCCTTCCACCCAGTAAATTTGGGTCGATCACAAGGATCGTCCATGGCTTATAGGGGTTTCCACTAGCTGGGGCCATTGGTGATGTATAGCGAGAGCCCCTATTTGGGAAGTAGGGCGGGACGCAGAAACTCTCCCCCTGCGCGGTTTGTGCCGGCCCAAAGCAGGGGTGAGGGGCGCCTGTTATTTCATTTTCTTTCGATTTTCCTTTCGATGCTTTTTTATTTATTCATTTTATTCTGTTTCCCTTCTATTTTTATTTTTATTTTTACTTATAACTAAATTCAAAAAATTCTCAAGAATTTCAAAAAGGTTCCTGAATTTGTTTTTGAATTTCTAAAGAAATTTTGAATTTGAAAAATGTTCCTAAATTTTAAAAAAATATCAAAGTTTGAAAAAATTCCAAATTCCAAAAGATTTCCCGGATTTCAATTTTTTGATGAATTTAAATATTGATCTTGTATTTCAAAAAAAGTTCCAAATTTCAAAAAATGTCCACAAACTTAAAAATTATCCAGTAATTCAACAAATATTCATGAAATAAAAAAAAATTCTTGAATTTTGAAAGTGTTCAGAAATTCAACAAATGTTCCTGAATTTCATAAGATGTTCTAAATTTAAAAACATGTTCAAGAATTCCAAAAATGGTCACCTCTTTTAATTTATTTCATGAATTTCATATTCAGGAAGGGAAAAAATCTTTAAAATTTCAAAAATAGCCATTCTAATTTTTTTCATTTTTTGAAGGAATTTGAAAAAAGGGAGGAAAAACCCAACCCAAAGAGAACTACAAAAACTAACAAATAGGAAATACGAAAAAATGGGTTCAGGAAAGGTTCTAGAACCTTCCAAAACTAGTGGGAGTTGAACCGCAAATGGGTCGGCCCAATAGGAGGTGGGCCTTATGTTGCTATCCATTGCAGTACGCGGTAAATAGAAATCATCATGTGCTTACATAGCCTGCTAAAACTGGTTGGGGAGCGATTGGCAAGGGGCTAGCACCTGCTTGGCCCCCTAAGTCTCCGCCCCTATTCGTAGCATCGTCGGTCGCTTACTTGCAGCAACACTGACATCGTCGTAGCAAACCATCCAACACTCACATCCGGATGTGACATCGTCTCTAGCATCATTGGCATGATTGTTCTTTGTACTAACACTAACCCAACCCCCTGCCACCACAAGTGAGCGGTGCATTGTCTTGCTGCAATGGTAAACAACAACGCCCGCCAACTCCAGCATGCCAACCTCATGTGTTTGTTTCGGATGAAGAGTATGAAGTCTTGGTGCAGCCTGAAGCCCATTAATCTAGAGGGTTGCGCATGGCAATATTAGTGGATAACAACATTAAAACGCACCAACATAGACGTGCAACACGCTCTTGAGAATGCAGGAAAAGGCATGAGGAATAAGAAAGAGATATGCTACACTTATGTGGTCAATTTATGGACCAGCTTACACGCATAGCTAAAAAATCAAACAAGCACCCTAACCAGTAACGTTATAGGTTTAGGATTCACCAGTTGGACCATCGCTCAACCTGTTCGTTGTCGACAAAAAGCTAAAATATGCAAGCTACTTTAAAAAATAAAATTGACATCACACCAAATGAATACACAAATATTCCATGTAATAAAACAATGAAACAAAGTGTATTGTAGTTGGTATTAGGCCATTGGCGTACCTTGGGTCAAGGTTGTTGTTGAAGTCTAGCTTATTCATCGTCCTAAGAATACTTTTCCCCTTTCCTCGAACATCATGCCCCTCTGCCCCGTGTCTTCTTTGCCCCTTTCTCTTCATCACCCCAGCCCTCTCTCCCCCAGATTAGACTGCCTCGCCGGTCGGGGAGGCAAGGCCCACGGTCATGTTCCTTTAGTTGTAAGTTGTATGCCTTCCTAGTGGCGGTTGGTTCTCTACCCTTACAAATAAACTAGATCCTCTTGGTCTCTCTTCCTTATCCTCCTGGTGGCCATGAGTGGAATTGAAGAGAGACGATCTGAGGTTCTCTGTTGGACTTTTGTTGGCGTTGCCCTGTCTCCTCGATTACGACCCCCTCTTCCATTGGATCTCCATCGTGGTGGTGGAAGGGACTTCGGCGATGGTTGGTAGTTCATTCGTGGATTTAGTGCCTTTTCTTTCTCCTTGTTTTTTTCTCTTTAGGTACAACAAACACATGTTTTCTCCACCTATGCTCAATGGTTTTGGTCCTCATCATCCTTCTCTCTGTCGAGTTTCTTGACTTGGTGCTTCATCTTCTTCTTCCTATTGGTCTGACCGGACGGTTCTTAGGTGTTGCATACATTTATCTACCTTTCGTGGCAACGCCTCCTTCTTCCTTTGGTTAAGTTCTCTCTTATTTTCTGCATCAAAGGGAGGCCTTCTTCTATAAAAGTTGAGCTCAGCTGGGTGTTATTCTCCCTTTCCAATCTTCACCTTGAGGTCTGCTTGTGCCTTGGGAAACAACATCTGCTTGAATCTAGTGGTGGCGTTGTTCAACCCGTGTTTTGTTGAGGCGTCTTCCTGCTGTTGAGGGAAGATCACTAACAAGAATCATACCTTCTTCAGCTACAACCTCTATATCTCTGATTATGAGTTCATCTCTAATCGGTGTCGCTGGACCATGTCAGACGCATGAGCAGCCGCGTGGGCTACATGAATCCCAAAAAGGTGCATGCCAACACATGGAAACTTCCCTGTGAGCAAGGGCCCGTTCTTTTGGTTACTTAAAAGATAAGCCATCTCTTCCCTGGCTTTTCCCATAATCCGCCTCTCTTATTTATTGGAGCTCCTAAACCAGTTATAGGATAACTAAACCAGAAGTCTCAACAAATTTAGGGTGCCTTATTTTTTAAATTAGGAAGAAGCAGCTTATCTATAATTGAGAGGCACCTTATTTTTTCTAAGCCCCCCAACAGAACTGGTAGTTGATTCTTTAGGATATACTACCCACCTAGTGTTGATGAAAGCAAATTGTAAGTTAAAATTGCCTAAAAAAAGTTCGAAGTAAAAAAACACTTTTTCAGATCCTGAAAAACTTTTCTCGGTTATTAAAAGAAAACTACTAGAATGCCCGTGGGTTGCTACAGGCTAAAATACATATAAATAAATTAAAAGAAAAAATAAGGTCGTCTTCAAGGTAACTCACTTCTCTCTCATAGAGTCGAGCATGTATGGGCATCAAATGGGCGCCAAGCGAACGTCTCCAAAATTTAACAACCTAGACAGTTCGGGCTCCCTCAAATTAGCCCATATGTAGGAGAGAAATGTGGTTGTCCGGCCTATTTGACATGCTATCACCAACATGCGGTCCCAACACAAAAACCCCACCCCACGACGCACTCTTCCATTTTCCTGTCATACCCTACCCTTCTCGCTCGGTTTTCCATCATAGCGGGACATTTCTCGCTAGAGCCCTTTTCACTTAAACCAGATGATGCCCACCGCACCTTCGACATGGCGCCCTATCTCCTTCATACTATACTTCCCCATGGACCATCAAGGAGGAATCCCCCGCCAAGAGTCTTCGATACCCTTCCCAAGTGTTCGTGTTGAAGGGCTTGACATAATCCATCCATCGATGACTCATCCCTTGGTCTAATTACCTTCTGACGTTGAAGGGCCTGATGATGCCGGGAGCGCTGGCTCCACGGAGGACGCAGCTACTGACGGACTTGGAGGTGCACCAAGCCGCCTTAGGCGACCCCGGGTGCTTGATCTCCTCCGCTTTTCAGTTGCCCTCCGCTGCTTCTATAGGGGATGGGCGTCCTCTGGCCGCCGGCGGACCGCCACGCCAGCGCACCAACCCTCGCGTCGTCAGGCCTCCATCCCCTTGGGGTCTTGCCGCTTGAGGAAGAGGGTGAGAGGGGCAGGCTTGGGGAGAGAGGGGCTCTACTAGATTCGTCGCCGCCGCCAACGATGCCTCTGCCCGTTGTCACCATCCTTCTCCTCCGCCCCAACACGGCGCCACCGTTGCCCCTGCTTCTCCACCCAAGCGGTGTCGTCCCAGCCGGTCCATCCCCTCAGCGACGCGGTTGCCCCACACCCATCCTCAGTGCCCACAACACGAGTTGGCGGCTAGGGTTAGCCGTAGGGGTGCGCGCAGGGAGGGAATGGCGAGGAGGTGCTGGGTATCAATTGGGGAGACAGGGGTGAGCCGCGCTGGTGGCGGCCGACGCGTGAGCCGGATGGCGTCGCCAGAATCCGAGGGGCGGCGGCGGATCTCAGAGGCGGCGAAGGGCTCAGCGGCTAGGGGAGTCTTGACGATAGAATGAGGAAACAGATCGAGGGGAGCCTCGTGGCTGTTTTTTTACAATCGAGGCGGAGAGACGAAAGAAAAATCAAAGGATGGTGGGAGAAGGGACGAGAAAAAAACAGCGAAAAAACCAGCAAAGGTGGGAGGTGGGACGAAAAAAAATCCGGAACGGAGACTATCAACTGCTCCATTAAGAGTAGAGATATACTCCCTTCGTCCCAAAATACTTGTCTTCAAAATGGATAAAAAAGGGTGTATTTAGAACTAAAATACATGTAGATACATCCCCTTTTATTTATTTTGATGACAAGTATTTTGGACAAAAGGAGTACTTGTTTCCGTTTTTTTACTAATAAAAGACCTATGCAATCTTAAGAAAAAGTTGCACGCGCACGGCGGCTGGCGTCTACCAGCTGGCAGAAACGACTCGGTTTCAACTATATTTGCGTAAAAAATGGGGCGATATCGACGTCTGGGGACGACTGCTGGGTACCCAATCACCCCAGAGCCGATTGTAACGCCGGCTCGCCCCCCAGGCGGAGATTCTTATGCCTACTATGTGGGCCAATTGCTGGAGATGCTCTTACATGTGAAGTTCAGATCTGAAGCGTTTAGCTTCCGAAAACCCACGCCATCGGCCGAGAGAAGATCCTCTGAGAGATCCGCCCCGATCCCGCAGAACACCACGCCCTTCTTCCTCCTCAGAAAGTTCAACATCTCGCCGCTTGTTTCCGGATCTGAGCGAAGGATCTGCGGCGTCGGGTCTCACTGGGGGAGGATGAACTGGATCGGGCGCAAGATCCACCTGTACAATGTCAACATCGGCCTCTACATGCTTGATTGGTGGGAGCGCTACCTCTTCAGTATCCTTTCACCCTTCGCTTCATGTTTTGATTTACTGAACTGCTAAAGAATTCGCCTTTTGCGTTATATTGAGTGCGTTTTGGTGGTGCCGAGGTTGTTGCTTGCTGAATCTGACGGAACCCTGCAGCCGGTAGTGAGTTATGTTGCTTATGGGATTTAGGGGTCTTTCTGGTTTTGAATTACATGCCTTCTGTGTTAAAGGAATTACTATATTTCCCGTTTTGACTAGGATGGTTTAGAATTTATATTTTATTTGGTAATTCGGAGGCTGTAGAATCTAATTAGAGTTTGCAAGGGTTTTCGTTTAGTTGTTGTGTAGAACCGATTTGATTTGTCCTAGCATATTCTCTAGACTACGATATCAGGCATCTCCAGTCGCCGACCGATTTGTCTATACAAGCCAAGCCGCCTTCAGCATACCCTCCAACCTGGATAATTGACTACTACCAAGGGGCAGTGCAGGACTAAGCTTGTAGGTCACATGCCTTAGCACTTACTCTAAATCTGTCAATCTGCATCCTCAAACCAATTAGATCTTGTGCCTTGCAGAACTATGAAAAATAATCTTATACAATGATGAATATGTGAATATCAATACATAGATATATCACAAGTGAATCATCATAGGGAATCCGATGATACAAAACCTAATAACCTTCTGAACTATGACACAGCAAGCCACTGCCTGAAAATGCACGCCGTATGTAAATTGCCATCTCCCATTGTTGTTGAAATGACTCCCTATAGTTTGGTTTTCTAGCAAAGGTTACAATGCGAAAAACTTAAAATAGTAGTTATCAGTATAAGCTCAGCATATCTTTTTCACCAAACTAATCAGCTAGGCAAACAGACCTCATACCCTTCTGTCCGAATTTCTATACAAACTACTCTTGTCTTCATGAATCCAGATAACTCCACCTTCATCTTACAGTGATTTTCTTGCGACATACTCAAAACTGTTCAACTATATAATGGAGTACTTTTTTTACTCTCCTCATTCTTCCTGCAACTCTTCCGTCTTGCAATAATTTGGTATCCCCCCTTCCAAATTTCCAGTGTCAAGTTCTCTACATGCCAATGTTTTTTCTTTCCAGAAAATGCAAAAGGCTCTGTGTCTCACTGCATTGATAGAAAAGCAGTTTATGTACAGCTGTAGAGTTTCGCACCACAAACAATACCACGGCCCTACAAGCTAGGCATCATTGGAATTACCGCTGCAATGCCTAATCCTCCCGCCTTCGACCACAGCTGAGCTATGGTTCATACTCTATGTTGCCATGCATGCAAAGATATTATGATGTGTCAAGTGTATCCACTGCCTTGCCTGTAGAATATGTGTACTGTGTGTATAGTGGAACTAGGAAATGTTGTTTGTCGTGAGGGACATTTGTTTTTCTCCTTTTTGTTCTGTCAGCAACTTTGTGGAAATTGGGAAGGTTTTCAGACTGCATAAAAAAATCTAACAGATCTGGACTTTTTCTATTGTATTTGAAGTTTTCAACACTTGAATTGTTTCCAATTACTGATGGATCTCAGCAAGCCATTCAGAAAAGTTCAAAATATGTTATCACTTAACTGTTACAGATACATTGATGCTTTGCCTTCTCTGGTACATTCTACGGTATCTCATTGTGTTCTTTCAAAGGTATATTCCTTCTAGCCTTGATCTGCTTACATCATTTCATATTTAAGCATGTGCTGAAGGTTTTTCCAAGTGTCATGTTTTTATTACCCCATAAAGACATCATCTGCTACTTACTACTTAGTACTTACTACCATCCTCATTCGGATCAGCTGTTGCAAGGAACTCAGGCATGTACAATGCAAGGTGTTTAGGGAGGCTCTTGTGAAAATGAACCAGTTTTTTTCTTAAGCGTCGGTGCTTATTTGTATAGCCACTTACTTAGGCACCTCTGTCCATAAAAACAAGCACTAGTGCTTCAGCAAAATCCGGTTTATTTTTACATGCACATCTCTAAGCACCTTGCATTTTACATGGTCTCAAAGAGCTATTCAAGAATAAGATCCTTTAGGTTATGTCTTTTCCGGCAATATAAATTTTTGAACATGGGAGTAGTTAAGCCGGCAATTCAAGCATACAAAGTTACAAACTTCGATTGATTATATTGGTGTGTCCCCATTCTGAAAAAGCTCCAACACCTCTGAAACTACCTCTTATTCAGTTGTCAGTTTGACATATATATCTCATATTTGGTTTGTTTCAGTTTGAGCTGACCTGGCTTCTCTATGTGTTGTAGTAATCTGGAGACCATCCTACAAGGTGCGAACTATCTTCTACAAGGTAGTTAATCATCGAAGGCAAAAGAATATATGTTGATGGCTTTATGGAACTCCCCCTGTAATCTATGTTTTGATTAGTCTCGGCTGAGAAACTAGAAAGGAACGACTTATGTGTTGTTGTGTTTGTAGCCGTCTTTTACTGTATGAACTTGGCTATACACTGTCCATATGTATAGCCCTCTGTATTTTGGAATTTAGCTATTTTTTTACCTTATGTACTGTGGACATTAAATTAATTTTCGCTGAATCGTTTTTATTACTAGTTATGTGTGATTTCATATTGGTACCTCTGCCTTTGTTGTCATCTGTGGACAAACTGTGAGAGATCTGATGTCTTTCTTGACTGGTGTATCAGTCGCAATGCGTGTAACACACAAATTTGGTGTTCAGTTTGATTGATGGGCTTTTCTGAATCAAAAGATGACTTTGAAGTCAAAATCGACGAGCGGTTTTGGTCAGAGGTCCAACCATCGATCAACTTAAACCCGGTGGTTTCAACGTCGTTCCCCTTCTCCAGAGGAATCCTTTGTATCGAAGCAGCAGTAATCCTAAGCCTTTTCTACACACACACCCACACACACAACGTTGGTCCAGGCTTATACGTCAGTTTGTTCTGGAGCGTCAACCTTCGCCGCTCACGCCGAAGGCTCGGCTGTCACACAATCCCACCTGTCGGGGCACCGCTTGAAATGCTGACCTGAGCCTCGTGAGCTGCACCCCGTCGTCCCCAGTTTCAGCGCCTATCGCTTCTAGCACGCCGTGTGCGTGACCGTGTTAGTGTTCGTTGTGTGGTGATTTCTGGTATCTCTCGCAGTGCTCCGGAGTTGTAGGCAACGAGAGGCAGCGAGAGGGCCGCTCGCTCGCCCCGTTCAGCTATGTTTTACCTCGTGATATCGATCCCGGCGATCCTCCTGTTGCTCGTCCTGGCGCTGGGGTGCTACATGCTCGGCCGGAACCGAGGCGGCCGCGCCGCAGCCGTTCGCGCCACCGGCGCCGCCCAAGTAGCAGCAACGTGGGAATCTTCGTCAGTAACACTATATGCCGGTTCCTTCCCCTGTTTTTGCTTCCATCACTAGTACTGTTTTTTCTTTCTTTACTTCTGTCTTGGATGTTCTAGCATGCTCCATATCTTGCAACCAGTGTCAACAGTCCAGCCTAGATGCCTTCCTTGTATTCGGGTCAATAGCTTCTGTGTGACATCTTTCCTGGGAATTGGACGGACTGCGACGTTGTTGACGAAAATGGCTCTGTGGCGACACTATTAAGCGAGCAAATAGCCCAGACACGACATGACCCTTAAGCTGAACTGATGCCCTCATTAGCTGTTATGGGCCGGACCCACAACTTATCCACGTAAAGCGCGGGACCCACCACTTGTCCAGTAAGCCCGGGACCCACCTGTTCGCAGCTAGAAGAGACGACCGCCCGTGCCCGTCCGCCGTATGGGCTGGACCCACAACTTATCCACGTAAGTGCGGGACCCACCACTTGTCTAGTAAGCACGGGACCCACCTGTTCGCAGCTAGAAGAGATGACCGCCCGTGCCCGTCCGCCCATTGCTTCCCCTTTCTTCATTCTTCCTCTTCTCCGGCGAGCTACTGCAGATGTTCACCTCCTCCGCCACGCACTCAAATTGGCGTCAGCATGGTCCAGTGCTGCTCATAAGGTGCCCTGACTACCCACGCCCAGAGCCTCTGAAACGGTGGGTCAGTAGGACTTATGAGAATGGAAATCTTGGGCAGGAATTTGTGAAGTGCTTGAGCAAAACAATGGCAGGAAGGGATGGCAAGGTTAGATCTCAGTTCTTAGCCCGTTCTTTCACTGTCGTTTGCTCCGATATCTCCATATTTTGTTTTCCCCCTCGAATTTGGAATTTACGGTTCATGTTGTTGTTTTCAGATCCTGAAGAAGTGCACACATTTCGAGTGGATGGATGATTATGTTGAGAGGATTCAGTTCGAGGGCTACATTGATTCGAGCGGCACCGCAACCTGGGAG
>NC_041393.1:14002176-14070434 GCF_002162155.2 Triticum dicoccoides
GGGGGGTGTCGAGCTCGGACAGAGGGGTGGGTAGAGTCATGCCGATGGCGAGGTATGCGCGGAATGCTGAACTGCACTTGGAGTCTGAACTAACCGAGGAACTGATGAAGATCAAGAAAAATCAAATGGAGATGATCGATTTGCAGAAGCAAGCAAATATCATGGCAAGGGGGTTCTATTGTTGTGTCATTGCTCTGTTTTGGTTTTACTTGTTGTTCATCCGTCATTAGAGGGGGCATTTAGGTCTGTCAGGGCAGAGAATGCAATCTGTGCGCCATGCCAACTTCATGTAACTGAATCGAAGCAGAAATGTTCAGTGTGCATGCTCTGTTCTTGTTCTTCAGTTAACCGAGTGCACACCCCCCGAATTCAGTTTCTAGTAAAAAAAATCTTGCTGCCGAATAGATGTTGGGCTGTGAAAAAATAGCAAGGCCCAAATAGAGACAAGCCCACCTGCATAGGGGCAACAACCCAGTTTTATAGCATAGAGGCACCCATGTTTACAAAAAGAATGCTTCGACTACATGTCTACGGTTAAAATAGGTCGAAGAAAGCCTCAAAATCATTTTTGGAAATGATCAAGTTAAAATTCGCTTCAAATAGGTCGAAGAAAATGTTCCTGTTTTGCTATGAAAATATTGGCCAGAGGTAAAATTCAAACCAATATTTTTAGGAGCACAAAAATATTTCTTTTGTGCATTTGAGTTAATCCAATAATTATTTGCATGAACTAAATTAGTTGCATGTCCATGGTTGCACAAAAACTTGCACCCTACACCTACTAGCTAGGGTGACCCTATTAGCGACGGCCTAGATACATGCATGCACACGGGCACACATGCAGCACACCAAGATATGAAATTTTATTTGCAAACTAAATAGATCAACTAGATAGAACAAAGATCAACTAGATAGAACATATATAAACTAGATACATGCATGCACACATGTCCATAGTGGAATCTAACTTTTATTAGTAACACATAGATCAACTAGATAGAACATCATGATATATATCAACTGACCGACATCAACTAGAGAGAAAAAAACCAGAGAACACATCACAATATAGTAGCATAAGTAGTAGCATTGCATGAGCTAGATATATAGTACCACATTACAACTAATATAGATATAAGGGTAGCACGACATACATAGTACCATTACAACTTATATAGATAGTTCAAGTTCAACCCAACAAAACAATAATAGAACACCACCGGCTTGCTTGCTTGCTCCAAAGCCAATACCTCCATGGCCAGCTCCTCTCCTCCCTGGTCAACTCCTTCACTCGTCGGCGTCGATGAGGTACGGGAGGGTGTGCATGCGCTCATCAGCGGGGAAGGAGATGTGGAAGTCGGTGAAGATGTTATACATGATGAATGCGATGTACTCGCATCCACACCAAAAAACAACCTCACGATGCGCCCGATAGGATGGCCATTGCTACTGACCTCTTCGACACGGAACATGGCCGGAGATCCCCTCGGGAGGTGGCGGTAGCTGGGGGAGAGGAAGAACTAGGTCAGCCCCCTTGCCCCCCTCCACCTCGAGATCGCCCACACCCGTAGGGTGTTCTCCACCCGGACTCCGACAGGGTACAACCTCTCGGGGAAGGTGGGCGACACACGATAGGTAGCCCCGGTGAACTGCATCTTGCTTGCTAGCTTCGAGTGGATCTTGGGACGGCTCAGACGGCTTGTGGTGAAGATGGGAGATGAAGGAGAGTGCGAGGAAGATGTAGGCTTGGGTGTGCTTAAATAGCCGAGGTGCACCGTTTTAACGTTTGGTTTTCTTCTCCCTCATAATAGCATGGGAAGTCAGGCAATGTGGCATCGAGTCACCCGAGCCAACCTGTGTGTACACGCGCATGCATTGTGGTAGTAATGCCAACGACCAGCGTAGCACTCCATCATTTGAAAACGCGTCGAGAGATGAGCTCGATGCCATGCATACAGTGGCTAGCAATGGTTGGGCATCTAGACCCATCTAGAATGGGTAAATAGCCATAATGCAATGAGGGTGTCGGCGGGCATGCTCGATGACATGCATGCAATGTCAAACGCTGCGAGGGCGGCCCTGGCAGGGCTGCGTGCGCGTGCATGCTTTTCAGGCCTCAAATGCAGCGTGGTGTCCATCGGTCCAACGGGTGGGAGACTTTAATTAAGCCCAACAACACATGGCAGGCCTGCTCAGTCTTATACAATGTAAAAAAGGCTAAAACTGGCTCCTGATCCAGTCCGTTGCTTATGTTCACATCCATCCAATAGTCCAGAATGATGCGTGTTATAATATTCAACGTCTTTGAATCAGCCAATCAGAGTGCAACCCGCGGATCGCTGACCTAGCCCTAGTGCTTGATCCAGACCATCCATTCACAGGATCCAATGGCCCAGAGGAGTGCGGGGTTTTGATGGGGTTTTCAGGGGGTTTGAGAGGTTTTCAACGGTTAGGGTTGAGCATAACTAATTCAAAGAATCAAAAAAAATATAACTTGTGCCGATCATCGTTCTATGTGACTAAGTATCTAGGGAAAATAAGAAACTTGCACTACGGATATGTTTATAAAAAAACCTTCACGAAAGATGGCTATCAAGAACGAGGTTGTAGGTTTTTAAAGAGAAGTGAGCATTTTAGGGTTTTAGGGTTTAGGGTTTAGGGTCTAGAAATCAATGTAACACCAATAACACAGACCAAATAACTTCAAATTTGAATTTTGGCTCAAATTTGAATTTTTTCTCAAACTTGAATAGTATTGCACAAATACACATCATATCAAAGTAAAAATACCATTACACAAATTCAGTCAAGGTTTTATTACTACAGCATAGTAGCAATACACAAGTTTCAACAAATTTTCACTTCTGCTTCTTCCTACCACTCGATTTCTTCTTCTTATTTTTACCAATACTTGTTTTTGGTTGTACGACACCCAGTTCACTCAAGCTCTTGATTTTCTTCAATAGACTGCCTGGAACAACGACTTCATTTCGCACCACAACAGTTGTAGTATCATCGGACCCAATATCACCAGTTGGCAACACAACTTCCAATATAGGCTCAGTTGGCACCACATCAGCTGGAATATCTTCAGTTGGCAACTCAACTTCCAACATAGGCTCAACTTGCATAACATCAGCTGGAATATCTTCAGAGCTACCCATATCTTCAGTTGGCACCAGAACATCAAAATCTTGCTCATCTTGCAGCAGCGCATCCAAGTCTTGGTCATTTTGCACCACACCATCCAAATCTGGTTGTATTGTTTCACCAAAACTTCTCTTGCTTCAATAGCCATTGCCTCTTGCCTTTTTCTTTGGCCAACACTCTTCAACAACAAGGGGCTCACCTGCACGCTTCCTCCTAAAAAGATAAAGCATGTCAACATGTTAGTAATTGAAAAATGCAACAAAATATTAAACAATGCAAACATATGTCAACATACTTTGGCCTTTCAGGAGTGTAACAACATTTGGGAGATCCAACTCGGTGCCCAAGTTCCTGGCACAAGTTGCATCTATTTTTGTTACCTTTTTGGAACCTTTTTGGCGTTGCATCCTTCTTTCCTTTGCCCTTTTTACTACTCCCACCTTTCTCAAACCATGCCTTGAATCTACTCTCTTTAGGCCTGCCAGCCTTTCTTTTTGTTAGGGGAGGACACATGGAAAATTCAATTTCCACTTCAGGCCACTGAGACTGATTTGTAAGTGCTGGAATTGGACTAGAGAATATTTTTCAACAGATAAATGTGTAAGATTTCTCCTCATGTTGACCACCTATTGTACCACTACAGGAAGCTTATCCCCTTGTAGACAATCACCAATCTTTCTTCTCAATTCCCACGAGCGCATGATCATGATCCTGATTTGGTAAACCATGTCATGCACAGGCAAATTTTTTAACTGTTTCACCTTGTTGGCTAAACTTTCTACCAAGTTGTTGTTGATATGATCACACTTGATGGCAATGTGAAACCCTAATCTATACCATAATAGAGAATGGTAGGTGTTCACCCATGGACCAAACTTAGGGCATGCTGTCATTATCTTACCAAGATGATATGAATGTGTCTGTTTAGTGTAAGATCTTGCTTTTGGCCACATGCGACTAAATTCTTCCCCTCTGAATTTTTTGACAAAATTCACCCACATATGGCCGAAGGACTCCCTCTGCTCACAATGGAGGAAAACATTCTTCACTGCGTTTTCTAGCCCTTTTGCGTGCATCTGTGTGGACTGCCAAAGGTGACACTGGCCCTATGCATTTTTTCAACTGCATCATGAACCATGTCCACGAGACCTCTGTCTCTAACCGAAACAAGCCAATGGCAATAGGGAACATCTGGTTGTGTCCATCCAAAGCATTGCAAGCTGCCAATTGACCATTCCACTCGCTAGTCAAAAATGATGAGTCTATGCTCAAGCCATAAAAAACATAGAGAAAAGGACTCTTCCATCCTCTGTTACCTCAGTATCTATCTCCATAACACTGCCAGGTGGCCTCTTCTCCACCTCTTTTGATTTGACATCGATGTGTATTATGTGGCATACTTTTGCGAAATATGGCATCGGCCACATAGTGGAAGGTAACAAATGCCCAAGCTCTTCACGCGCTCCTAGTTAAATGAGAGGAAACAGAAAGAGAGAGAGAGAGTGAGTGAAAAAATATCACTAGCCAGCCAATCCTATCGTATGAGCGAATGATATTGGTACCTCTTGATGACATGGCAATCGTATGCAGCCAGCTGCTCTAATATGTTCTCTTCTTTTGCAGATAAGAAAGACCCGAAAGTGAAAAATGTGCTACACTATAACAATCTCATCGAATGCCTTGATCTCCATCTTACATAAATTGATTTGATCGACTACCGAGGCAGCACATCTGAGATTAAATTGGCCAGGTTCTTTGTTGTGGAGGCAAGTGTGCTCAAGGTAATGAGGTTTGGCGTTCTCTGGCACAACAATGAATGGCATGCTGATCACCGCAAGCGTCTAAGCGTAACTGACAAAGTCTCAGCAGAAGCTGAATTTGTTTTTGAAACATCAAGTGGCCGGAGACTCGAAAATTTATTTGCCCATTAGTGACTTGTCAGGGCGGTGGATTTTAGTTTGTATGATAATGCTGCATCCACCTAAAGTAACGAAAGTTCCTACGTAAACTTCCTAGTAATTCCCTCTTCGTAGGTCTTGTGCCTCCCATCTTTCACCAATAGCCATCGGATCTAGATCTAAGGCATACAAACCAAGCTTCTCCATTTTTGCAAAAAGATGCCTGCACTTGTTCCCTATTTACAAACAACTCCTTGTCTCTCACAATTAGCCTTATCTCCTCCCCACCACATCTAGAAGGCCGTGGAAAATCTGGCGCGATGGCCGCTGCTGGAGCCGTCCACCCCCAATCTTGGTGTTCGGTGCAATGCACAGGCATCTACACACGGGAAATTATGTCGAACAGGGCTAGTTGTAAGCAGGCTAGCTCTACAGCCATGATGATAGTGACTGCAGACGGTGAGGCTGACTATGGTATGACGAACACGGCGCCTATACTCAGGTGTCATCTCCGACGCAGGGTCTTGTCACTTCACTGTGAGGAGCAGCACGTAATAATTTGACCAACGGGTAGTACAGTGCTAGTACTCCTACTACTACATTGGTAGTACTACTACTAGTACTAGTAGCACCACCGTCTGGATTTAGGAGTACTACCACGTCCATCTGGATTTTAGTATTTGACTAGCAATATCTAGTAATGCATGTCACAAAAAATGTAGTACTCCCTTTGTAAATAAATACATGGTGTTTTATTCCTATCGGCGAGAGAACTTAATGTTTTTTTGCTAACTAGAGTACTAATAGGATTACATGCAATGAACTAAACACTGCATGTCATGTTTGGTAGTCCCAAGTCATTGAAAGCCTGCACGGCCCACATCTCTCATTGGTTGATATGTCATGAAATAAGAAACAAGGAGGGAGTTAATGTATAGTGCCTAAGTATTTTGGGATTATTTGGTTTTCGTAAGGTGACTTACACAACATTTTTGTTTACATGCATTAACATTTTATTAGTTAAATCAAAGGTCAAAACATGGCGCAAAATGCAAAGGGGACCAATAAACTAGTAAACATCAAACTTCTCTCGTTTGGCCCCAACAAGAGGTCCGGTGAGATGACTATACTGCACCGGCACGGAGGGGGACGCATCTTTATTGACTTACGGCAACTGCCTTTGGGTGAATGACACGTGGGCCCAGGGGGTGGCTAGCCCACCTATCATACAGCCAAAGGCAGGTGCAGTAGAGGGCCGAGGAGTAGTACGAAATCCTACGCACGCTAACCAAGGGCAAGAGTGATCACTCGAATTGCAAGATCAGTTGACTAGAAGCTAAGCTCGACCCATGGAGGCGATGAGCACGAGCATCAGCCGGCTGGGCTAGATGGTCCACGACGCCGGCCTGCGGCCGGACACCGAGGAACGTCTCCAGGTAGTATTGCTTGAGGCCGCCAGGGCAAGGGGCTGCTTGGACGACAGCTTCGTCTCCTGGTTCGACGAGGTCCTCGTCGGTTTCCTCGACAAGTTCGCCGTCGTCAAGAAGCTTCCGGACGACTTTGACGTAAGCCTCCAGCCGACGCGCGCAGGCTCTGCGATGCCCGCCACCCTCAATGGCCACTATGGTGACAACCTCTTCGACGCACTGGTGGCCCTGCGACTGCCCACCGTCGCGTCGGAGAATGTCCACCTCGAGGTCGCGCTCGCCGCGCAGCGCCTGGCGCAGTAAGACACCATCGACATAATCACCCACGTCTACGCGCAAATCATCCAAAAGGAATACTACATGTAAGAGGAGGACGATAGGACGCTCGCCTTCTTGGACCGCAGGGCAACCTTGGACGACACTGTTTAGAAGCACGTTGAGCTCGCCGCCAACGCCGCTGCTCCTCACACGTCGGTTGGTGACTCGGCACACTAGGGCTTGAGGATGTCGTTGATGGATCCATATATATTTTTATCTTTCCATCAAATCCATGTAGTAGTATATGATACTGCAGTAATTATCTTACCTTTCACATCAACTTCATAATTTTCATACATACTCCATGCAAAAAACGGCGCCAGAACCAAACTTCTCATTACTCTAGGAAAAATCGTTATTTTCTATCTATCGGTCGCGCCATGGAGCAGAACCAAATTTTACAAGTTATGAGTTCAAAAGGAAAAGCCTGCCGTGTTCGCGTCGCACCCCCACAAGGTTGGTCCGGCACACCGCTCAAGAGGGAATGCGTGCGGTGTTGCATTTTTACTTACAAGTGGGACCGCAGTTGAGCAAACCGACTATCGGCAAACCCCCACCTCGCCCACCACGTGATGGCTGAGAAAACAGGAGGGAGAAGAGATGGCTGTAGCACGGACTCCAAGAAAATTGGTGTCAGATGGGATTCGTGTGGGTGGCGTGTGCCGTACTGCTAGACGTGAATGCTAGTTATGGCCCATGCCACCCCACTATATCGAGCCTATATCGAGGTACGTAGAACAAATTTCCTGTAGTCCGTGCTCAGCCCTCCTCTATCTATCTTCTCAGCCAGCCAGCGGACGCGCGGAGCCCATCGTCTATTTGCTCACATGCGGCCCCACATGTTAGTGAAAACGCAAGAGGACTCACTGAACCTGCACATCTTTCACCTCGACGTGCTGGTGATGAAAAACAAATCCAATGAAGATCTTCGGTGGCTGCTTTTGGAGTTACTCAAGAGTAGTAAGATTCTATTTACAGTTTAACCAAAGATGCACATCTCGTGGCTTCAACTACCACTATATTTTCTTTCATGACACGACCTGGATGCTGGATGTCCCACGTGTCGGCAAAAGGAGGAAGAACCCGACAAAATCTTCGGTTGTGCTCTCGGATTAGACTAGTTTTGCTAACTTAAAATTTTATTGTGTACTCCCTCCGTTCCAAAATACTTGACTTCCATTTGTCCAAAAATGGATGTACCTATATACTAAAACATGTCTAGATACATATATATTTTGACAAATAGAAGGCATGTATTGTGCAACGGAGGGAGTAGAATGGATGCAAGTTTTTGTATTGGGAAGAAGAGTACATCCATATATTGATAGAGCGCAATTTAGTAGATGTTCTATCACTTTTAGCTAGCACAGAGGCTAGAGATGAGATTAGTGCACTTGTTGATACTCCTACTAGAATAGAGGCTAGACATGAGACTAGATGCGAGGAAGCAACATCTACTTCTTTACACTCGAAGAAGAAAGAAGAACGCAAGATCAAGCCTCTGCAGATGAACAATGAATGCATCAAGAAGGCACTAATCCAACTTACAGGAGTAGTAAAATGTATTCTTGTGGTTCTTTTTTTCTTTGGTCTTGCTTTTCTAGTCAAAATTATTGTTGGAGTTCATGCAAAACGGAGGTCCATTTGGGGTCGTGTGTTGGAGTTGGCCTTACAAGTGGGACCATAGTTAAGGAAACCGACTATTGGCAAACCCCCACCTCGCCCACCGCGCGATGGCTGAAGTTAGAGAAACGATGAGGTTGAAGGGATTGCTCTAGCACGGACTCCAAGAAATAATATGGTGTCTGATGGATGTCGTGCTGGTGGTGTGTGCCGTACTCCTAGACGTGAATGCTTGTTCTGGCCCATGCCACCCTACTACTCCTACTACTTACTCCTACTATATAGTACTATTATCGAGGATTTGAGGTGCTGGTTACGTACATCGAACACATTAACATATGGCTACAGTAAAAACACCCGCCCGGCGCGCGAAGCATGTGAAGCTAGTACAAATAGTGTACTACTATTGTTGATTGGCCTCATCTGATAACCTGTTGCAATGCACCTACAATTATGTATTCTGAAAATATTTTTTTGCCTCGTCGCACCACTCACTCAGAGAAGCGACTCGAAAGCCATTCATAAATTTAGTATGTTTATCACAGGCATATCATTTTATTACATACAACAGGTCATCAACCCACATCGACAACGAGGATACATTATAAATACTAAAGTTTTCGCCACACAACAAATAACAAGCAATGAAATGAACTTCAACTAAACCATTCCTCGGCGTTGGAAACGCTTGCTTTGAACCACATTCTCTGGGACGGGCCATCGATTGTCGATCTGGAAACCAATGCAGGACTGATCATCCAGGCTGAAGCGGCCTACTATATCAGTACCAGGGTAGGAAACCACCCAAATGTCCGAGGTATAGACACAGTTGCTTCTCATAAATGGTACTAGTAACATTGTGTCAACATCAGTTGGATCGCCTTTCACCATCATCGGATAGTTTTGTCCAAGGAAGAGCGAGTTTTCTCCAAGACTATCAATTCTGTACCAGCGAGAAGAAGTTGGCGCTTGCACACTAGTATCCATCCAAAATACCATGCAACGGGTGTTGGAATAGGTCCGGAGAGTGCGACCATGGGAGACTACACCTGCTTCCTTAGCAGTAACATCATCAGTGGGCTGTATAAACTCAAGAAGAGGTGATCCATCCGAATTAGTTGCCAGGCGCCACAGAGTATATGGGCGCTGCTCGTCCTCATGCTCGTGATCATCACCATCGTCATCTCCCCTTGGTTATAAAAATTTTCAAGTATAGGTGGTGGGATGTTCACAGGACCTTGGAAACACAATAAGAAGGTTAATTAGTAAAGGGAAACTTGCTAACCCGCATGCATGTGGATGAAACAATTATAATTACGATGGAAGAAAAACGTACCGAAACTACGAGGATCCCATGCAAAAACAGTGCCACGAGTGGTGGCAGCAAACACAAGGCCCTCGTATTGAATTGCATCACAGTACTCATCCGTGTACAGAAACTGATTTTTAGCAATATCCATCGAGTGAACCCACCAAGGACAGCAACAAGCTTGTCGAAGATAGCAACAACTTGATAGTTGTTGTAATTCCAAGAGCGGTTGGGAACTCGATAAATTGCTATCTTCCGTAGAAGACAGTCACCATGATCATATTTGAACGTGCGTACAATACCGGTGTGCTCAACCTCTGGGCAGTCTGCTGAGATTTTTGGAAGTGGAACCCGGTCACGAGTGTACACATTCACAAGTTCCCACTCGCAGTTGGACCCAATGTAAACAACCCAAGCCTTGCCCTCAAGCGATGGCATCTTAACATCATATGTATCATTATCAAGCGGCATCAACTGGCACAGGGCGAGGCCTCCATCGTGCCGGCGCCAGTCATCAGGGTCATGGCGAAGAAGATAGGGGAGATCAAACCGCTCCTTGACTCTTGGGTTCTTTGTAATCATGTTATTAGTTGAGTCGAGAATGGGCTTGAACGAACCTGCCATCCTAGCCGAGGTGATGACGTCGCACTGATCAATGAGTTCCTCCACCACGTCATCTTTCAGATCGGGGCAAGAATAACGGGGTCGTTTCTGGCCTGTTCCCTCCATGGAGAAGACGATCGAACAATGGCAGAACAAAGGGTGAATGGCTGAAGAAAAATGGAGGAGGGAGAGGAAGAGCGTGCGACCGCAGTTCCAAATCGAGAGGGAAAGGAGAAGAGTTGGTGGACGGTTTCGAGTTTGCCACGATTCACAAAGAGGCACCCCGGACTACACGTCCGTTCGGAAATACTCCTACTACTCGCAGTCGTCTCGCTGATATGTTGGAACGGGACCACATGTCAACGAAACATGGTGTGTAATTTCTCGTGCAAAAAGCGATTTGGCCGCGTTGGCCCGAGGTGCCGCATTAGTTATCGACCTTTATTTTTTTAATGGCGTGCCGATCAGTTTTGAAGCACGACTAATTGGTATTGTACGCAGGGATATTATAAACTACTCTACCACTACTCCACCTCCAGTACTAGTAGTATAAAAAAGATATATATGCTGGACCTTGAGCGCTTTCTTGCTAAGGTCTGCCCACTTGCTTCTCATACTACCACCCTCTCTCCAGATCTAAAAAATATGGCCCCTCTCTCCCTCCTCACCGGTGGTCACAGATCCGCCGGGGAAGAAAAGGACGTGCAGCGTTGGCGCACTCGTCGGCGGCGAGCGAGGTCACGCACTGACGACAAGGTCGTCCTCTCAGACCTAGCGCCCGCGCGGGATGGCCTCCGTCCCCAAGCTCGCTGTCGTAGTGTGTGTGGAGGACGACGACCACGAGCGAAGCCACTTCCCGCCGACCCTTAGGTATGCTACCTCTTTTCAAACCACAACCTTGTTCTATTGCCCCATCTGCCACGTTGTTGCATGTGGATCTTTTTCCACTCCACCATCTTCCCAATTTGCTATCCTCTGTTCTGTTGGCCACGCAGACGAAAACCATAATTTTCACTATTAAAGGAAACCCCACTTCATAAAGACTAATCCATGTCTGGGTTGAATAAGGAAAGGAAGGGAGACTGTACTGTCCAAGAGAGTAGGCATCGAACCAACATCTAGGTTGAAAAGGGGAAAATCAGTAGCTAAGGAACGAGTCTCGTGTCTCTTGGTTGAAGAAGGGTAGAAAGGC
Organism: Triticum dicoccoides; assembly: GCF_002162155.2. Lineage (NCBI taxonomy): Eukaryota > Viridiplantae > Streptophyta > Magnoliopsida > Poales > Poaceae > Triticum > Triticum dicoccoides. The sequence goes on from NC_041393.1 coordinate 14,013,697, forward strand.
ATGACAACGCAATAGAGAATGACCAGGTCGATTGGTTTGTTGTCCTCGCATAGGAAAAAGGTGGCTAAAGAGAACAAAAATGGGACGTAATCCACATATGCTGCCTGGATATTTGTTGCTCTGGGCAACCATACCTCCCTCACCACTCTGCGTTCGTGGAGGTACATCGTACTGGTGCGCCCACTGTCCAAATGGGCCTCCCATGCTCTTATTGCCACTTTTTTTGCTGTTAGTATAACGCCAGCAGTCAAGTCAAGCAATGCTACTGCTAAAGTGATGCCACATTTAACTAATGCCGCTCTCAGTCTAATGCCACCGATAAATTTAAGCAATGCCATTTAATGTCACTGGATTATTTCAGGGTTAGCTGTTGATTGTGGATGTATTAAAGATTTTTCAGCTAAGGCATTCTAATGCTATTGCACAACCAGTATACCAACGATGAAACTTGTTACTACCTTCAAATTTTGGCACTACTAATGCTTATAGATTACATACCTCACTTTCATGAGATAAGTTAAATTTTTGTACAGTGTCACCAAAATGCCAAGGAGCTGATGTCATTTCATTTTGGTTAAACTGCACAGACAATTATGAAGACAAGAGGAAAGGTCAAGAGTGGGCACCTCCTCCTCCGACTGTTCTCTTGATTCGTTCGACCAAGTTTTTATGTTTGATCGATTTTCAAGATTGTGATAGCAATTTTTAAGGTCCCCCCGAGTTCGAAATGATATTTACCTTGGAGGTACATGGTTTGCATTTTTTTATACTTTCATTAGTTAATAATGCTAGTTATCTTCAGACTTTTGTATTTGGTTTAATGCTCATGCACAGCTAGTATACCAATGCTGAAACCCGTTACCTCTACATTTTGTATTGTTAATTCTTATAGAAACCTTACAGTGTTAGAGTTTATTGAAATCTGTCCAGTAAAACTATTGTACTGTACCCTGTAATAAACTAACTACTCCACTGTTGAACTAGCCACTGGATTAGTGTATATTTGTAGTATTCGAATGGTGTTGCATTAGCGTATGCACATAAATAAAGTGTGCCAAGCTTTCCCAGATATGTGCTCAAGAAAACTACTACCTATTTTTCTAAATACTATACGTTTGGGTACTTTAAATTGAACCGCGAAAACCTCTTATATTAAGGAACAAAGGGTGTAGAGTTCACTCAAATTATCCCGGTAAAGCTAGTCACACCTTTGTTAAAATTAATGTTCATTATGTTATCGGAGGAGGTCTGTATGTTTGTCTCTAATGCCTGTCGACTACATACCTGACATCATGATGTAATGTTAAGTCATTTTCTTTTGTACAGTGTCACTGAATTGTCAAGGCGGTGATGGCATTTTATTTTAGTAGAACTGCACAAAATTTGCTTAAAGGAAGAGGAAAGGTCGGGAATGGCTCAGTTTTTCATAAAAAACTATGTATGCCTTCCTGACATCAGCCGCTATTGCTTTATTTATTCCTTCAAACAGGTGGTTAGAAATTGGAATGCTTATATTTGTGAGTCTATGCTTCAACTAGTGCCACTTTTAGAGTAATCACACTTTCAATATCTATGCAAACAGGGATGCTCGATTTTAGTGGAACTGCACAAAAAGTCCAACTGATTCAACATTAGGAGCATGTTTTTTTTCAAAACCTTTATATCCAATTGGTGGCACTATGAGCTGTTCATTACGAAGGTACATGGTTTGCTACTATCTTGCTACTCTTTTTGTACTGTCATTAGATAGTAATACTAGTGGTTTGCATGTCAATTTATTGGCAGGGTGGACCTACATTGTAGGTGCAGGACAAGATTCAATGATTGGATGCCCAATTTCGGTTGTATCGATTTCACCTCTTCCATCACTGTGAACATGGATATCCTTGGTCTGATGAAGAATAGGCGCTATATTTCTGCTCTGAACCAGCAAATCAATTCAGTATGAAATTGTCCAGGGCAAAACATAACTGTATCAGATTGTCCAGTGCAGAACATGACAGATGCTAAGCGGAAGAGACATGTTTAAGCCGAAAATACAAGGTGTGGTATATGTTTACTAGCTGCTTGATATTTGTGCAGACAGAGATGTCTGCCCGTTGCTATTTGGCAAACAAACAAAGTGTCCACAATTTTGGTTGAACTACACAAGAGAATAGTATAGTCACTGCATGCAGTGCCATTTAAAAATAGACATAGAAAGATTGGATAGTCACTTCATGGACTGGAGAAAAGTAGTACTATACTATTTATTGGCCAACACTAGGAGCTTCATTGCTTTGGTCTGATTATACAATGGGCATTATTGTGCCTAAGTTAAAGTTTGTATTCCGAAAATAGTGTCGCGGTGTGATCGAGAGAAGACCAAATCATATTGTAGTGGATGTTCCTCCATCATGTGTGGTTCATTCTCATGGTTCCAGCTGTTGGTGAAACCACTTATGTTTGCAAGAGGAATTGTAGACTTCACAAAAAAATTTGTCTTTCAGTCTGTACTGAATGTTGGCCAAGAGAAGCATCCATGTTAGTAGGAAGAACATATGTTTTTTCTAGATCTTTGCTTTTGGAGCTACATATTTGTATATGAACTGTGAATCATTGAGATGCATTAACATGTTGATCTTATGTATGGGAATCGTACTAGTTAGTTTTAGTTGCGACGCAAGATCCAAAGTGGCTGATCTTTGCTTTTGGAGATACATATTTGTATATGATTTGTGAATCATTGAGATGCATTAATAGTTACTTATTTCTGTTCGCTCAGTGTTTACAAGTTACTGATCGATCACTAGCTAGCCTACAAATGCGCTCCTGCCAGTTTTATTTGCGGCGCAAGATGCGAAGTGGCAGTTTTTTAAATAAAAATGCCTACCTCTAAAGAAATTGAGAAGCTACACTATCGATCCTACACGGATAAAAATGCCTACCACTAAAGAAACTGACAAGCTACACTATCGATCCTACACGGATAAATAGCAGATCACGCACGTACTACCTCCTTTCCGGTTTGAAGGGCTCAATTCAAGAAACGACCTACTCGATCCTACACGAATAAGTAGCGGATCACGCACATACTAGTACCTCCTTTCCGGTTTACAGGGCTTAATTCAAACCTCTCACCAACCAAGGTACTCCCTCCGTCCGGGTTTATTAGTCCCGTGAGCAAAGCAACAAGACCAAGGCATGGCAATAATTAACGGTGTGTGGAAGATTAAGCCTAATTAATTCCAGCGATTTAAGTGGCTGCATGCGTGCCCTCAGCTACGACTCATTGCATGCTGCTTCGCGTACTGTCTGCGGGCGATTCTGAGTGCCTGCATGAAGCCGACCGTAATTAAGGCAGCTAACTGATGCGAAAAAAGATACGCTTTAATTGTTGCAGGCTTTTTAAATCCGTGGAATCATTATTGACAAGGAGGGAGATGATTCGAGTGCACTCGTTTGACCGCCATGCGGGCGTGTGACCCAGACGGGATGGGATGACACAGTCATAATTTCAGTTTCTCTAGTTTTCCATGGCAAGCTGGCGCGGTAAGCCATTATGCATTGAATTCCGATGACCGTCGCGCTACCTTCCGCCTATAAGTTGTCAAGACCCTGATTCCAAGTCACATCGATCTAGCCGGTAACACCTCATATCACTTTGCGGCCTCACACACGGTATTCCCACGGGTGTCGCCTTACCATGGCCCGGGACTGTTTGCGCCTTTTGACTCAACTATATGATAGTGTCTCTAGCATCCATATGGTAGAGAACCGGGCCGACATGACTAGTCATGAACCCAAAGTGGCACTAACTTACGGGGACAGGCATACATGAATCAACATCGAGCATGTCGGTCAGCAGCGTGCGAATCCGGGCTGTAGCACTGGGCTAACACGACTCCGGTGAACCGGGCTGTAGCAGGCTAGGCAAGACTCCGGATGTCACCGCGTGACATTTCCTTGAAGGGACACACACAGGAACGAAGTGAATCACATGCCGGCCAGTCAAGTGTTCCGGAGCGGTAGTGCTGGGCTAGCAGGACTCCGGCGAACCGGGCTGTAGCGGACTACAATGGCTCATGGAAGCACAAAAATACATTTCCCCATAAGAGAGACTACCAAGGATAAACAACTAGGTTGTCATATCCCACACATACCAAGCATTTCAATCATACACACAATATGCTCGATATGTATAAATACAACATGGCATCACGACATAACTCTACGACCCAAGTATTTATTCATTAGGCTCCAAGGAGCGAGATATTACAAACATGGGTCTGATGACCCAGCATTCAAGTCATACAAGCAACAAGCACAAGCGGAATCTTAACTTGTCTGAGTACAAACAACTACAAATGGAAAAGGCTGAGAAGCCTGACTATCTACAAGACCCTGCCGAGGGCACAAGATCGTAGCTGAGGTATCAAGCTATACGTCGAAGTCCACATGGAACTACCAGCGAGACTGACGTCTCTCTACAAAACATAAATTAAGCAAACGTGAGTACAAATGTACCCAGCAAGACTTACATCAGAACTAACTACATATGCATCGGTATCAACAAAAGGGTAGTGGAGTTTAACTGCAACAAGCCAACTTTGACTCAGTGGCTAACCTGAACTATGGCTGAAAGTAACTCTTTTGAGGTGGCACACACGAGTCCACATATTGACCATATCAATACTTCACTATGGATCCACTCCCATCTCCCTACGAGACGCCATGGATTTATTGGTGCTACACTTTTTTTCTTGGCAGGAACCGCTTCTGATAGAATACGTCTTGTTTATCTCGAAGAACTGGGGGGAATATCCATCCCAATGCCTAAAATTTTTACCATGTTTAGTAGCTTTTCAATGGCTTCTCTTGCCTTACCAGGAATGAGTGGTTTTGTCACAGAATTAGCTTATCTTGCGCATTTTAGAGTATCCATTTTCACTTGTCTATGAACTATGCAAGGGGTCCAAGTTTCCATATCCGAGGAATCCGACTATTCGAATAGATAATGATAACCCTGCAGGGGTGTACTTCTTCACACACGCTCTCGCCACTTACCACCATGTACACATCGTGTATCTCGGCAACCTTCAAGCGGAAGCCTGGCGAGGGAGTCGGCCATGACTTGACTAACCAACAAGTCTCTAGTCCAGGTTTATCGCTTATTCGGGTTCCATCCGCAAGGAGATCCGGCCAGGGTGTCGCTCACGGCCCCAAACGATGTGAGCAGGGTTCCCAAGCCCACCATCCGGGTGCCACTTGGTACCGTGCCACTGTGCCTAGTCTGTCCCAAGCCCACCTATACCGGGTGCCACTTGGTAGAGTACAAACACTACCTACAAACACCAGAAACTGGTTGCAACTCCTGGACAGAGATCAGGTTGATTAATAAGTCGAGAGAGCTTGGAGCGCCCGGAGCCCAATGTGTGGTAGTAACTGTTCATGGATCACAAACACAAAACTCAGTTCCCGAGGACGGCTGCAATGAGACAACCCACCATGTACAACTACATGGCCTCTCACCACTACCTTTACCAAATCGTGTTCACACACTTAGCTCACACACAGTAGGACATGTTCACCACATTCCAATTCATCCCCGATGAATCGGACCTGACTCAACTCTAAGCAGTAGCAGGCATGACAAACAAGCATGAATGAGTAGGCACATCAGGGATCAAACAACTCCTACTCATGCTTGTGGGTTTCATCTATTTACTGTGGCAATGACAGGTCATGCAGACGAAACGGGTTCAACTACCGCAGCATGTAACAGTTGAATCGCTGTTGTCATAATGCAGTAAAAGAGAGCAGGAGTGAGAGAGTGGGATTGTATCGGAATTAACAAGGGGGTTTTGCTTGCCTGGCACTTTTGAAGATAATATAGTTCTTCATCGATGTCATCGATCTCATCATCGGAACATCGTCTACCGAGAGGGGACAATTACCGGCAAACAAGGAAGAACACAATCAATGCAATGCACAATATGATGCATGATCATGACATGGCAATATGCTGTGATTTGGGCTAATGCAACAAAAAGTCATTATTGAAGTGGAATTCAAAGCTAGATCAAATTCCAACTCCAAATCTATTATCAAATTTGTCCTAATCATGTTTCATCCTAAACAGTGAGGTCAGCTTGCTGAAACATGCATGAAAGCAGTACAGATGGATAGATTAGATTTTTCTGATCATTTTTCATATATAAATTGTTTGATTTGGAGTTACGGTTGAATTACTATGAATTTTTGAAGTTTTGGATATTTTCTGAAATTTTCTGAATTATTTTAAATCCAGAAAATGTTAACTGCGTCAGCATTGCGTCACTGTGACGTAAGCTGGTCAACTGGGCGCCTCCGGGTCAAACCTGACCAGTAGGGCCCTCTATTCAGTGACACATAGTCAGCTACAGAGGCTGACATGTGGGACCTGGTCAAAGCTGACGTGGCAGGGTCAAAGCATTAGCTTAATTTAAGCAGGGAAATAACCATGTGGTTAATTATGCGGTGGGGCCCGACTGTCAATGTAACTAGGGGGTTGTTTAGTACCGTCATTATCCACTAATGACGGTGCCACATCGGCACGGCCGGCGTTAAGCCGCCGGCGACGTCTAGAGACGGCGGCGATGCTCGGGTTTTGCTTTCCGGCGACCATATGGGCGGCGAAGTGCGTCTACACGATGAGGAGGCTCGTCCACGTTGGGTGGTGCACGCAGCAGCAGCTCTGGTGGCCTAGGTCGACGGCGGCGGCAACTTGCGCGGCGGCCGGAGTTCGGTGAAGATGGACAGAGCGCTACAGTGCACGGGAGGAAGAGTGGGTAGGTGCTTTGGGTTCCTGGGAATGCGCTAAGGACTATAGCGTGCTCGGACGCGACGTGTGTGGGCTCTAGCCATGGCGACCTCGTGGCCGGCGGCGATGAGCTCTCGGGCTCGACAGAGCCCGCGGTTAGAGGAAGAAATCGGCATCGGGGAGAGGGGGGTTCGGTGCGGAGGCTCACAGCGAGTCCAACGAGCGCGAGGGCGAGGTTGGGGACACCTGGTAGCTCCCGAATCGATGCCGAGGATACATGGCAACCGACAAGGGGAACAGCGGTGTTGGCGGCGTCCAGGGGCTTCAGGCACCATGTGGCTCGGTGAGGAGGAAGAGGGGAACGAGGCGGAGCTTCTTGGCGTGTTGGCGAGGCGTGGGGTGGCCGGTGGCCGCAGTGGAGGTCGTCGGCACGCTGCGAGGCGATCGGCAACAGCGGGAGAAGGAGAGCAGAGGAGAAGAGAGGCAGGGGATAGGATGCGGCGGTCCAGGGGAAAACGTTGCATCGTCTAGGGCGTCGAGGCAGCGACGGGTAGCAGGAGGTGGCCCGGCGCGTGGCCTGTTGGGGAAGGTAGTAATTTCAAAAAAATTCCTACGCACACACAAGATCATGGTGATGCACAACAATGAGAGGGGAGAGTGTTGTCTGCATACCCTCATAGACCGGACGCGGAAGCGTTATAACAACGCGGTTGATGTAGTCGTACGTCTTCACGGCCCGACCGATCAAGCACCGCAACTACGGCACCTCCGTGTTTTTGCACATGTTCAGCTCGATGACGATCCCCGGACTCCGATCCAACAAAGTGTCGGGGATGAGTTCCGTTAGCACGACGGCGTGGTGACGATCTTGATGTTCTACCGTCGTAGAGCTTCGCCTAAGCACCGCTACAATATTATCGAGGATTATGGTGGAGGGGGGCACCGCACACGGCTAAGAGATCAATGATCAATTGTTGTGTCTCTGGGGTGCCCCTGCCCCCGTATATAAAGGAGTGGAGGAGGGGGCCGGCCAAGGAGGGTGGCGCGCCCAAGGGGGGGAGTCCAACTCCCACCGGGAGTAGGACTCCCCTTTTTCCTATTAGGAGTAGGAGAGGGAAGAAAGAGGAAGGAGGGAGGAAGGAAAGGGGGGGCCGGCCCCCCTCCCAATTCAGATTGGGCTTGGGGGGGGGGGCGCCCCCTCCCTTGCTCCTTTCCCCTCCTTTCCATTAAGGCCCAATAAGGCCCATATACCACCCGGGGGGTTCCGATAACCTCTCGGTGATCTGGTATTATCCAAATCTTACCCGGAACCTTTCCGGTGTCTAAATATAGTCGTCCAATATATCGATCTTTATGTCTCGACCATTTCGAGACTCCTCGTCAAGTCCGTGATCACATCCGGGAGTCCGAACAACCTTCGGTACATCAAAATATATAAACTCATAATGAAACTGTCATCATAATGTTAAGCGTGCGGACCCTACGGGTTCGAGAACAATGTATACATGACCGAGACACGTCTACGAAGATCTTTATCGGTCAGACCGCATAAGAACATACTTTGTTCCCTTTGTCATCGGTATGTTACTTGCCCGAGATTCGATCGTCGGTATCTCAATACCTAGTTCGATCTCATTACCGGCAAGTCTCTTTACTCGTTCCGTAATACATCATCTTGCAACTAACTTATTAGTTGCATTGCTTGCAAGGCTTAAGTGATGTGTATTACCGAGAGGGCCCAGAGATACCTCTCCGACAATCGGAGCGATAAATCCTAATCTCGAAATACACCAACCCAACATGTACCTTTGGAGACACCTGTAGGGCACCTTTATAATCACCCAGTTACATTGTGACGTTTGGTAGCACACAAAGTGTTCCTCCGATAGACGGGAGTTGCATAATCTCATAGTCATAGGAACATGTATAAGTCATGAAGAAAGCAATTGCAACATACTAAACGATCGGGTGCTAAGCTAATGGAATGGGTCATGTCAATCACATCATTCTCCTAATGATGTGATCCCATTAATCAAATGATAACTCTTGTCTATGGTTAGGAAACATAACCATCTTCGATTAACGAGCTAGTCAAGTAGAGGCATACTAGTGACACTTTGTTTGTCTATGTATTCACACAAGTATTACGTTTCCGGTTAATACAATTCTAGCATGAATAATAAACATTTATCATGATATAAGGAAATAAATAATAACTTTATTATTGCCTCTAGGGCATATTTCCTTCAGTCTCCCACTTGCACTAGAGTCAATAATCTAGATTACACAGTAATGATTCTAACACCCGTGGAGCCTTGGTGCTGATCATGTTTTGCTCGTGGAAGAGGCTTAGTCAATGGGTCTGCTACATTCAGATCCGTATGTATCTTGCAAATCTCTATGTCTCCCACCTGGACTAGATCCCGGATGGAATTGAAGCGTCTCTTGATGTGCTTGGTTCTCTTGTGAAATCTGATTCCTTTGCCAAGGCAATTGCACCAGTATTGTCACAAAAGATTTTCATTGGACCCGATGCACTAGGTATGATACCTAGATCGGATATGAACTCCTTCATCCAGACTCCTTCGTTTGCTGCTTCCGAAGGAGCTATGTACTCCGCTTCACATGTAGATCCCGCCACGACGCTTTGTTTAGAACTGCACCAACTGATAGCTCCTCCGTTTAATGTAAATACGTATCCGGTTTGCGATTTAGAATCGTCCGGATCAGTGTCAAAGCTTGCATCAACGTAACCATTTACGATGAGCTCTTTGTCACCTCCATATACGAGAAACATATCCTTAGTCCTTTTCAGGTATTTCAGGATGTTCTTGACCACTGCCAGTGATCCACTCCTGGATTACTTTGGTACCTCCCTGCTAGACTTATAACAAGGCACACATCAGGTCTGGTACACAGCATTGCATACATGATAGAGCCTATGGCTGAAGCATAGGGAACATCTTTCATTTTCTCTCTATCTTCTGAAGTGGTCGGGCATTGAGTCTTACTCAACTTCACACCTTGTAACACAGGCAAGAATCCTTTCTTTGCTTGATCCATTTTGAACTTCTTCAAAACTTTGTCAAGGTATGTGCTTTGTGTAAGTCCAATTAAGCGTCTCGATCTATCTCTATAGATCTTAGTGCCCAATATGTAAGCAGCTTCACCGAGGTCTATCATTGAAAAACTCTTATTCAAGTATCCCTTTAAGCTATCTAGAAATTCTATATCATTTCCGATTAGCAATATGTCATCCCCATATAATATCAGAAATGCTATAGAGCTCCCACTCACTTTCTTTTAAATACATGCTTCTCCAAAAGTCTATACAAAACCAAATGCTTTGATCACACTATCAAAGCGTTTATTCCAACTCCGAGATGCTTGCACCAGTCCATAAATGGATCGCTAGAGCTTGCACACTTTGTTAGCTCCTTTTGGATCGACAAAACCTTCTGGCTGCATCATATACAACTCTTCTTCCAGAAATCCATTCAGGAATGCAGTTTTGACATCCATCTGCCAAATTTCATAATCATAAAATGCGGCAATTGCTAACATGATTCGGACAGACTTAAGCATTACTACGGGTGAGAAGGTCTCATCGTAGTCAATTCCTTGAACTTGTCGAAAACCTTTTGCGACAAGTCGAGCTTTGTAGACAGTAACATTACCGTCAGCGTCAGTCTTCTTCTTGAAGATCCATTTATTTTCTATTGCTTGCCGATCATTGGGCAAGTCAACCAAAGTCCACTCTTTGTTCTCATACATGGATCCCATCTCAGATTTCATGGCTTCAAGCCATTTTGCGGAATCTGGGCTCGCGATTGCTTCTTCATAGTTCGTAGGTTCATCATGATCTACTAGCATGACTTCCAGAACAGGATTGCCGTACCTCTCTGGTGCAGATCTTACTCTGGTTGATCTACGAGGTTCAGTAGTAACTTGTTCTGAAGATTCATGATCATCATCATTAGCTTCCTCACTAATTGGTGTAGGTGTCACAGAAACCGGTTTCTTTGATGTACTACTTTCCAATAAGGGAGCAGGTACAGTTACCTCATCAAGTTCTACTTTCCTCCCACTCACTTCTTTCGAGAGAAACTCCTTCTCTAGAAAGGATCCATTCTTAGCAACAAATGTCTTTGCCTTCGGATCTGTGATAGATGGTGTACCCAACAGACTCCTTCGGGTATCCTATGAAGACACAATTCTCCGATTTGGGTTTGAGCTTATCAGGTTGAAGCTTTTTCACATAAGCATCGCAGCCCCAAACTTTCAGAAATGACAACTTTGGTTTCTTGCCAAACCATAGTTCATAAGGCGTCGTCTAAATGGATTTTGATGGTGCCCTATTTAACATGAATGTGGCCGTCTCTAAAGCATAACCCCAAAACGATAGCGGTAAATCTATAAGAGACATCATAGATCACACCATATCAAGTAAAGTACGATTATGACGTTCGGACACACCATTACGCTGTGGTGTTCCGGGTGGCGTGAGTTGCGAAACTATTCCGCATTGTTTCAAATGTAAACCAAACTCGTAACTCAAATATTCTCCTCCACGATCAGATCGTAGAAACTTTATTTTCTTGTTACGATGATTTTCAACTTCACTCTGAAATTCTTTGAACTTTTCAAATGTTTCAGACTTATGTTTCATTAAGTAGATATACCCATATCTGCTTAAATCATCTGTGAAGGTGAGAAAATAACAATATCCGCCACAAGCTTCAACATTCATTGGATCACATGCATCCGTATGTATGATTTCCAAAAAATGTGTTGCTCTCTCCATATTACCGGAGAATGGCATTTTAGTCATCTTTCCCATGAGGCACGGTTCGCAAGTACCAAGTGATTCATAATCAAGTGGTTCCAAAAGTCCATCATTATGGAGTTTTGTGACACTCCCAAAAATTTTAATTGGTTTTCATCAAAAACTTTGTTGAATTCTTTTTGAGGGCATTTACAAATTTCTTTTCCAGAAATCCTTCATCTTAAAAACTTCCTTTTCTTTGGCAAGGATTTTATTTTTCTTCAAAACTATGGTGTTTGATCTTTTGAAATTTCTTCTCTGTTGGTTCCCCCTCAAATTATTTTGGGAGTTTTAATCTTTTTCTCTTAAAAAGAAACTCTATGAAAATTTGGATTTTCATATCCTAGAAACCACCCATGATCTTTGTATTTTTGCCCATGTGATAAGACCCCTCCAAAACCTTCCCTCCTCCTTGTAATCAACCTAAGTTCTCTGTCCCAACTCATCCAAGCAAGTTTTGGATTTTATTCTAATTATTTTTCCCTCAAAACCATTTCTGCAAATTATTTTGAGCCTAAGTGATTTTCAAAGCAAGTACCCTATTGCATTTGAGTTTTGACCTAAAACCAACTCCTCTGGATTGTCCTTAGCATCCACAACCCAGAACCATCTTGACCCACTCCTCCCCTTTTCAAAATTTTCAAAATTCAGTCTCTGCAAGTTTGGACCAGATTTGCCAAATTTGGTGAAATTCATATCTACACTTCTCCAAAACTTCCACCAAAATTCAGGCAGCCTACTGGAGCAATGAGTAGCCACTCCACCAAAAATCAGCTCAAGGAAAAATCCCCAGAGGCCAAAAACATTCTGTCGAACACCTGAGCTGCACTGTTCCTTTGCAAATTCAGTAAATTCAGATTTCAGTGTTGTTTTTCGTCCGTCAGCTTCACTCACGCGTCGACAGTGCGCTTGGCGCGTTGCGCGCGGCCTCTTCTCCCTGGCCAGCACCCCCGCACACGCGCTTGGCGTCTTCCCGGCGTCGGTGGCGCCCCTGGCCGCCCGCGCCGGCGTGTCTTGCGGCGGCCGAAACCCCGTTACAGCCGACAGGGGACAAGAACGGCGGCTCAACACCGTTCCGCGCCGCCCATCGCTCCTCCGCTCTCCGTGTGGCCTCATGCGTGCCAGCGCACGCCCGTGGCACCGCCACCGTGGCCGGCAAGCACGGGACGCGCTCCCTGCCGCCGACGGGCCCGCACCGCCCCGTTCTGTCGAACTCACCCCCAAAGCACCAAACTCCAGCTCGATTAGCACCAAAACGGAACCGTGGACCTCCACGATGACGCACAACGTCCTAATTACCCCGACAAAGCCCTGCGCCGCCGTAATCGTCACCGGAGACCCCCGTTCACGGCCACCGCCTCGGACCGCCTATATAAAGGGCTCCCGAGCTCACCCTCATGCACGCATCATCACCACACCTCACCAAGGCTCTGCCAAGCCACCCGGAGGACCTCGAGGAGGTCTCCTCCCCCAACTCCGGCCGCCCCGATCCGCCTCGGCCTCCACCACGATTCGCTCTGGTGAGGCCGTCTCCGGCGCCCTAATCCCGTCAGTTACTCCCTCTAGTACCCAGTAAGCTAACACCAGCATCAATTTGTCCTTCGCAGCTCTCTCCGACGAATCCCTCCACCACCCGAGCCGCCGTCCGCCGGAGCAAAGCTCGCCGTCGACGTGCTACTCGCCGGCGACCACCACCACCACCAACCGACGCGCGAAGGAGCCCTAATCACGGAGGTACCCTCCGATCCCCCTGCCTCACCGAGGATCGCCGCCGACGACCACCGCGGCTCTCGGACGCCGACGAGCTTCGTCCCCCCCCATTTGAAAGTTTAAACCTGACGAGTGGGACCCCACCGTCAGCCTCCCTGTCATCTCTATGTGAAACGTTTTCTAGTAGCGCCTTCGGGCAAAATGCGTTTTCCCCGCTGGGCTGGCGTATTCAATATTGGAACGTCTTCTGTTTTTATAAACTAGCCCCTGGAAACTTTCTGTTTCATTACAGATGAGTCCCTGGACAAAAACCTTTATAACTTTTAAACAGAATAATATTTTTGATTGAGTCTTTGTCTATTCTCTTCAGATTTTTGTCTAGTTTTTTTATCATATTTATTTGAAAAAAAATTTGGAATACTTTTTTGCACCTCGTGGTATTTACGATAGCGCATATATTTTCTTTATACCATAGATACCGAAGGAGGTGACGGGACCGCAAACTTCACCGAGCTAGGCTCCGACTACTCCGAACCAGGCAAGCATGTTTAAACTTTTGATATGATGAGTGTCATGGCATGTTTTGCATTTTAGTTAGTCTCATGGCATGTTGAAGAGCATACCGATGAAGTTATTTCCATGCATTGATGAGGTAAGTGAGTTCGATGATCCATACGTGGATGGATGTGAGTATGAATGGCCATGTGTTGGCATGAGGATGGGTAAGATGGCAGTGTTGTAGCATGCCAGTCTTATGCCAGGCCATATGACTACAGTATCAAACCGTATCAGTCTAGTTCCTCCCATTTCCTTCCCTGTACTACCACATGTTTTCCGCAGGGAATACGGCTTAGTAAGTTGCAAACCGCTTTCCTGGTACACACCAAAAAGGAGAGGCCGGGATGATGGTTCCATGGCCCTGGATTAAAGCCAGTCATCCGGTCAGGGGGCATGGGTGTTTCCGGTTGGGACCGAGAGGGGGGCACCCCTTAGAGCGCGCGTATATAATTTGATCCCGTGCTATTCGAGATTGTGATCTCCCCGTCTCAAAAGTTTTTCTTGGACGATGTCTAGGGTGATTCCTAGCATCGAGAGGTAGGATGGGTGTGTACTGGTTAGCTGTGTTTTCTTCCGAAATACCGTAAACGGAACTAGTCCTTCGTGACTACGGAAATCCGTTGGCTGTGGGAAATTTTTGTACAAACTCTGCAGAGTCATATATTCCTTGAATCACCTATTCCATGTCCAAGTTCAACATTATCTTATCCTGACAAGTGCCAGTTTTGATGACAGAGACTCCAGTGAATCGTATGAGTGCTAATTCCGGTTAAATGATTATTCCTGTGGATGTACTAACCCGTTTATTTTCATGAATTGAATGAGTATTATCTACTTGTGAATGAAAGCCCTTTCTGCGATGTCGCTCAGACGTCCGACTGTGGCATTGTTATATTTTACTTTCGATGAAAGCCCTTCTGCGATGTCGCTCAGACGTCCGACTGTGGCATTGTTATATTTTACTTTCGATTAAAGCCCTTTCTGTGATGTCGCTCAGACGTCCGACTGTGGCATTGTTATATTTTACTTTCGATGAAAGCCCTTTCTGTGATGTCGCTTAGACGTCCGACTGTGGCATTTCTTTTAAAGCCCTTTATGTGATGTCGCTCAGACGTCCGACTGTGGCATTTCCTTTAAAGCCCTTTCTGCGATGTCGCTCAGACGTCCGACTGTGGCATCATTTCCTTATTTTTATTTGTTCACCTTTCGAGGCGTTGCTTCAGACACCCGACCGGTTTTTATTTATGTTTTGTTGGGACTTCAGGCGGACTACCGCCGTTTCCCTTTTACTTACTTCGCTATGATAATTTTTGAATATACATTGGTGAATTAATCGTGACACATTCATGCCTGCATTTGTTATATCTCATGTCCGAACTGTCTTGCGAGTACTTTCAAAGTACTCACTGGCTTGTTGATTTGGCCAGATGCTGACGAAGGCGATCTCATGGATGAAGAGTTCGATAGCGAGTCCGACGCCTAGAGGAATCCCAGTCAGTCTCGTGCGACCCTGGATTTGGTCACTATATTATATCCGCTTCCGCTACCAAATAAATTCATCGAGCCTCACCTCGACGCTCGATGAGATGCCAGTTTTAGAGTCATGTATCTCACTCCCCGCTGTGTTTTTCCACCACCGCCCTATCCTCGAGTCAGTAGTATGCCTCCACACCAATGTGTCATGTCCGCCATTATGTATAATTATTGGCGTGCTTGTAATAATTTGGTTGTGCTGCCGTAACTCGACCCTGTAATATATTTTATGCTACTGGCTTATTGTATCAAGAATTGGTCTACCGGTAAGGAGAATTTTTCTCATACTGGACTCAAAAGATTGGTTTCTCAATAAATATTTTATTGGAAAACCGGTCGTGACAAGCTTGGTACCAGAGCCAGGCTGACTGTAGGAAGCCACTAGGTGCGATCGCTAATCGGTTATTAGCATAATAGAGCTAATTTATATTTCTGCAATTGTAGTCATTTTCTATTAGTCAGCATAAATTTATGATCTGACCATGCAGAATTTTTGCCTACTTTTGTAGATGGCCGACAACAGCTGCGAGTCTCAGACCTTCGCCAACGTGCCCGATGGGTTCATCAAGCTTCTTTCCTTCATCGTTCAGGTCGCGATGGGGCCATCTGTGCGCCCAGTCTTCACACTCTGCCAGCACCGAGTCAACGACAGTTTGACCATGCACCAGGTCGCGGTGCAGTTCAAGGGAGGGCGTGGTGATTTACGCCGCTTCCGGTTCTTGGGAAGAGCCATGCCTACGGAGAAGCATGCTATGCAGATGGCAGCCCGCGAGGCGATAGCTCGTCTCAGGGATGTCCTCCCCGTGATGAAGACTCGTCGTTACCGTTATCTCCCATGCCATGTGCCTTATACCTGTCACTACGCTTTCTCCTGCCCCAGAGGAGAACGAGACAAGGCTTTTGAGATGCTTATTGACTATCTCCGGGCCCTGGAAGCAGCCTTCAACAACCTGGTGGACGACTTCGTGGCTGCTCGCATGGACTCAGTTCATGGCTGTGCTGCCAACAGGAGGGAGCTCCTACCCACCGCACCGCCACTGACTTGGGTCTCGTCCTCAGCATCTCATGCACCTACTCGTCGCCTGCCTACCGCCGAAGAGTTCAACCAAGTTATTGCACCCACTCCAGCGCGCACTGCACCACCCTGCGCGCCCACTCCTATTCGTGTTGCTCCGCCCCTGGCACCCGCTCCATCCACTCAGCGCAACACTACACGTATGGAGCCTATTAGCGAGGAGGAAGTCGAGTCTCCAGCCTCGCTACGCCTCACCCTCGGCAGGGCAAAGGAGGTCGTCAACATCTCCGTCTGAGTACGCTTAGCCGCCATGCATGTACTGCTTTGTATGATATGTTTATATGTACATAGATTGTGAGAAGTAGCTTGTTTGCGCATCATGTAGGATCTGGAGAAGTGCACTAGCCTAAATAACATGTCAGCATTATGTACGCATATCCTGAGTGATGTATTGTATAATTATCGCCCGCATGTAAGATATGTAATGAGCAGTCCTTCTCCGTGCGCAAATCAATTTGTTTTCTTAAGCGACCTTGGTCATTTAAATTATTTGCCATCCTTGTGCGATTTTCTTGGATTTGTTTTACGACCATTTTCGCTTTTCTTATGGATTTTACAAAATATATCCCCAGAGTGAAAAATGTCTCGTCCTTGGACTCGTTCCATGCCAACCCCACCAGAGGAAAATTATGATACACAACCCAGCAACAATTTCACGCAAGGACGGTCAAGCCAACAGCGAAATGAATCGGCACTTTCACAAATGTGCCGCCTTTATGAGCAAAGTCAGCAACAACATCGGGAAATGATGAACCAAGTCATCAACATGGGAAATCACCATGGACAGTATCAGCAGCACTCCAAGTTATCTGAGCTGCAGAAGACATGTCCCCAAACATTTTCTCATACAGACAAACCTCTTGAAGCCGAGGATTGGCTTCGAGATATGGAGAGAAAATTAATTATTGCAAAATGTTCAGATCTCGAGAAAGTATTATATGCTCCGCACTATCTCACAGGAGCAGCTGCATCATGGTGGGAGAATTTTCTGCACATGCACCCCAACGAAAATGATATCACCTGGGATGATTTCAAGGAAGGTTTCCGCGGTGCACACATTCCTAAGAGTATTATGAAAATCAAGAAGAGAGAGTTCGATGACCTCAAGCAAAGGAACATGACAGTGTCAGATTACAACAGTCAGTTTACTCTATTGTCCCGCTACGCCAATGAAGAGCGTATGACTGAAAGCAAGAAGATGGAGAAATTCCTTGACGGTCTAGCACCCGCGCTTAAATGCCAACTGGTCGTGCACACTTTTCCTGATTTTAAAACACTGGTAGACAAAGCCATCACTCTGGAAAATGAGAGACGCAGCCTGGAGGATATCCGCAAGCGAAAAAGGGACCAGACTAACCATGCTCGCAATCACCGAAGCAGGACAGATTTTCATAAAGGTGGGACACACAAATCCTCATCCAATGTCTCACGCCCAATCAAGAATTTTCATGCAAGGGACAAGGAGTTCACATATCGCCCCGGCGTTACTTGTTACGCTTGTGGAGAAGAAGGGCACTATGCCAAACAGTGCCCCAAGCCAAGGAACTCAACCCCAAGGCCGAACAACGGCGGCAATAATTCAGCGCCTAAGCGAAACAATTTCAATCCCAACAACAACCACAGGAAGGGTCATCTAAACCACGTAACCAAAGAGGAAGCACAAAACGCTCCGGATATCGTACTCGGTACGTTTCCTGTCAACACAATACCTGCAACGGTTTTGTTTGATTCTGGAGCTTCTCACTCATTCATTTCGAAAAGTTTTGCCTTGCAAAATAATTTTTCGATGTTTCCCTTGGAAAAATCCGTGATCATCAAGTCCCCTGGGATTCAGCAAGTTACTCAGAGTTACTGTCAAAATGCGGTTATTGAGTTTGAAGGATTGAGATTTTACGCCAATCTTATTGTGTTGGAAAATAAAGGACTGGATGTCATCCCAGGGATGGACTGGTTAACCACCAACAAAGGTTATATTGACTGTTTCAACCGGACCGTAATTCTCACGCACCACCACGGGAAGACAATAAAAGTATCATCCAAGGAAAGAAAAATACCCCGGCAGCCGAGATTGAATTAGGTGGATGTTTCTGAGTTAAGCAAGGTTCCAGTGGTATGTGAATTTCTAGATGTATTTCCCGAAGAACTACCAGGCATGCCACCAGACCGAGAAATAGAATTCAGCATTAAGCTAGCACCAGGAAACACTCCCATATACAAGAAACCATACAGAATGGCACCATCCGAATTAATTGAGTTGAAGAAACAAATAAAGGAATTATTGGACAAGGGATACATTCGAGCCAGCTCCTCACCTTGGGGATCACCAATTCTATTTGCCAAAAAGAAGGATGGAACACTAAGATTGTGCATAGACTACCGAGCACTTAACATGGTCACAGTCAAGAACAAATACCCGATGCCTCGAATAAATGATTTATTTAATCAGCTCGCTCAGGCCAAGGTATTCTCAAAGATTGACTTAAGGTCAGGATACCATCAATTAAAAGTACGAACAGAAGATATCCCCAAAACAGCCTTCACGTCCAGATATGGACTATATGAGTTCACAGTTATGCCTTTTGGGCTAACTAATGCCCCTGCATATTTTGTTCACCTCATGAACAAAGTATTTATGAAGTATATGGACAAGTTCGTTGTGGTATTCATCGACGATATTCTAGTATACTCCAAGACACCAAAAGAGCACGCGGAACATCTCAGGATTGTGCTAGGAGAACTCAGAAAACGCCAATTGTATGCCAAGTTCAGCAAGTGCGAATTTTGGCTAAGACAAGTAGGCTTTCTAGGCCACGTGCTGACCCAAGACGATATCGCAGTGGACCCGGAGAAAGTCAGGGCCATACTTGACTGGAAAGCACCAGCCAGCGTAACTGATGTACGAAGTTTCTTGGGAATGGCAGGATATTACCGCAGATTTATTGAAGGATTCTCCACCCTAGCCAAGCCAATGACGCAGTTACTCAAGAAAGACAAGAAATTTGAATGGACAGAAGCCTGCGAGAAGAGTTTCCAAGAGCTCAACCGGAAACTAACTACAGCACCGGTATTGATTGTACCCGACATACACAAGAATTTTGAAGTATATTGTGACGCGTCCAGAAAGGGTCTCGGATGCGTGTTGATGCAAGAAGTCAAGGTTGTTGCATACGCTTCACGACAACTACGCAAGCATGAGGAAAATTATCCCACTCATGATTTAGAAATGGCAGCAGTCATTCATGCACTTAAGGAATGGAGGCATTTCTTGCTTGGGAATCGATGTGAAATTTACACGGACCATAAAAGTCTCAAATATATTTTCACTCAGCCAGAACTAAACTTACGGCAACGACGCTGGTTGGAATTGGTAAAGGATTATGATGTTGGTATCCACTATCATCCAGGAAAAGCAAATGTAGTGGCCGATGCTCTTAGTCGGAACCCCAGCTACGACGAAAATAGTCTGCAAAGCTTAAGGCCTGAATTCCAACAAGAATTTGCCAAACTCAACTTGTTAATGATCGCGGAAGGCACCATATCAAACTTGGAAATAAAGCCCGACCTTGTGGAGAGAATTAAAGAAGCTCAGCCCGGTCACCCCAGTATTGAAGGAATTAAAAGAAAGGTGAGTATGGGCAAGGCCTCGGAGTTCATCATAGGCGATGATGGAATATTACGGTACGAAGACAGACTCTGTGTGCCAAACATAGAAGACCTCAAACAGCAAATCCTAGCTGAAGCACACACCACTCCATATTCAATCCATCCAGGAGGAACCAAAATGTATAAGGATATTCAGGAAAGATTTTGGTGGCACGGTATGAAGAGGGACATAGCCACATTCGTTGCATGTTGCGATTCTTGTCAACGCATAAAAGTTGAGCATCAAAAACCAGCCGGACTACTGCAACCAAACAAAATACCTGAGTGGAAATGGGATGAAATAGGGATGGATTTTATTGTCGGACTACCTCGGTCACGACATGGGAATGATGCCATATGGGTCATCACCGATAGATTAACCAAGGTGTCACATTTTATCCCAGTGAAGACAACCTACAACACTCAGAAGCTTGTCAGGATTTATCTCTCCCGTATAGTTTGTCTGCATGGAGTCCCGAAGACTATAATATCTGACCGAGGCACTCAATTTGTCTCGAAATTCTGGGATCATTTACAACAGGCTCTGGGAACTCAATTGGCCTTCAGTACAGCCTACCATCCCCAGACTGATGGACAGACTGAACGCGTAAACCAAATTTTAGAAGACATGCTAAGAGCATGTGTCCTCACCTATGGAACCAGTTGGGAAGAAAGTCTGCCATATGCCGAGTTCGCATACAACAACAGCTACCAGGCCAGCCTGCGAATGGCACCTTTTGAAGCCCTATACGGACGGAGGTGTCGTACCCCGCTAAATTGGTCAGAGACCGGAGACAGCCGTATCTTCGGCCCAGACATGCTCAAAGAAGCCGAGGAAAAAGTCAAGCTAATCAGGGACCGACTCAAGACCGCTCAAAGCCGACAGAAGAGATATTACGATCAGAAACATCGTGGGGTCAATTTTGAACCCGGTGAATTTGTGTACCTACGAGTATCACCTATGAGGGGACTGCAACGGTTTAAGATTAAAGGGAAGCTAGCACCAAGATTCATTGGACCATTCTGCATAGTGGCACGAAGAGGCACTGTAGCTTACCAGCTAGACTTACCCAAGGACTTGTCCGACATTCACGACGTATTCCACGTCTCTCAATTGAGGAAGTGCGTAAGCAAACCAGAGAAGCAAGTATCCCATGAGAACATTGACGTGCAACCAGACCTCACTTATCGGGAACGCCCAGTAAAAATATTAGAGGAGTCTGAAAGGAGGACCCGACAGAAAACCATCAAATTTTTCAGAGTTCAGTGGAGCAATCACACCGAAAGTGAAGCAACTTGGGAAAGGGAGGATTTTCTTCGGACAGAACATCCACACTTATTTAAGGATCAGCTGAAATCTCGGGGACGAGATTTTTCCTAAGGGGGTAAGTGTTGTGACACTCCCAAAAATTTTAATTGGTTTTCATCAAAAACTTTATTGAATTCTTTTTGAGGGCATTTAAAAATTTCTTTTCTAGAAATCCTTCATCTTAAAAACTTCCTTTTCTTTGGCAAGGATTTTATTTTTCTTCAAAACTATGGTGTTTGATCTTTTGAAATTTCTTCTCTGTTGGTTCCCCCTCAAATTATTTTGGGATTTTTAATCTTTTTCTCTTAAAAAGAAACTCTATGAAAATTTGGATTTTCATATCCTAGAAACCACCCATGATCTTTGTATTTTTGCCCATGTGATAAGACCCCTCCAAAACCTTCCCTCTTCCTTGTAATCAACCTAAGTTCTCTGTCCCAACTCATCCAAGAAAGTTTTGGATTTTATTCTAATTATTTTTCCCTCAAAACCATTTCTGCAAATTATTTTGAGCCTAAGTGATTTTCAAAACAAGTACCCTATTGCATTTGAGTTTTGACCTAAAACCAACTCCTCTGGATTGTCCTTAGCATCCACAACCTAGAACCATCTTGACCCACTCCTCCCCTTTTCAAAATTTTCAAAATTCAGTCTCTGCAAGTTTGGACCAGATTTGCCAAATTTGGTGAAATTCATATCTACACTTCTCCAAAACTTCCACCAAAATTCAGGCAGCCTACTGGAGCAATGAGTAGCCACTCCACCAAAAATCAGCTCAAGGAAAAATCCCCAGAGGCCAAAAACATTCTGTCGAACACCTGAGCTGCACTGTTCCTTTGCAAATTCAGTAAATTCAGATTTCAGTGTTGTTTTTCGTCCGTCAGCTTCACTCACGCGTCGACAGTGCGCTTGGCGCATTGCGCGCGGCCTCTTCTCCCTGGCCAGCACCCCCGCACACGCGCTTGGCGTCTTCCCGACGTCGGTGGCGCCCCTGGCCGCCCGCGCCGGCGTGTCTTGCGGTGGCCGAAACCCCGTTACAGCCGACAGGGGACAAGAACGGCGGCTCAACGCCATTCCGCGCCGCCCATCGCCCCTCTGCTCTCCGCGTGGCCTCATGCGTGCCAGCGCACGGCCGTGGCACCGCCACCGTGGCCGGCAAGCACGGGACGCGCTCATTGCCGCCGACGGGCCCGCGCCGCCCCGTTCTATCGAACTCACCCCCAAAGCACCAAACTCCAGCTCGATTAGCACCAAAACGGAACCGTGGACCTCCACGATGAGGCACAACGTCCTAATTACCCCGACCAAGCCCTGCGCCGCCGTAATCGTCACCGGAGACCCCCGTTCACGGCCACCGCCTCGGACCGCCTATATAAAGGGCTCCCGAGCTCACACTCGTGCACGCATCATCACCACACCTCACCAAGGCTCTGCCAAGCCACCCGGAGGACCTCGAGGAGGTCTCCTCCCCCAACTCCGGCCGCCCCGATCCGCCTCGGCCTCCACCACGATTCGCTCCGGTGAGGCCGTCTCCGGCGCCCAAATCCCGTCAGTTACTCCCTCTAGTACCCAGTAAGCTAACGCCAGCATCAATTTGTCCTTCGCAGCTCTCTCCGACGAATCCCTCGGCCACCCGAGCCGCCGTCCGCAGGAGCAAAGCTCGCCGTCGACGTGGTACTCGCCGGCGACCACCACCACCACCAACCGACGCGGGAAGGAGCCCTGATCACGGAGGTACCCTCCGATCCCCCTGCCTTGCCGAGGATCGCCGCCGGCGACCACCGCGGCTCTCGGACGCCGACGAGCTTCGTCCCGCCCCCCATTTGAAAGTTTAAACCTGACGAGTGGGACCCCACTCTCAGCCTCTCTGTCATCTCTATGTGAAACGTTTTCTGGTAGCGCCTTCGGGCAAAATGCGTTTTCCCCTCTGGGCTGGCGTATTCAATACTGGAACGTCTTCTGTTTTTATAAACTAGCCCCTGGAAACTTTCTGTTTCATTACAGATGAGTCCCTGGACAAAAACCTTTATAACTTTTAAACAGAATAATATTTTTGATTGATTCTTTTTCTATTCTCTTCAGATTTTTGTCTAGTTTTTTATCATATTTATTTGAAAAAAAAATTGGAATACTTTTTGTGCACCTCGTGGTATTTACGATAGCGCATATATTTTCTTTATACCATAGATACCGAAGGAGGTGATGGGACCGCAAACTTCACCGAGCTAGGCTCTGACTACTCCGAACCAGGCAAGCATGTTTGAACTTTTGATATGATGAGTGTCCTGGCATGTTTTGCATTTTAGTTAGTCTCATGGCATGTTGAAGAGCATACCGATGAAGTTATTTCCATGCATTGATGAGGTAAGTGAGTTCGATGATCCATACGTGGATGGATGTGAGTATGAATGGCCATGTGTTGGCATGAGGATGGGTAAGATGGCAGTGTTGTAGCATGCCAGTCTTATGCCAGGCCATATGACTACTGTATCAAACCGTATCAGTCCAGTTCCTCCCATTTCCTTCCCTGTACTACCACATGTTTTCCGCAGGGAATACGGCTTAGTAAGTTGCAAACCGCTTTCCTGGTACACACCAAAAAGGAGAGGCCGGGATGATGGTTCCATGGCCCTGGATTAAAGCCAGTCATCCGGTCAGGGGGCATGGGTGTTTCCGGTTGGGACCGAGAGGGGGGCACTCCTTAGAGCGCGCGTATATAAATTTGATCCCATGCTATTCGAGATTGTGATCTCCCCGTCTCAAAAGTTTTTCTTGGACGATGTCTAGGGTGATTCCTAGCATCGAGAGGTAGGATGGGTGTGTACTGGTTAGCTGTGTTTTCTTCCGAAATACCGTAAACGGAACCTTCGTGACTACGGAAATCCGTTGGCTGTGGGAAATTTTTGTACAAACTCTGCAGAGTCATATATTCCTTGAATCACCTATTCCATGTCCAAGTTCAACATTATCTTATCCTGACAAGTGCCAGTTTTGATGACAGAGACTCCGGTGAATCGTATGAGTGCTAATTCCGGTTAAATGATTATTCCTGTGGATGGACTAACCCGTTTATTTTCATGAATTGAATGAGTATTATTTACTTGTGAATAAAAGCCGTTTCTGCGATGTCGCTCAGGCGTCCGACTGTGGCATTGTTATATTTTACTTTTGATGAAAGCCCTTCTGCGATGTCGCTCAGACGTCCGACTGTGGCATTGTTATATTTTACTTTCGATGAAAGCTCTTTCTGTGATGTCGCTCAGACGTCCGACTGTGGCATTGTTATATTTTACTTTCGATGAAAGCCCTTTCTGTGATGTCGCTTAGACGTCCGACTGTGGCATTTCTTTTAAAGCCGTTTATGTGATGTCGCTCAGACGTCCGACTGTGGCATTTCCTTTAAAGCCCTTTCTGCGATGTCGCTCAGACGTCCGACTGTGGCATCATTTCCTTATTTTTATTTGTTCACCTTTCGAGGCGTTGCTTCAGACACCCGATCGGTTTTTATTTATGTTTTGTTGGGACTTCAGGCGGACTACCGCCGTTTCCCTTTTACTTACTTCGCTATGCTAATTTTTGAATATACATTGGTGAATTAATCGTGACGCATTCATGCCTGCATTTGTTATATCTCATGTCCGAACTGTCTTGTGAGTACTTTCAAAGTACTCACTGGCTTGTTGATTTGGCCAGATGCTGACGAAGGCGATCTCATGGATGAAGAGTTCGATAGCGAGTCCGACGCCTAGAGGAATCCCAGTCAGTCTCGTGCGACCCTGGATTTGGTCACTATATTATATCCGCTTCCGCTACCAAATAAATTCATCGAGCCTCACCTCGACGCTCGATGAGATGCCAGTTTTAGAGTCATGTATCTCACTCCCCGCTGTGTTTTTCCACCACTGCCCTATCCTCGAGTCAGTAGTATGCCTCCCCACCACTGTGTCATGTCCGCCATTATGTATAATTATTGGCGTGCTTGTAATAATTTGGTTGTGCTGCCGTAACTCGACGCTGTAATATATTTTATGCTACTGGCTTATTGTATCAAGAATTGGTCTACCGGTAAGGAGAATTTTTCTCATACAGGACTCAAAAGATTGGTTTCTCAATAAATATTTTATTGGAAAACCGGTCGTGACAAGCTTGGTACCAGAGCCAGGCTGACTGTAGGAAGCCACTAGGTGCGATCGCTAATCGGTTATTAGCATACTAGAGCTAATTTATATTTCTGCAATTGTAGTCATTTTCTATTAGTCAGCATAAATTTATGATCTGACCATGCAGAATTTTTGCCTACTTTTGTAGATGGCCGACAACAGCTGCGAGTCTCAGACCTTCGCCAACGTGCCCGATGGGTTCGTCAAGCTTCTTTCCTTCATCGTTCAGGTCGCGATGGGGCCATCTCGGCGCCCAGTCTTCACACTCTGCCAGCACCGAGTCAACGACAGTTTGACCATGCACCAGGTCGCGGTGCAGTTCAAGGGAGGGCGTGGTGATTTACGCCGCTTCCGGTTCTTGGGAAGAACCATGCCTACGGAGAAGCATGCTATGCAGATGGCAGCCCGCGAGGCGATAGCTCGTCTCAGGGATGTCCTCCCCGTGATGAAGACTCGTCGTTACCGTTATCTCCCATGCCATGTGCCTTATACCTGTCACTACGCTTTCTCCTGCCCCAGAGGAGAACGAGACGAGGCTTTTAAGATGCTTATTGAGTATCTCCCGGCCCTGGAAGCAGCCTTCAACAACCTGGTGGACGACTTCGTGGCTGCTCGCATGGACTCAGTTCATGGCTGTGCTGCCAACAGGAGGGAGCTCCTACCCACCGCACCGCCACTGACTTGGGTCTCGTCCTCAGCATCTCATGCACCTACTCGTCGCCTGCCTACCGCCGAAGAGTTCAACCAAGTTATTGCACCCACTCCAGCGCGCACTGCACCACCCTGCGCGCCCACTCCTATTCGTGTTGCTCCGCCCCTGGCACCCGCTCCATCCACTCAGCGCAACACTACACGTATGGAGCCTATTAGCGAGGAGGAAGTCGAGTCTCCAGCCTTGCTACGCCTCACCCTCGGCAGGGCAAAGGAGGTCGTCAACATCTCCGCCTGAGTACGCTTAGCCGCCATGCATGTACTGCTTTGTATGATATGTTTATATGTACATAGGTTGTGAGAAGTAGCTTGTTTGCGCATCATGTAGGATCTGGAGAAGTGCACTAGCCTAAATAACATGTCAGCATTATGTACGCATATCCTGAGTGATGTATTGTATAATTATCGCCCGCGTGTAAGATATGTAATGAGCAGTCCTTCTCCGTGCGCAAATCAATTTGTTTTCTTAAGCGACCTTGGTCATTTAAATTATTTGCCATCCTTGTGTGATTTTCTTGGATTTGTTTTACGACCATTTTCGCTTTTCTTATGGATTTTACAAAATATATCCCCAGAGTGAAAAATGTCTCGTCCTTGGACTCGTTCCATGCCAACCCCACCAGAGGAAAATTATGATACACAACCCAGCAACAATTTCATGCAAGGATAGTCAAGCCAACAGGGAAATGAATCGGCACTTTCTGTGCAGCAATGAGGATAATCCTCAAGTTACGGACCCAGTCCGTATAATTGCTACCATCATCTTTCAACTTTGCTTTGTCAAGGAACACATTAAAATTCAACGGAACAATAGCAAGGGCCATCTATCTACAATCAAACATAAACAAGCAAGATACTATCAGGTACTAAGTTCATGATAAATTTAAGTTCAATTAATTATATTACTTAAGAACTCCCACTTAGAAAGACATCCCTCTAATCTTCTAAGTGACCACATGATCCAAATCAACTAAACCATAACCAATCATCACGTGAAATGGAGTAGTTTTCAATGGTGAACATCAATATGTTGATCATATCTACTATATGATTCACGCTCGACCTTTCGGTCTCAGTGTTCCGAGGCCATATCTGCATATGCTAGGATCGTCAAGTTTAACCTAAGTATTCTGCATGTTCAGAACTGGCTTGCACCCATTGTAGATGGACGTAGAGCTTATCACACCCGATCATCACGTGGTGTCTGGGCACGACAAACTTTGGCAACGGTGCATACTCAGGGAGAACACTTTTATCTTGAAATTTAGTGAGAGATCATCTTATAAAGCTACCGCCAATCAAAGCAAGATAAGATGCATAAAAGATAAACATCACATGCAATCAATATAAGTGATATGATATGGCCATCATCATCTTGTGCTTATGATCTCCATCTCCGAAGCATCGTCATGATCACCATCGTCACCGGTGCGACACCTTGATCTCCATTGTAGCATCGTTTTCGTCTCGCCAATCTTATGCTTCTACGACTATCGCTACTGCTTAGTGATAAAGTAAAGCATTACAGGGCGATTGCATTGCATACAATAAAGCGACAACCATACGGCTCCTGCCAGTTGCCGATAACTTGGTTACAAAACATGTTAATCTCATACAATAAAATTTAGCATCATGCCTTGACCATATCACATCACAACATGCCCTGCAAAAACAAGTTAGACGTCCTCTACTTTGTTTGTTGCAAGTTTTACGTGGCTGCTACGGGCTTAGCAAGAACCAATCTTACCTACGCATCAAAAACCACAACGACAGTTTGTCACGTTGGTGCTGTTTTAACCTTCGCAAGGACCGGGCGTAGCCACACTCGGTTCAACTAAAGTTGGAGAAACTGACACCCGCCAGCCACCTATGTGCAAAGCACGTCGGTAGAACCAGTCGCGTAAGCGTACGCGTAATGTCGGTCCAGGCCGCTTCATCCAACAATACCGCTGAACCAAAGTATGACATGCTGGTAAGCAGTATGACTTATATCGCCCACAACTCACTTGTGTTCTACTCGTGCATATAACATCAACACACAAAACCTACGCTCTGATACCACTGTTGGGGAACGTAGTAATTTCAAAAAATTTCCTACACACACGCAAGATCATGGTGATGCACAACAACGAGAGGGGAGAGTGTTGTCTACGTACCCTCGTAGACCGGAAGCGGAAGTGTTATAACAACGCGGTTGATGTAGTCGTACGTCTTCACGGCCCGACCAATCAAGCACCGAAACTATGACACCTCCGAGTTTTTGCACACGTTCAACTCGATGACGATCCACGGACTCCGATCCAGCAAAGTGTCGGGGATAAGTTCCGTCAGCACGATGGTGTGGTGACGATCTTGATGTTCTACCGTCGCAGGGCTTTGCCTAAGCACCACTACAATATTATCGAGGATTATGGTGGAGGGGGGCACCGCACACGGCTAAGAGATCAATGATCAATTGTTGTGTCTCTTGGGTGCCCCCTGACCCTGTATATAAAGGAGTGGAGGAGGGTGCCGACCAAGGAGGGTGGCGTGCCCAAGGGGGGGGGGGAGTCCAACTCCCACCAGGAGTAGGACTCCCCTTTTTCCTATTAGGAGTAGGAGAGGGAAGAAAGAGGAAGGAGGGAGGAAGGAAAGGGGGGGCCGGCCCCCCTCCCAATTCGGATTGGGCTTGGAGGGGGGGGGGGCGCCCCCTCCCTTGCTCCTTTCCCCTCCTTTCCACTAAGGCACAATAAGGCCCATATACCTCCTGGGGGGTTCCGATAACCTCTCGGTGATCCGGTATTGTCCCAATCTTACCCGGAACCTTTCCGGTGTCCAAATATAGTCGTCCAATATATCGATCTTTATGTCTCGACCATTTCGAGACTCCTCGTCAAGTCCGTGATCACATCCGGGACTCTGAACAACCTTCGGTACATCAAAATATATAAACTCATAATGAAACTGTCATCGTAACGTTAAGCGTGCGGACCCTACGGGTTCGAGAACAATGTAGACGTGACCGAGACACGTCTCCGGTTAATAACCAATAGCGGAACCTGGATGCTCATATTGGCTCCTACATATTCTACGAAGATCTTTATCGGTGAGACTGCATAACAACATACGTTGTTCCCTTTGTCATCGGTATGTTACTTGCCCGAGATTCGATCGTCGGTATCTCAATACCTAGTTCAATCTCGTTACCGGCAAGTCTCTTTACTCGTTCCGTAATACATCATCTTGCAACTAACTTATTAGTTGCATTGCTTGCAAGGCTTAAGTGATGTGTATTACCGAGAGGGCCCAGAGATACCTCTCCGACAATCGGAGCGACAAATCCTAATCTCGAAATACGCCAACCCAACATGTCGTGGTTTTGTCACGGCAGATGTCCTAGAGAAAGGACTTAGTGGTGGAGCCATCGCGATGGGTTAGCTTGAAGGGGTTAAAGCGGACACAGGGACGCAAGGGTGTTTATACTAGTTCGGCCCCTTCGATGAAGGTAAAAGCCTACGTCTAGTTGTGATGGAATTGATGGGGGTTTCGATGACTAGGGAGCAAACAAGCTTCGCCTATGTCTCGTGTTGTTGTCTGTCTCCTTGAACCGCTGCCGGGTCGTCCCCTTATATACACGGGTGACTCCCGTCGGCTTACGGAGTTCCAATACCGGCTCATAGATGTGTCCGGTTTGGTCTCTACTTATTCCTAACTTACAATACAAGTTAACTACTAACGCTGGTTTACGGCTACAAGCCTTGAATCGACCATGGGCCTTGAGCCCTCCTCTGTCTTCTTGGGCTTTAACATACTTAACTACTGACGAAGTTAACCCTGCCCAGATAGGCCGGTTTGCGCCCAGTAGTAATATCCCCAACATTAGTCCCCAGATTGATTTGAACGGGTTCATGTCAATCCTTTAACAAACGCTTCATCTTCAACATCTTCTCATAAATTGGTAAACCACCATGATGTCATCTTCTCTGATTGCTGTAAACCGGAGTGACGTCACCTGTCATAACGAATCTATCCATTATGCTTCTTTGTTTAACAGATCGGCGGAAATCGAGGCGACAGCTCCGTTTCTTGGCCCCTTGATTATCGCGCCTGACACATGTTCTTTCGCCTTATAAATAGGACCGAAGGGTCATTTCTTTTCTCCTTCCGTTCCTTCTTCGTCTTCCTCGCGTCGCCAGCCTCGGAGCTCCGCTGCCGCCGTCGACCTCTACCTCAACCTTGGCCGCTGCATCAACCTGAGCACACCAGAGCATCGCGACAACCTTCCGCATCTTCCTCAGCTCTGGTAAATCTTCCATCCTTTCCCCCGCAGTTCTGACCTAGGGTTTCGCAGTTCTTCAGTGTTCATCGTCAGCCTCTTGCTCATACGATAGATCTTTAGATGGCTCCGCAAATCTTTATTTTGTGCAATGGTAGCTGTTTACCCTTCGCCTTCACTTTCCCATCTCAAAACCATAGATCTGTATGTACGTCTTGTTCATTGATTCGGTACTGCTCCTTTTGGACCTCTGAATATTTATCTTTTTTCTGAACTTGCTGTAGATCCATCGCTGTAGAGAAATCTTACGAAATCTATTTCTGTAAACTTACTCCTCTGCTTCAATGTTTAAACCCGGCGGTTTAACCTTGTAGAAAAAAATTGCCAAACCGGTTTATACCATTAGTCCCCTTGTTGAACCGCCAAATGTTGTTGCTTCATAAAACTCCGGTTCAGATAGATCTGTCTCCGGTTTAACATTGCACATACCAATATACCTTGATCAAATGTATTTTTGAACCGAGATCTTCTACCTTGTATATTCCATCATGGCCAAGCAAGTATATGAATGCAATTGGGTTCCTTCTCGCACCACAGAGGCTCAGCTGGACGATCTAGTCTTGATCGGCGCTTTAGGCAGCAAAGATACCATTCATTGGAGGGCTCTTGGCAAAGAATGCCCTCACACTCCTCAAGAAGGAGAAGTTGTTGTTTTTGTAGATCACTTAGCTCGGGGCTTTAAACCACCCGGTTCTAAATTTTACCGAGATGTTTTGGCCGATTTCCAACTCCATCCACAAGATACTGGCCCCAATTCTGTTACGAATATGTGTCACTTCCAAGTGCTCTGTGAAGCGTTCTTTCAAGAGGAGCCCACAGTGGAATTGTTCCGAGACATTTTCCATCTAAACCGCCGTATTGAGTTTACTGATGGCTCCAATACGGAGTTGAGTGGCGTGGCGATCCAGAAAAGGTAAGAGGTCACATACCCTCATGCCAAACTGCACAGCCACCCCAAAGAGTGGAATCCGACATGGTTCTACTGCAAAGATACCTCCCCTGCTGGTGAGAATCCCTTGCCCGGCTTTCATCCGGAGCGGCTCAGCAATACACACCCTTTTCCTCAAAGATTGACTGCCCAGGAGAGAAGCAAATATGCTCCTCAACTTTCGAAGCTTAGAGCCTTTATGGCCAATGGTTTAACAGGGGTTGATCTCACTCGCTGTTGGATATCATGGAGCATACTGCCCCTTAATCAGCGCTCCGGTTTGATGTGTGAGTATACCGGCAGTGTTGATGACCCATTGCGACATTCCAGAATCCAGCTCACCGATGAAGAAATCACAGAAGCTGTGAATAAGATGCTGAATGAACTGGAACATATCTGTGCTAGAAATGGCCTACTTCCCTTATGTGCCACCAACAAACCGCCAGCTGTAAGACCTTGATTTTTCCTTTTACTGAATCTATTATTGATATATCTGGCCAACGTATAATATCAGTGTCTCTGTAATCAGGGCAATGATCCATTTTGGAGCAAGAAATTGCCGCAGGAGAAACCGGAAAAGCCAGACAAACCGGAAAGAGCAACCCGGCAAAAGACTAAAGCTGTAAAGAAGACTGCCCACAGGAAAAGAACTACTGCATCTTCTAATCTGGCCCCTGATGATGATGTGAATAATCCGGACCTTGAGGTAGATCTTGACTCACTTATTCTTCATGCGTCTTATTGATGATGATATTTGTCAGGATGATGCCGAAGCCAGCCACGCTGATGCTGCAGAGGTAATTATTCTCTCTTCCGATTCAGAACCTTTGCCTTCGCTAAAAATCCGTCAGGCAAACCGGAAAGGTAAATTTTCTCATCCTCTTGCTTATTTGCATCCCAAATTTCTTATGAAGACCCAACAGCACGAAGCTCGTCACACAACCCGGCACAGCGGCCAGGTAGTTACCTCCGCCGGTTTACCGAACAGTCCGGTTTGGAAACGCCGTTCAGAGGCCTCTAATTTTCTTGTAACTGATTGTCCTAAAGCGGGCTGCTTTCGCCAACCTCTTAATCCATCTGACTCCGATTACCTGGTTACTTCCCACTCATCCTCCGGCGAGTCATTGGCTACTCAGCTGCCACCGCTCAAAACGGTGCTTGGGTAAGCTATACTTATTATGATACTTACAGTACATTACCTTAGAACATATGCTGTATTTGATTTTGTTATTCTTTCCAGGGCCAAACGTAGGCCAAGCAAGAAGGCCCGCCTGGACAAAGTGGCCGAAGAAGATGCCGTTCTTGAGCCAGGCAAGACACCCTATCTTGAAGCGGCTATTCCTGAGGATATACCCAACAATCCACCGCAGCAAGACGACTATCTTAGTGCTGAAGAGAGACCTACTGATGCCTCAGGTCCTGTCAATCTGCCCACAGGCTCCATCCGGATTGAGATATCCACCGGTCCAGCAAAACCTACTGACAAGCCAACAGCCCCAGTGCAAACCGGCGATACTCAGGAGGATGAGGTTGTCATTACTAGCACTGGGCATACCGAGCCAAGCAATCCTGTTGCTTTGTCCAAACATTCTGTCAAGGAAGAATTTGCTGCCTTTGGTAAAGGCAAGTGGAATGCTGATCTGGAAACTTATGCTGCTCTGAACGCCCAAGATATCCATTCCGGCTACCTGAACCGGCTGTATGCCAGCCGTGACTATGAAGCCAGTTTGATAAATATAATGAAGGATAAATACGAGGTAACTTCCATACGCTCTCTTTTGCTTGTATGCTTCAATATTTACTAACTCTCCTTAGCCCCCAAGGGCTGGTTTGTAAAACTTCTTTCAAACCGGGACTTACTAACATAAATCTTAATACTTTGAACTTTTGCCGATGTAGCCCCCAAGGGCCGGTTCAACTTAGCGTAGTTAAACCGGTACTTTAAGTAATTGAGATTTCCGCATCAGAATATATATACGAGCAAATAGCCATTAGCCCCCAAGTGCCAAGTTGAATACTTGTATTGATCTTGGGACTTTGCAAACAATTGAAAGATGAAGATCGAATATGCATTAGCCCCCAAGTGCTAAGTGCATAACTTGTTATGTGGTTGGTACTTGAATCCTTATACCGATTTGTTGAAGCATATATCTGTATGCATGCAGGCGGAGTTGAATACGAAAGAAAACCAAGTCACCGATCTCCAAGAAAGCCTGAAAACCCAACAGGCTAAAACCTCCAAAGCAAAAGAGGAATTGGCCAATGCTTTAAGCGCCATGGAACAGCTTAAGGAGAGCTTCAAGAAGAAGCGGGCGGATTGGGCCACTGAAAAGTCCGCTTTGATCAAACGAGCAGAGGATGCCGAGGCTGCACTAAAACTAGTGGCGGATGAACTGACCAGCATAAAGCGGCACGTGCATGCCATGACTACTGTTATCTTTGGTAAGCCAGTTTGCCTTCTGAATTGGCTCTGCCTTCTTACAGATCGCCGGTTTATTAATCCTTTATGGTATTTCAGGGACACGCATTGGTCACTTGGGGTCAGCTGTGCGGAAGAAACTGAAAGACGCCTATACATTGGTTGAACAATTGTGTACTGGTGCCCAGCGGATCATCTGTACCGCATCTCATAACAAACCGGCGCCCACTTTGATTCAAGATACTCTGATGAAACTGTCGGTGCTTCCTGCCCGGGTTGAAGAGCTGAAGAAATCTGCTGCTCGAGCCGGTGCAATCAATGCCTTAATCCGGGCAAAAGCCCGAGTGCCAGATTTTGATCCTATTGAAGCGGCTCAGGGCTATCCCAGCTTGAAGGAAGACGGGTCAGAATTTAGTGAAGCGGATCTGCGAGCAATAAACCGGGAGGTACGTCCGCTAGTTTGTCAATTGGCTGAAGAAGCAGATTTCTCTCATTATCAAGCCCAATATGACAGTCAGAACAAGCGAATAGCTGCACCAATCTATGAATCGGAAAATCTGATCCCTCCAATCCGTAAGCATACTTATGCTCCCGATATTGACCCGTCATTGCTGATCCATGATGAAGCTGTTTTTCAAGCATTAATGGGAATCGACTGGACAACTGTGGATTTCCAGCCACTGGGTAGAGAAACGGAGGCTGAAGCGGCGTAGGATGACCCACAACCATCAGGCCAGGCTAGTGACCAAGCTTGAACCGGAAGCCGGTTTTAAAACTGCCTCTCCTTTGCGAAAAACAATTATATTATTATGGGCACCATGTTGCCTTGTAATAGGCTAGTTGATACTTTTGAGGTTGATATGCCTTCGTGCATAATTTGTTCTTCCTGTGGTGATGAACTTTCTAAAGCACTTTCTGAAATGATAAATTCGTCAAGTGCCACCGCGGTTGTATCGTCAGGCGGAATATGATGTCTGCATATATGAAATCAAAACATCCAAAACAAAATTTTAAGTATATGATCAAATTTTTGAGATACATAATACCTGCCATCGTTGAGCGTGAAGTTGGCTTGGCCAATCTTGAAGCGGATTTTTGCAAACCCACACTATTGAGGAGATAACAGCTCCTGTATATATATGACTCTGGTTTACCTTGTAAACCATGCCGGGTTATAATAAACATTGGTTGAAAACTTTGTATGTTTTAAAAAGAACGCAATAAAAAAGAAAAAAGAATCTGGCAAAAAAAAATGCGAAGCAAAAAGCAATGAGAAAACCGTTTGCAATAAAGATTTATCTGAGCTGATCAAATGGCGTTACCATGGCCAAACACGACCAAGCTCCCGTTAGGTGTAACTATGGTTCTAGTCAGCCAGGTCCCCAAATGAAACCGTGGAAGTTATGCCGACCAAGTGGCATGGTGATGGTTCGGGTTCAACCAAGCCCCCAAGTGATTCTGTGGCCTTAGGCCGATCAAGAGGCATGAGTGGTTCAGACGTGACCAAGTCCCCAAGTGATCTGGTGGCTCTCGCCTATCAAGAGGTATGGTATTGGTTCGGACACGACCAATCCTCCAAGTGATATAACACGATGCTTTTAGAAAAGCGAACTCAAGGGGTAAACCGGAAGCCGCTTGA
The DNA here is from genome assembly GCF_002162155.2 of Triticum dicoccoides. Taxonomy (NCBI): domain Eukaryota; kingdom Viridiplantae; phylum Streptophyta; class Magnoliopsida; order Poales; family Poaceae; genus Triticum; species Triticum dicoccoides. The sequence continues at coordinate 14,049,302 of NC_041393.1, forward strand.
GAACAACTCCGTGTAACCACACATGATGTAAAAGAACAGATACCCCGCTTTAGCTGAGGTTCCGGTTTATTATAGTTAATATATATTCCGTTGTAATATGTACATAAGTAGAACCAATGGCTCAGGTATAATAAGGCCGAAGATGAGCTATGTTCCATGGCCTGTTGGTCTCCTCCTCTGATGTACGTGAGTCCTTATGTTCTCGAATATCGATCAGATAGTATGACTCGTTGTGCAGATTCTTGCTGACCACGAAAGGCCCCTCCCAAGGTGGGGATAACTTATGCATATCAGTCTGATCTTGAATGAGCCAAAGAACCAAATCTCCTTCCTGGAAGGTTCTGGTTTTGACTCGGCGACTGTGATAACGACGAAGATCCTGTTGGTAAATCGTTGGTCGGGTAGCTGCTATGTCACGCTCTTCATCCAACCGGTCCAAAGCATCTTGCCGTGCCGTTTCATTGTCCTCTTCAATATAAGCCGTCACACGAGGTGAATCATGACGGATATCACTGGGGAGAACCGCCTCCGCTCCATAAACCATGAAGAACGGTGTGTATCCTATTGACCTGTTGGGTGTTGTATTGATGCTCCACAACACAGATGGTAATTCTTCTACCCAACAACCCGGCATTCTCTGCAAAGGAACCATGAGGCGGGGCTTGATGCCTCTCGAGATCTCTTGATTAGCTCTTTCTGCTTGACCATTGGACTGCGGGTGTGCCACTGATGAAACGTCGAGCCGGATGTGCTCTCGTTCGCAGAACACCTTCATGGCACCTTTGGACAAATTGGTACCATTATCTGTGATGATACTGTGTGGAAAGCCAAACCGGAAAATCACTTTTTAATGAACTGAACCGCCATGGACGCATCACACTTGCTAACAGGTTCTGCCTCCACTCACTTTGTAAACTTGTCAACCGCCACCAGGAGGTGGGTCTTCTTATCTTTGGACCTTATGAAAGGCCCAACCATATCCAGCCCCCAAGTCGCAAACGGCCAAGTAATTGGAATCATTCTCAATTCTTGAGCTGGTACATGAGCACGTCTTGAAAACTTTTGGCAACCATCACATCGTCTGCCTCCGCATCAGCATGAGCAGTTAACCAATAGAAACCATGGCGAAACGCTTTAGCCACCAGAGATTTTGAACCGGCATGGGGACCACAATCCCCTGTGTGGATCTCACGCAAAATTTCACGGCCTTCTTCAGGAGACACACAGCGTTGAAATTCCCCTGATACACTGCAATGATGCAACTCGCCGTTGATAATAGTCATGGACTTGGATCGCCGGATTATCTGTCTGGCCAGAGTCTCATCCTCTGGTAACTCGCCCCGGTTCTTGTACGACAAGTAGGGAAGCGTCCAATCCGGAATAACATGAAGAGCTGCCACCAATTGAGCTTTCGGATCAGGAATAGCCAAATCCGCTTCACCAGGGATCTTGACCGACGGGTTGTGCAGCACATCCAGAAAAACATTGGGCGGAACCGGTTTGCGCTGAGAGCCCAGCCGGCTTAAAGCGTCTGCCGCTTCATTTTTCCGCCGGTCCACGTGGTCCACCTGATAGCCTTTGAAATGACATGCAACAATATCCACCTCATGGCGATATGCTGCCATGAGTGGATCCTTGGAGTCCCAAGTGCCAGACACTTGCTAAGCCACGAGGTCGGAGTCACCGAAGCACTTAACTCGACCTAGATTCATCTCCTTAGCCATCCGGAGACCATGGAGCAGGGCTTCATACTCAGTTGCATTGTTAGTACAAGGGAACATTAAGCGGAGAACATAACAAAACTTGTCACCTTGTGGGGAAGTTAATACGACTCAAGCCCCCGAACCTTCCAATTGCCTGGATCCGTCAAAATGGATGGTCCAATATGTGTGACCCAGCTTTTCTTTAGGTGCTTGCATCTCTGTCCAATCATTGATAAAATCAACCAGTGCTTGAGAGTTAATTGCCGTCCGAGGCACATACTTCAAATCGTGCAGCCAAGTTCTATAGCCCACTTGGCAATCCGGCCAGTTGCTTCCCGGTTCTGGATGATATCTCCCAAAGGAGCAGAACTGACCACCGTAATTGGATGCCCTTGGAAGTATTGTTTACGCTTCCGGCTTGCCATAAAGACTCCATACACCAACTTCTGCCAATGCGGATACCTTTTCTTGGACTTAATGAGCACCTCGCTGATATAATAGACCGGACGTTGAACCGGATGCTCCTTACCTGCCTCCTTTCGCTCCACCACAATAGCCACGCTGACCGCCCGAGCATTAGCAGCAACATATAGCAGTAACGGCTCCTTGTCAATGGGAGCGGCGGGCACAGGCAGATTGGCCAATTGCCGCTTTAAGTCCTCAAATGCTTCATCAGCAGCAGAACTCCAAACAAACAGATCCGTCTTTTTCAACATCTGATACAAAGGGATTGCCTTCTCACCAAGGCGATTGATAAACCGGCTTAGCGCGGCAATCCGGCCCGCCAGGCGCTGAACATCATTGATACACTTCGGTTTAGCGAGGGAGGTGATGGTTGTGATCTTCTCCGGATTAGCATCAATTCCCCTATTGGACACCAAGAAGCCTAATAAATTGCCCGCCGGCACACCAAAGATGCATTTGTCCGGATTAAGCATCATCCTGTATGTCCTCAGGTTATCAAAAGTTTCCTTTAAATCACCAATCAGAGTCTCCTTCTCCCTGGATTTAACCATGATATCATCCACGTAGGCGTGTACATTACGGCCAATCTGTTTGTGTAAACAATTTTGCACACAACGTTGATAAGTTGCCTGTGCACTCTTGAGCCCAAAGGGCATAGACACATAGCAGAAGGCTCCAAAGGGAGTTATGAATGCCATTTTCTCCTGGTCCTTAACTACCATTTTGATCTAATGATAGCCAGAATATGCTTCCAACAAACTTAAATGCTCACAACCCGCCGTAGCATCAATAATTTGATCAATACGGGGGAGGGCAAAAGGATCTGCTGGACAAGCTTTATTAAGATCTGTGTAATCCACACACATGCGCCAGGTACCGTTTTTCTTAAGGACCAGCACCGGATTGGCAAGCCACTCAGGGTGAAAAACTTCAACAATAAAACCAGCTGCTAAGAGCCTGGCTACCTCTTCTCCAATTGCCTTGCGTTTTTCTTCGTTAAACCGGCGGAGGAACTGTTTCACCGGTTTGTATTTAGGATCCACATTAAGGGTGTGCTCAGCGAGTTGCCTCTGTACACCTGGCATGTCAGAGGGCTTCCATGCAAAAATGTCCCGATTCTCACGGATGAACTCGATGAGCGCGCTTTCCTATTTCGGATCCAAATTAGCACTGATGCTGAACTGCTTGGACGAGTCACCAGGTACAAAGTCAAAAAGCTTAGTTTCTGCTGCCGATTTAAACTTCAGGGCCGGATTATGCTCCGTAGTTGGCTTCTTTAATGGTGTCATGTCTGCCGGATCAACATTGTCCTTATAATACTTCAGCTCCTCGGTGGCACAAACCGACTCTGCATAGGCCGCATCACCTTTCTCGCACTCCAAAGCAATTTTGCGACTTCCGTGAACCGTTATTGTCCCCTTGTGACCTGGCATCTTGAGCTGCAAATACACATAACAGGGTCGTGCCATAAACTTGGCGTAGGCCGGTTGCCCAAATAGGGCGTGATACGGACTTTGGATTTTCACCACTTCAAACATCAATGTCTCCGACCTGGAATCATGATCATCCCCAAAGGCCACTTCCAGAGCTATCTTGCCAAGAGGATATGCTGATCTGCCAGGTACTACATCATGGAACACCGTATTAGACGGTTTAAGATTTTTATCTGTCAGTCCCATATCACGGAAGGTCTCATAGTACAAGATATTAATGCTGCTACCTCCATCCATGAGCACCTTGGTGAACTTATAACCTCCCACCTGAGGCGCCACCACCAGAGCCAACTGACCCGGATTATCGACCCGGGGTGGGTGATCTTCTCTGCTCCATATGATTGGCTGTTCAGACCAACATAGATAACGGGGTATGGCCGGTTCAGCAGAGTTGACCGCCCGCCTCTGAACCTTCCGGTCTCGCTTGCCCAAGCTAGTGGTGAAAACATGGTACTGCCCACTACTCAACTGCTTTGGGTTGCTCTGGTAACCTGACTGTTGCTGTTGTTGGTTGTAACCACCCTGGTTGTTCTGACTATTTTGACCATTATGTCCGCCCGGCTTACCATTAAGTCCTGAACCGGAACTTCCTCAACCGTAACCCGGCCCGGATCCTGAGCCACCGCCAGATTCGTGATCATACCAGAAATTATTAGAATTCTTGAACTCCTGCATAATAAAACAATCCTTCCAAAGGTGGTTTGCTGGCGACTCCTTCGTCCCATGTCTTGGACAGGCCTGGCTTAGCAGATAGTTTAGGCGTTCTGGGTTAGGATTGGGTGCCCCATTACGATTTTTCGGTTTACCCCTGCGTCGTTGGCCATGGTCCTGTGCGTTAGTATTAGCCACAAAGTCCATGTTACCATCCGCTTTACGCTTCCCTCCACCACCATTGCCTGCCCAGTGATGCTGTTGACCCTTGGAATTGTTGTTCCTCTTTCCCTTCCCTATCTTGTCATCATCAGATTCGGGATCCTTGGTACTATCAGAATCAACATATTTCACCAAAGCGGCCATGAGGGTCCCCATGTCAGTGCAATGACTCTCCTTCCTCCTGGACGCATGCAGCTAAGTCCACTATCGACATAGGATGTTTACATGTATCCTTGAAATTGCTGATAAACCGGGCTCGTAGTTGGGCCCATGAACTGATAGAATTAGCCGGCAAGCTTTTTAACCAAGTACGGGCCGTTCCTTCAAGCATAATGGTGAAGTATTTCGCACACGCTGCGTCATCCACATCAAGCATCTCCATGGCCATCTCATAGCTCTCCACCCATGTCTCCGGAGGCTGATCCACCGTGTAATTTGGTACCTTGCACGGGCCCTTGAAATCCTTGGGCAGGCGCAGATTGCGTAAAGCGGGGATAAGGCAAGGCACCCCCAAAGAACTAGAAGTAACACCAGGTTCGATCGAGATGGTTGGGCGAACCGGTGTGAGCTGCCGAGCCTAATGCTGTGCGGCTAACTCGGCCTCCCTGCGCGCTCGGGCCCGGTTCACCACTTCCTGAGCATCATCAGCACCACCCGTCGGGTTGTTGCCACGGGGTGCTCCACGTCGTTCGCTACTCGACACTGCCGGGTCATCCATATGTCTGCTATAGCTCCGGCTTGGATGGTGGGTCGAGTGGATCCGGTCGCGGCTGTACGAGTATGCTTCCTGTTGGACCAAGGCTGTCCTCAGAATCTCCTTGACCCGTCGCGTCTCTACTGCCTGTGGCGAATCACCTTCAATTGGAATGGCCTCCAGCCGTGCAGCAGTGGCAACGAGATTGTCCATCGGGTTGGAGTAGTGACCCGGAGGTGTTGAAACAGCTTGAGGTATAACGGTGTTTTGATGAGGCAGGTCCATCTGACGAGGCTGAACCGGTGCGCTGGCCCCGGGAGCTTCAGCCCGGTTTCCCTCCATCGGAATGCCGGTTCCTACTCCTGTAGTGTTGAAAAGGTCTCTGTCCTCAAAAACCGGAGGCAAATGGGATCGGTACTTCCTCCTCATGACTTCCTGCGATGCACTCTGGTCCAACATGAGCCTGTAGGCTTGTGCGTCTAAAGCGGCCCGCTCCGTGGCCATCCTGGTGTCCTCGGCTGCCAGATCTGCCTTGGCCTGGGTGATCTGTTCCTTCACTTTTGCAATCTCGGTGTTTTGAACGCCCTGATCCGCCGGATTAGCCTCCGCCATAAGCATAGCCAATGCATCAAATAGCTCTGATAGAACTTGAGCCGGCGGGCGCACAGGGCCTCCTTCCCCGGCAGCCGTTGCCGCTGCTGAACCAGAGGTCATTGCAGCAGCGGTCGAAGAATGAAGCGCTCCTTGTGTGCCAGTCATGAATATTCCAACCCGGTTGGGCAGATCAGAGGGGTCCGGAATACTGTCGCCATTGGAACAGCCCCAATCCGGCCGTCTTGTAGATGATAAAGAGATTCGGTTTCTCCGGTCGATGACTCGTCATCGGAACAAACGATGGTATCGCCGCGAGATCCCGACCAATCCTCATAACTTCCTCCATGGATGACTCCCACGAAGGCACGCTTCATGGACGGTTTAACCCGGGCGGATCGCGCACGCTGAGCCGTCTCGACGAGGTCGGTGCAGATGTCCAGCTCGGGGCCCGGTTCACCGATCTTGCCAATGAAAACGTGAATGCCACCAAAGGGGACCCGGTACCCGTACTCAATTGAGCCATCCTCGGGGCCCCAGCCTGCATCGTTGATGTAGAGCTTGCCGCGACGACTCTTAGTCATCCGGCCTATGGCGTAGCCCTCGAGTCCTTCAAAGCGGCCCTCCAAGAACTTGAAACCATCGTGCGATCGCCCCACGGTGGGCGCCAACTGTCGTGGTTTTGTCACCGTAGATGTCCTAGAGAAAGGACTTAGTCGTGGAGCCATCGCGACGGGTTAGCTTGAAGGGGTTAAAGCGGACACTGGGACGCAAGGGTGTTTATACTAGTTCGGCCCCTTCGATGAAGGTAAAAGCCTACGTCTAGTTGTGATGGAATTGATGGGGGTTTCGATGACTAGGGAGCAAACAAGCTTCGCCTATGTCTCGAGTTGTTGTCTGTCTCCTTGAACCGCCGCCGGGTCGTCCCCTTATATACACGGGTGACTCCCGTCGGCTTACGGAGTTCCAATACCGGCTCATAGATGTGTCCGGTTTGGTCTCTACTTATTCCTAACTTACAATACAAGTTAACTACTAATGCCGGTTTACGACTACAGGCCTTGAACCGACCATGGGCCTTGAGCCCTCCTCTGTCTTCTTGGGCTTTAACATACTTAACTACTGACAAAGTTAACCCGGCCCAGATAGGCCGGTTTACGCCCAGTAGTAATATCCCCAACACAACATGTACCTTTGGAGACACCTGTAGAGCACCTTTATAATCACCCAGTTACGTTGTGACGTTTGGTAGCACACAAAGTGTTCCTCCGGTAAATGGGAGTTGCATAATCTCATAGTCATAGGAACATGTATAAGTCATGAAGAAAGCAATATATAGGAACATACTAAACGATCGGGTGCTAAGCTAATAGAATGGGTCATGTCAATCACATCATTCTCCTAATGATGTGATCTCGTTAATGAAATGACAACTCATGTCTATGGTTAGGAAACATAACCATCTTCGATTAACGAGCTAGTCAAGTAGAGGCATACTAGTGACATTTTGTTTGTCTATGTATTCAGACAAGTATTACGTTTCCGGTTAATACAATTCTAGCATGAATAATAAACATTTATCATGATATAAGGAAATAAATAATAACTTTATTATTGCCTCTAGGGCATATTTCCTTCATGGCTAGCACGCGACGAGCACGCGCCCAGCGTCCTTCTGGCGCTGGGTTGAAGACGACTGGCACTGGTGGTGGGCTGGGCCAGCTCCTGGGCTGCATAGTGCTGAGCCTCTGGGCTGTAGGTAGGCGCCAGGTAAGTTTGCTCTCCTTTTATTTGTTTCTGTTTTTCTATTTGTTTGCCTCTGTTTTGATTTAGTTTAACACCAAATCATTTTTATATAATTCTGAAAATATTTTTTTTGGAAACTCTCTGAATTAATCCAGTGTCCCTCAATATTTCTCAGAATAATTGGAGGTGTCAAAATATTTATAGCAATGTTTTGGACCCCCAATCTGATACAATATGTGTTGAGGTAAAATCCAAGATGGCTAGGAAAAAGGTGCATCACCTCTGGTTGCTATATCCAGCATCTACAAAAATCATGAACATTTTTCTAAGACCATTTTGGGTTCTTGGAATTTATTTTGGTTGAACCGATTTGAAATCCATTTGCTGCTAGGGTTTGATCATCCCCATTTCAAGTTTCTGAGAAATTTAAACATGATGCAAGATGATGATGCAATGATAAGCAAGGCCAAAGCTAGGGCTGTGACAACTCACCCCACTAAACAAGAATCTCGTCCCGAGATTCAAGACATGGAGTAAGAAGACAGAGGGGACACAAAGCTAACACGACCTTCACGATCCGACTGTCCTCCTCGAAGATGTTGATTTATTGCTTCAAATTAATATTGACATCTTTGCTTACAAGATCTTCAACCAACACGAAGATGATATGAAGAAACTCTAAAAAAACGATTTTCTCAAAGATCGGGTAACTCAAGATCAACTCATGGAGCGAGATGTTGAAACATCTCTTGAGCTGAGACACAAAACACACATCGAGAGGAAGGGAAGAAACAATTAACGAAGTTTTAATTTGGTAGGCAACAATTCCACACTGGAGTAGGATGGTGCATGGTTTCAAAGTAGCGAGGAGATTGATTGCCATGATTGCACAACGGGGCACCTTGGGGGAGGTGACTCGTAAAATTATTACCTTAAGTGGCAAAAAGAATTACTTTTGATCCATAGATCATGGAAACTCTTCATACCAGCCTGAGCTAAATCACAGTTGATCGTTTGAAAGAATTCGAGATGATGGCATACTCAATTTGGAAAGGAAACTACGGTTATAGAACAACTCGGAAAATGGAAGGCACATTCCAGTTGATACCAAGGATATAACCTAGTGACTGAGCATTCTTTCAAGAACTTGAGCACTTCCATACTCATCAAGGTTTTACCAACATCCGTGTCAAGGATCATGGCAACACAACATATTACCATGATGAATAGTGATGGATGATGTAGATGCAAAGGAAGACAACACCTTCTCAGATTTTTACCTTAGCAATGCCAAGGAAACAAAATCTGGATGATCGACCGAGAGACATTTAGCACTCCGCTTCTAATGTTCTCCTTGATGTGCTAACGTAACCCATTTATTGATATGGTTTGGTATAGAGAACATCAAGTAAAAGGTCAGACTTCGGGAGCACAAGAATCCATAAGGAACAATTACGGAAGTAAATCCTACGAAATCCTTATGGGGAGGTGGCCAAATTGCTCATTCAAGATAATACAATAATAGATCTTCCGGCTAGGTGTGTCGGCCATAACATCAACCTTGTCACGACCTACATCATAGATCTTGGAAAAGTTCCAACCATCATATCTGCCTGAGATTCAGAACTGGATGGTAACAGAATATTTTAGACAACACATCTGGATGGAAAAATGAAACTTTGCAACACAAATCGGCGAGATGATGTTGCAAGATTCTCGGGAAATGAACTATGATAGTAAGCTCCAAAACATGAGTTGGTTCTGCTACATACGTGTGAACACGTTGTCCGAGACAAACATGACCATGTAGTAGTCTTACAATAAAGCACTATCGAGTTCTAGTTGGGAACCATCATCGAGGGTATCGGAGTCTTGTGCATGATCTAGAATTAACAAAACAAATTCCTTTTCCTTGAGCAAATCAATCAGTGGCTTGGAGTGCTAGGGAATACGTATGGGGTGGAGGTAATTAATCTACCAAACCATAGTATACTTTGCACATGCATGACTGACTTGGGACGATTCCAGAGGAAGCAAAACTAACTCTCTCACATTCACGGCGACAACTTGCATCAAATGCACATGAATGAGAGGAAGTCACTTCTTTCATCCAAACATATACTTCATGAACGGGACATGAAGAAAATGCTTACACAAGTTTTCAACACTAGGTTGATGTTCAACATGAATCATGGGGGAGACAAAATGTTGTCGATGGGCTCAATAGCAAGTCATCGGAATTTCCATATCACTGGACATCCACCATCATGTGAACACGGTGATAACATTGGTCAGACCAAAAGATGTAATGGTGTCTGCTCAGGGGATGAACCACAAGTAAGACAACATTACAAACATCGTTGGTTCTGATTTGAATTGACGATAGCCCATACTCAAGTCAAAGTTTTGACAAGATGATAGACCCAACAACTGATCACGAGGACCAATCAATGAAGATACCATCTTTCTTCAACACACACATACACACAAAATATATCCCTTAACACGAACTAAACCAGACAAGCTTTTATCTTCCAACTCTCCAAGCTGTTGTCTAGCTTAACCAACTAGCTCAAGGGTATGCAACACAGATTCCTAGAGAAGGGTTGGTTACAAAAAACCAACTTGATCATGAACTCCACATATCGGTCAGGGGACGACCTAGTGATACTTCCGTGAAGATATCCGGAAAATCACGAACCACCTATATGTTAATAAGATCGAGAACAATCTTGCTTTTTAGGGCAAGACGATATGATCAAATGAGCGAGGATTTGAAAAAATCCTAACTCATCAATCGAAGGCTACACCAGAAACAAGGACTAGGTAGCACAATCTATCTTAGAACGATGATTGAATAACCAACATGGTAAGAATGAAATTATTGTCCTTTAACTACAAAGCAACAAGGCTGCTAGGAGTATTGATTTCACACATCATGGTTCACTTGTCGGTATTCCAGTTACAACAACACGGAACCGAGGAATGGAAAATGATGGCGAGAAGTATTACTTCGTCAAGAATTCATAAGAGGTGGTGCAATTCTCATGGCAATCCTGACATAAAGGGGGTAATACTCCAAGGTAGAGCAGAACAAAAGCTGGATTGGCATTTTGATCTGTGGAATACAACTACTTTGACCAATCCAAGAAATGGATGAGGTGCTGGAGTTTGTTTCTCATAGTCATTCCAGAATAGAATGGCTTGATGGAACATAAGAATAATAGGCATCGATGAACACGAATGCACAACTATTCCCGACTATCAATTGATAGACTAGGGTCGGAATACAGCTGAGGAGGGTCAACTCAAGGAACATATAACTTTCTGAGTTGTGGATGCATGGATTAGTATGTCGAACCAAGTTCAACATGTTTCTTCCGGATAACCCATGCAGAGAGGTAGGACTGGCAGAGTCACAATTATGAATGGAGAACTCCTCAAGAGTACTCTGATTGTGATCTTTTGGTTCAAATAACTTCTGCCATATAGGCTCATGGTATTGGAAGATCGATATACCACATACCTTGAGGGCTATCACAAGGTTACTAATATCTTAAGGGAACTAGAAAATACTAACAACATGATGTAGGGTGAATCTCCGGTTCAAAAACCAGGAGTAGAATACCTACTAACTAAATAACATCATGAGATGCTTTCGAGAATGGTGGCCAAAATCATCATACTAGGGATACAAAGCATGGCTAGATTACTGGGTTGTTCTCTAAGACAACTAGGGTCATAATAAGCTTCAACATATACATCGAGGCAATGGAGTACCTCAACACACCGATTAGTGTGCTTAATTTGGCCCAAAAGGACATCAAGAACATGGAGGAAAGATTTGCAAGTGCATCAGATTATTTAGAAACCTGGGATGACTCGGACAGCATAACGGCTGTAAATGCTCAAAAAGTTTTGAGACATCCTGCAAAATGGTGGCACAACCACTCAACATCACAATATCAAGGTTCTGAGGCTAGCTACGAACATATGGAAGTAGTAGGAACTGAACTGAGGCTTGAACTCAACAATCCTAGGCAACTACGGTTTAGTAACACGTCATCCTGAGAGATAGAAGAGAAGCCTAGTTCTTAAACCCCGTAGAAAAGAAGATGTTGACTCAGATCAAAAGGGCATAAGGTAAAGGAGTAAAAAGAGCCTTACGTTCCCATCCACAATCAATTCCCTTATATAACTAAAGCATTTCTAGACACAACTTCGACCGGTTTGGCTTGGTAATCCTACAAGCAGTTAGGCTCTGATACCAAAGCTGTTAGGACCCTGATTCCAAGTAACATCGACCTAGCCGGTAACACCTCATATCACTTTGCGGCCTCACGCACGGTATTCCCACGGGTGTCGCCTTACCATGGCCTGGGACCGTTTGCGCCTTTTGGCTCACGTATATGATAGTGTCGCTAGCATCCATATGAAAGAGAACCCGGGCCGACATGACTAGTCATGAACCCAAAGTGGCACTAACTTATGGGGACAGGCATACATGAATCAACATCGAGCATGTCGGTCAGCGGCGTGCGAATTCAGGCTGTAGCACTGGGCTAACAGGACTCCGGTGAACTGGGCTGTAGCAGGCTAGGCAGGACTCCGGATGTCACCGCGTGACATTTCCCCGAAGGGACAGACACATGAACGAAGTGAATCACATGCCGGCCAGTCAAGTGTTCCGGAGAAGTAGTGCTGGGCTAGCAGGACTCCAATGAACCGGGCTGTAGCAGACGACTATGGCTCATGGAAGCACAAGACTACATTTCCCCATAAGAGAGGCTACCAAGGATAAACAACTATGTTGTCGGATCCCACACATACCAAGCATTTCAATCATACACACAATATGCTCGATATGTGTAAATACAACATGGCATCACAACATAACTCTACGACCCAAGTATTTATTCATTAGGCTCCGAGGAGCGAGATATTACAAACATGGGTCTGATGACCTAGCATTCAAGTCATACAAGCAACAAGCACAAGCGGAAGCTTAACTTGTCTTAGTACAGACAACTACAAATGGAAAAGGCTGAGAAGCCTGACTATCTACAAGACCCTGCCGAGGGCAGAAGATCGTAGCTGAGGTATCAAGATATACATCGAAGTCCACACGGAACTACTTGCGAGACTGACGTCTCTCTACAAAAACATAAATTAAGCAAACGTGAGTACAAATGTACCCAGCAAGACTTACATCAGAACTAACTACATATGCATCGGTATCAACAAAGGGCTGGTGGAGTTTAACTATAGCAAGCCAGCTTTGACTCAGTGGCTAACCTGAACTACGACTGCAAGTATCTCTTTTGAGGTGGCGCACATGAGTCCACATATTCACCATATCAATACTCCACTATGGATCTGCTCCCATCTCCCTACGAGAACGCCATCCATAGCACTCATGCTTATCTTGCGCATTTTAGAGTATCCATTTTCACTTGTCTATGAACTATGCAAGGGGTCCAAGTTTCCATATCCAAAGAATCCGGCTATTCGAATAGATAATGATAACCCTGCAGGGGTGTACTTCTTCACACACGCTCTCGCGACTTACCACCATGTACACATCGTGTATCTCGGCAACCTTCAAGCGGAAGCCTGGCGAGGGAGTCGGCCACGACCTGACTAACCAACAAGTCTCTAGTCCAGGTTTATCGCCTATTCGGGTTCCATCCGCAAGGAGATCCGGCCGGGGTGTCGCTCACGGCCCCAAACGATGTGAGCAGGGTTCCCAAGCCCACCATTCGGGTGCCACTTGGTACACCGTGCCACTGTGCCTAGTCTGTCCCAAGCCCACCTGTACCGGGTGCCACTTGGTAGACTACTAACACTACCTACAAACACCAGAAACTAGTTGCAACTCCTAGACAGAGATCAGGTTGATTAATAAGTCAAGAGAGCTTGGAGTGCCTGGATCCCAATGTGTGGTAGTAACTGTTCATGGCTCACAAACACAGAACTCAGTTCCTGAGGACGGCTGCAATGAGACAACCCACCATGTACTCCTACATGGCCTCTCACCGCTACCTTTATCAAATCGTGTTCACACACTTAACTCACACACAGTAGGACATGTTCACCACATTCCAATTCATCCCCGATGAATTGGACCTGACTCAACTCTAAGTAGTAGCAGGCATGACAAACAAGCATGAATGAGTAGGGAAATCAGGGCTGAAACAACTCCTACTCATGCTAGTGGGTTTCATGTATTTACTGTGGCAATGACAGGTCATGCAGAGGAAAGGGGTTCAACTACCGCAACATGTAACAGTCGAATCGCTGTTGTCCTAATGCAGTAAAAGAGAGCAGGAGCGAGAGAGTGGGATTGTATCGGAATGAACAAGGGGGTTTTGCTTGCCTGGCACTTCTGAAGATAATTTAGTTCTTCATTGGTGTCATCGATCTCATCATCGGAACGTCGTCTACCGAGAGGGGACAATTATCGGCAAACAAGGAAGAACACAATCAATGCAATGCACAATATGATGCATGATCATGACATGGCAATATGCTGTGATTTGGGCTAATGCAACTAATAGTCATTTTAATTGAAGTGGAATTCTAAGCTAGATCAAATTCCAACTCCAAATCTATTATCAAATTTGTCCTAATCATGTTTCATCCTAAACTGTGAGGTTAACTTGCTCAAACATGCATGAAAACAGTACAGATGGATAGATTAGATTTTTCTGATCATTTTTCATATATAACTTGTTTGACTTGGAGTTATGGTTGAATTACTATGAATTTTTGAAGTTTTGGATATTCTCTGCAATTTTCTGAATTATTTTAAATCCAGAAAATGTTAACTGCGTCAGCATTTCGTTACTGTGACGTCAGTTGGTCAACAGGGCGCCTCCAGGTCAAACTTGACCAGTAGGGCCCACTAGTCAGTGACACATAGTCAGCCAGAGAGGCTGACATGTGGGACCCGGTCAAAGCTGACGTGGCAGGGTCAAAGCATTAGCTTAACTTAAGCAGGGAAATAACCCTATGGTTAATTATGTGGTGGGGCCCGGCTGTCAATGTAACTAGGGGGTTGGTTAGTACCGTCATTAGCCACTAATGACGGTGCCATGTTAGCACGGCTGGAGTTAAGACACCGGCGATGTCCAGAGACGGCGGCGATGCTCGGGTTTTGCTTTCCGTCGACCATATGGGCGGCGAAGTGCATCTACGCGACGAGGATGCTCGTCCGCGTCGGGTGGTGCACGCAGCAGCAGCAGCTCCGGTGGCCTAGGTCGATGGCGGCGGCAACTTGCGCGGCGGCCGGAGTTCAGTGAAGATGGACAGAGCGCTACGGTGCACAGGAGGAAGAGTGGGTAGGTGCTCTGGGTTCCTGGGAACGCGCTGAGGACTACAGCGTGCTCGGACGCGACGTGTGTGGGCTCCATCCATGGCGACCTAGTGGCCGGCGGCGATGAGCTCTCAAGCTCAACGGAGCCCGCGGTTAGAGGTAGAAATCGGCACCGGGGAGAGGGGGGTTCAGTGCGGAGGCTCACAGCGAGTCCAACGAGCGCGAGAGCGAGGTCGGGGACGCCCGGTAGCTCTCGAATCGACGACGAGGATCCATGGCGACCGACAAGGGGAATGGCGGTGTTGGCGGCGTCCAGGGGCATCAGGCACCATGTGACTCGGTGAGGAGGAAGAGGGGAACGAGGCGGAGCTTCTTGGCGTGTCGGCGAGGCGTGGGGTGGCCGGTGGCCGTAGTGGAGGTCGTCGGCGCGCTGCGAGGTGCTCGGCAGCAGCGGAAGAAGGAGAACAGAGGAGTAGAGAGGCACGAGAGAGGACGAGGCGGTCCAGGGGAAAACGTGGCATCGTCCAGGGCGTCGAGGCAGCGACGGGTAGCAGGAGGTGGCCCGGCGCGTGGCCAGCGCGCGACGAGCACGCACTCAGCGTCCTTCTGGCGCTGGGTTGAAGACGACTGGCACTGGTGGTGGGCTGGGCCAGCTCCTGGGCTGCATAGTGCTGAGCCTCTAGGCTGTAGGTAGGCGCCAGGTAAGTTTGCTCTCCTTTTATTTGTTTCTGTTTTTCTATTTGTTTGCCTCTGTTTTGATTTAGTTTAACACCAAATCATTTTTATATAATTCTGAAAATATTTTTTTGGGAACTCTCTGAATTAATCCAGTGTCCCTCAATATTTCTCCGAATATTTGGAGCTGTCAAAATATTTATAGCAAATTTTTGGAGCCCCAATCAAATACAATATGTGTTGAGGTAAAATCCAAGATGACTAGGAAAAATGTGCATCACCTCTGGTTGCTATTTCCAGCATCTACAAAAATCATGAACATTTTTCTAAGACCATTTTGGGTTCTTGGAATTTATTTTGGTTGAACCTATTTGAAATCCATTTGCTGCTAGGGTTTGATCATCCCCATTTCAAGTTTCTGAGAAATTTAAACTTGATGCAAGATGATGATGCAATGACAAGCAAGGCCAAAGCTAGGGCTGTGACATAAGTACTATTTCCCGGCCTTCTCCGGTGCCACCGTGACCCAACTCGCCATATCCTCATAAGCCCCCATCGGCCCAACGTCGCTCGCCACGTCCACCATGCCCCCGCCCGTCCGCGGTAGGCGACGCCGGAGGCGGTCACCGCCAGAACTAGTGTTCGGGTTTTCACCGGAAGGCAGACGGAGGGAGGAGGCATTCTATCTGTCTTTAGATGGCAATGCGGAGATCGAAGAGTTGTTGGAGCGCGACCGCATGGCGGAGGAGCAGGAGTTGTTGGAGCGCGACCGCCTGGCGGAGGAGCAGCGTACCGCCGATTTGCGCCGCCAGCGGGACATGGAGCAGCAGTGCACCGATGCTCTGAGTCGCGAGCATAGCCCCCGCAACTGGGAAGACTACATGGAGGCCGGCACCCGGCAAATAGCCCTGGAGGCTGTCGGGCACGCACGCATTCCCGACGCCGATTTTTACTACCAGCTCGTCAAGTGGGTTTCCCACTTGGAAGCCGAAGCGTCGGTGGACCACGCCGGCATGGAAAGAGCCAACGCGCGCGAGCAACACGCCCTATCGCACCTCTTGCAAGTCTGAGGCGAGGTGCACGACGCCGGTGTCGGCGTTTAGCGTGTACCACAGATGGCGGCCGACATCGTCTAGTTAGCTAAGATTAAGTTAGTACTTGTACGCTACTAGAGTATTAGTGGGAGTAGATAGTTAACTTGGCTATGATGGTTGTCAACGTGGAAGTTCAGTACTCTATATGTGGATCAGACCTGTTAATTTGGTCTGAATGTTAAACTTTCCGTTTGAACATATGGAATGGGCTATTATTTTTTAAAATGGGTTGTATTTGTCCTCCACGGGTTTAGAGGCTGACTTGTGGGCCGAGCAAGTTGACGCGTACACAATCAGGAGATGATTGTATGTGGAGAGGATGACAGCAGGGACCCGCCAAGGTCATGGCAGTACGCAAGCAAGTGCCTCCTTATTTCAAGCCAATAAAAAAATGGCTCCTCCTAGTGGATTTCTGACATCCGGGTCCCATGCCATTGTCAACGTAGTCAATAAACGAGAGAATTGCACAACGAGCGGCTGACACTAGGGACCCAGCAACTCGCCTAGTTATTTTTGTTTTGGGCTAATTTGATAAATGCCACTCCAAATCTGGTGTATCCGAGAAATGCCACTGCAATTTCCTAACTTTGAAAAATGCCATTTCATGCCATTTCTAGTGGCATTTTTCGAAGTCTGGAGTGGCGTTTTTCAAAGTTTGCAAACTGCAGTGGCATTTTTCAAAGTTTGAAAAAATTGAAGTGGCATTTTTCAAAGTTTGGAAATTGCAGTGGCATTTTTATGAATCGCCATAATTGGAGTGGCATTTATCTAATTTGTTTTTGAGACGGAAGCAGGGTGTCAACTGGGCTGTGCGGGACACTCTGGCCAGTCTAGACAGCCTTTTCTTTTATGTTTACCACAGACCAGCCCAGTAGTTTTTTTTTTCTTTCTGAAAATGGCTAGCCCAGTTTTTTTGTGATTTGTCAAGTAAGTCGCTTTATCAGGCATGTTGGGCTACAAATCTTTCAAGACGAGGAGAGCTTTATTCGGCTGGCTGAGAAAATGGCCTATCAGTAATGAGAAATGGGTTGTACATTTTTAAAAAACACATCAACCTGGCAATTAGTTTCAAATATCTTTTTTTTTCATTTCGAGATTTTAAATTGCATTGATTTTTATGCATGGACAATTTATTGGATTTTATATTGATATACATTTATTTTTAAAATCAGTCTGAATATGTCTCGAAATTTCGGGATTAAAAACAGTTCAGACTGCATCGACATAAGCAAAATTTCGTATAATTTTTTAACCGTGGCCACAATATGGGTTGTAATGCTAACAAAAAGAATATGGGCTCCAAAAAACGAGTAAGAATTAGCAAATGGGCTGTAAATTATTTGAAATAATGGCAGATGGGCTGTATGCTATTTTCCACAAATTTGATGCTTTCCACAAATGGCCGTCGTGCTTCTTCAATCTCTGCTCTTCCAGCTCCAGCCGCTCAAACAAACACCGACGGGACTGCCTGCTCCATCCTCCCCACGGTCGGCGGTGCTGCCGCGCAGGCCTCACCACCCCAGATGTTTTTCTCCGGCGACGGCAGACGAACCAGTAAACCCTCATACAGTCGTACTCCCCTCCGCGTGGGAAACAAAAACAACTGCCGAGTCTTCCCTGCCTCCGTATCGTTCCCTTCCTAGGCCTCGCCGTCGTCCACCGGCCTGGTGCTCTCGGCGTGGGGTGGTCAACGTGGTCAACGACCGACAGGCATCTGAACTGGAATGTACGTGGAGAGGCTGACAGCTAGGTCCACGGCCGCATGCAAGGAAATGCCTCCTTATTACGTGCAAAATAATGATTCCTCCACCTGACATCTGGGACCCACCAACAGGGCCTCTGTATTTTGCCAAAAAAACGTTATCGCCGCTGACAGCTCGGACCCACCAGCTATATCTTCGCACGCAAGGAAGTGCCTCCTTATTACACACAAAAAATGAATACTCCCCCTGCTAGCTGGGACCCAGTATAGTGGGCCTACTAAGTTGATGAGGACGAAGGGCTTTGTTAACTTAGTCAATATGCACGATTCTAGCTCGACTAACCGTACGATGTCCATCCAACGGCCGTAGTGCTTCGTCAACCTCTGGTCTTCTTGCTCCAGCCGCCCAAAGCAGCGCCGGTCGTGCCCCCTGCTCCTGCCTCCCGTGGCCGGTTGTGCTGCCGCCGAGGCCTCACCACCCCCATACTACTCCCAGCGCTGGCCAGGCCATCCCTCCACTCCACTCACCCACACCGCCTGTTATTCTGTGGCGACGGCAACGTAGCCGAACCAGTGAACCCTCATACTCCTCTCCACGTTGGCATCCACTGCCGCGTCTTCCCCAGCTCCGCGTCGTCGCCTTCCTAGGCCTCGCCGTCGTCCACCGCCGTGGTGCTCTCGTCACGGTGTGGTCAATGTGGTCAACAACCGAATTCCATCGGAAGAATACTGTATGTGGAGAGGCTGACAGCTGGGTCCACGACAGCCGCAAGGAAGTGCCTCCTTATTACGCGGAAAATAATTATTCCTCCACCTGACAGCAGGGACCCACCGGACGCCCACCAGTATTTCGTGAAAAAAAGTTTGCCCCTGACTGCTGGGACCCACCCGACGGGCCACCGTATTTCGCGAAAAAAACGTTCCCCCTGCTGTCAGCTCGGACCCACCAGAAGTGCCTCCTTATTACGCACAAAAAATGAATATCCCCTGCTAGCTGGGACCTACCTTTGTGGGAGGCTGACTTGTGGGCCTACTAAGTTGATGGGGACGGAGGGCTTTGTCAACTTAGTCAATATAAACGATTCTAGCTCTAGTGACCGTACGATGTCCATCCAACGGCCGTAGTGCTTCTTCAACCTCTGGTCTTCTTGCTCCAGCTGCCCAAAGCAGCGTCGATTGTGCCGCATGCTCCTGCCTCCCGTAGCCAGATGTGCTGCCGCGGAGGCCTCACCGCCCCCTACTATTCCCACCGCTGGCCAGGCCCTGCGACGACGACAGCCTCACACCGCAGTCGAACCGGTGAACCCTCATACTCCCCTCCGCGCGGGCTTCCACTACCGCGTCTTCCCCGGCTCCGCGTCCCCTTCCTAGGCCTCGCCGTCGTCCACCGCCCTGGTGCCCTCGGTGCGGCGTGGTCAACGTGGTCAAGGAACCACTTCCATCAGACATGGACTATACGTGGAGAGGCTGACAGCTGGGTCCACAGCCGCAGCAAGGAAGTGCCTCCTTATTATGCGGAAAATAATGATTCCTCCACCTGACAGCTGGGACCCACCGGACGGGCCACTGTATTTCACGAAAAAACGTTTCCCCTTGACTGATGGGACCTACCAGCTACATCTTCACACGCAAGGAAGTGCGTCCGGGCAAAAAAAAACAATTCGCCCCCTGACTGCTGGGACCAACCAGCTACATCTTCGCATGCAAGGAAGTGCGTCCGGGCAAAAAAAAACGATTCGCCCCCCTGACTGCTAGGACCCACTAGCTACATCTTCGCACGCAAGGAAGTGCCTGACAGTCGGGATCCACCAGGTCGAAGCGTACGTAGCGTTGTCATTCTGGTCGCGAACGTGTACGTACATATATACTGGTGGATGTAGAGGCGCGCACGTAGCATGTACACGTACGTACAACGGCTAGGGTGCAAGAAAGAAAATACGGCCATGTATGTGTACATACGGGCGGGGTCTCGAACGCCAACTCACGCATATGTATGGTGATGGTTCGTGTACATGGCTGGGTCGGAACGAAGAAAATTTTTCGTTCTCGTGTTCATGGGGAGGCATCGGAATGCGTCATGTTCATGGGGAGGCAACGGAATGCGTCGTGTTCATCGGGAGGCAACGGAATGCGTCGTGTTCATCGGGAGGCAACAGAACGCGTGGGAGCCAACCGGCTGGGTCGGACCGGAATGCGTGGTCGTGTTCATCGGGAGGGCTTGGAGGGAATAGGCGATGAAAATGAGGCCTGGCATACTGTAGAACAGAGGAAACGGACCTCCTACGGTCGAAACAGTGCTGCTGTTGATCGGGGGGTGTAGTGTACCGCAAAACGGAGGAAACGGACCTCCTACAATCGAAATGGGGGTCCTGTTGATCGAGAGGGGTGTGGCGTACTGCAAAATGGATGAAACGGACCTCCTACGGTCGAAACGGGGATCTTGTTCATCGGGAGGGGTGTGGCGTACCGCAAAATAGGACTCCACGGGATACTGTTCATCTCCACCATCGACGTCCTCCAGCCTCCACCGGCTACCGTCGACCTCCTCTAGCCTCCACGGTCTCCTGTTCATCCAGCCTCCACCGCACGCTACTCCACAGGCTACTGTTCAACAACCCCTCCATTGTCTATTGTTCATCCAGCCCTCCACACCACGGGGTCCAGTTCAACCACCCCTCCACGGGCACCCCTCCACCATCTACTGTTCATCCAACCCTCCACCACACCACGGGGTCCTGTTCATCCAGCGGCAACGCCACCGCTCACTGTTCATCCAACCCCC
>NC_041393.1:14070625-14080825 GCF_002162155.2 Triticum dicoccoides
TCACTGTTCATTAACAGCCATCGATCTATCGCTCGGGTTCAGTTAGCAGCATTAGCGAAGAAATCGCTCGATCGGGTTCAGTTAACAGCCATCGATCTATCGCTCGGTTCAGTAACGCGTAGCCTGCAGTGCAATTGCTCGGTTTCAGTTAGAGCCCAACGCCTCGCTCGGGTTCAGTTAGAGCCAACGCCTCGCTCAGGTTTAGTTAGAGCCAACGCCTCGCACACACGCGCATACGTGTATGAGAGAAACACGCATCGCTCGGCCCCTGACCTCCCACCGTAACCGGAAACTCCCCGAAATTTTCCTCCCCCTCACTTCTACCACGGTTTTTTCCATCATGGAAGGCCCAAAGAATGTCATGCAGCTGCGTCTCTGGCCCGCCCAGGACGAAGAGCCCATTTTCTGTCATGGTTTTTTGTCATAGAAGTAGGAGCCCACCACCTCTATGATGATACCGGGTTTTGTCACAATTATCGTCATAGAAGTGTCATATGTATGACAAAAAAATTCGTTCGGCCCAAAATGCCAGGGATGTGTCTTTTTTTTGTAGGGCCTCCCTCCTCCCTCTCATAGCTCTATCTAGAGATACTAGCTAGTTATAAGAAGGTGCTCGATATTCCTCTCGACAAATAGGTGAGCAAAAAAAAGAGTTGTGCAAGAATGGAAATATGTGTGTTTGCGATTAGGACCGAAACTATGTGCGATATGAATATACTGAATTGTGTGTGCCATGTGAGTGACATGAGTTGCCTATGTTTTGCCGAAATGTCGATTCATCTCCGTTTTGGCGAATTTCGGGCAAACTCAATATGTCCTATGTTTAGGGAAGGTCATTCCAAATTTTTGTATGAATTTGATCCATGCATGCATATATACATGGTTATAATATTTTCTCTGCGCGCAGGTGATCATGAAGGTCAATGGAAGGATGGTGGAAAGATACTGGCAATCCGCTGTGGATGACTTGTATGAAAAAAGACTAAGGGATTTTTTATGTCCGTGTTGAAAATGCAAAGGAAGAGTCAGGCTCGACCCCTTTCAGGGTGGTAAATTCAAGGTGCACCTGCTCATGCATGGTTTCATGCATGGCCATACTCGGTGGATAAGTGAAGATTATGATGATGAGGAAATCGACGGGGCAGGAAATAACGACATGGGGCCACCAGACAAAGATATGACCGATTATGTGCCTGAAGAGGAAGACGGCCTCGGAAATGTCGATGGCAAAGAGGCAGTTCAAGGCGGAGAAGACGCGGACACGCCACCGTCTTCGTCGCTACTAAGTTCAGCCATGCGGGACCCGCATGTTCGAAACCTGCTTCGTAAGAAGACGACTAGCGACAGAGCTGCTTGTAGAGAGGAGGCCAAACTGGCGCAACTGGAGGTAGACTCGATGGCTCCTTTGTATGATGGTTGCAATCCCGAGGTGACCCGCTTGAGTTTCACAATAGAACTTCTAAAGTTGAAGGAACAAAACAAATGGACAGATACAAGCCTGGATGAGCTTCTGAAGTACCTAAAGAAGGTTCTTCCTGCGGGAATCCTATGTACTACTAGTGTCGAGGAGGCAAAGAAAATCGTGTGTCCTCTTGATCTGCCACATATTAGATATTACACATGCATCAATGTTTGCATCATATATCGTAATGAGCACGCGGAAAAAAACATCTGTCCAAAGTGCAATGCTTCACGATATAAAAAGGCCGGAACGAAAGCTCCACAAAAAGTTGTATGGTACTTTCCGATCACTCCGCGTCTACAGCGGTATTTCGTAGATCCTAAGGAAGCAAAGCTTATGCGCTGGCACGCGGAGAGGGTGAAGCCAGATGACGGAGATGAGCCGAAGGTGAGACACCTCGTAGATGCTAGCTAGTGGAGAGCATTAAATGCTGAATTTGAATTTTTCGCAAATGATCCAAGGAACATCGTGCCTGGCGCTAGTAGTGATGGCATGAATCCATTTGGCAACCAGAACACCAATCATAGCACATGGCCCATGTTTGTATGGATGTACAACCTCCCCCCTGGTTGTGCATGAAGGAAAAATACATACACATGGCTATGCTTATTCAAGGTCCGAAACAACCGGGAAATGATATAAATCTGTATCTCGGGTTACTGAAAGAGGAGTTACAAACCTTATGGACAACTTCGGCCAAGACGTGGGATGCAAGCAAAGGAGAGTATTTCTACATGAGAGCCGCGCTGATCACGATGGTGCAGGACTATCTTGGTTACAACTATATCTCCGGCCAGGTGTGCCACAGATATTCCGGATGCACGAGGTGCATGGATGATACAACTTCTCTGCAACTATCGAAAGATGGCGGGTCTTCGAAAATCATGTACATGGGGCATCGAAGATGGCTCGAGAAGGATGACCCATGGAGAAAGCATGGAGATCTATTCAATGGTAAGGCTGAACATCGAGGTCCTCCACGTAAGCGTAGCGGTGCAGAAATATATGAGTTATTGAAGAACTGGGAAGAGTGCCCCTAGCCGGGAAAGACGAAGAAAAAGGCGCCGGAGCCCCTACTGAAGATATAGAAGACGAGATCTGTTTACTGGGACATGGAATACTGGCCCATACTCGACACGCCTCATAGCCTTGATCAAATGCATATCACAAAAAATATCCTTGAGGGTTTGCTTGGAACATTGATGAACATGCCGGAGAGGACCAAGGATGGGCCGAAGGCAAGAAAAGACTTGGAATTTTTGAAAATCAGGAAAGATCTCCAAATGCGCAGTAAAAGGTCGTCAGAGGAGACCGAGACGGAGATAGCAACGGAAGATAGGGGGAAAACTAAACAAGAAGGAAGAACAATATTTGCCCCCCTCTTGCTTCACCTTAGATCCGAAGGAGGTCGATCAATTGTTCAAGTGCCTTGCCAGAATCAAAGTTAGTTCTGGATATCTGGACACTAAGAAAAAAAGGTTCAGTGGGATGAAGTCTCACGACTGTCATTTGATGATGACGCAGTTACTCCCGGTTGCACTTAGAGGGATTATGGACACACAGGTGCGTGAGACGCTTACTGACCTATGCCAGTTTTTTGATGCTATCTCTCAAAAGTCGATCAGTGTGAAGCAACTCCATATGCTACAGGAAGAGATCGTTGTCATACTGAATGAGCTAGAGATGTACTTCCCGCCCGTGTTCTTTGATGTCATGGCGCATCTATGTGTCCACATCATGGACGACATCATCGACCTAGGGCCGACATTCCTGCATAGCATGATGTCGTTCGAGAGGATGAATGGGGTCATCAAAGGATTCGTTCGTAACATGTCTCGTCCAGATGGAAGTATAGCCCAGGGATATCTAACCAAAGAGTGCATCTCTTTCTGTGAGAGTTATCTGACCAAAGACCCTGTTGTTGGTTTTCCCGTCAACAAGCACTGTGGAAGGCTCGAAGGCGAAGGTCACACCAACGGTCATAGGGATGTGAATGTGTTACACTCGGGCCAACTAAATGACCTTGACAGGGCAAACTTAGTAGTGCTACAACACCTAGATGTGCTAGAAGATTTCGTGACACTGCACAAAGAGACCATCGCAAAGAAGTACTGTGACCGTGGGGTGCACAGGACGGACGCTGAAGTTATTTGAGAGCACAACTCCACTTTCGTGTGTTGGTTCAAAGAGCGAGTTCTGGCTAATCCCCCGGCAGAGGGTTGTCCGAACGGAACACTCATATACGCCTTAGCACAAGGCCCCTCGACCAACCTCACGACATATCAAGCATACGATATCAACGGATACATGTTCTACACGGAGGAGAAAGATACAAATAGTGATGACCAAAACTCTGGGGTGACGATGGAAGCCATGACCGGGAATGTAACTGAAAGATATTACGGAAGGGTCGAAGTGATATGGGAGCTTAACTACTCTGGATTGGCTAAGAATGTACAAAGAGAAAACCGACATTTCACTACCATGTGTATACCCGACTCCGATAGCGGTACCATCAACGCCATCGCCAAAAATTAGCCATCGGTACATGCTAAACACGTGACACAATGTTTCTTCATAACTAATCTGATCAATCACAGCCGTGTTGTCATTAGTAGAAGCAAAAGGAGCATCGCCGTAATGGATGGAGTCGCCAACGAGGAAGACTACGACCAGTACGGTGATCCAATGAGGGAAGATGATGCTGATGACGATGAAACATACGTGAAAAGAAGAATGAAGACTACACTACCTATGAAAGATCATAATCCCTGAAGAACGAAAAATCATGACCATGGGCTCAATTATTCGACAACGAACAAAAGAGGGAAGAAGATCATTCTAAAACATCGTCGTCGCCCAAGCTGACAAACTAATCCACAAATTTTGTGTGTGTCTAGCTATTTTGTATACCGCCGATAGCGGTCAAATGATGTAATATATATTATACTAATTAAAAAGAAAAAGAAAGGTAGTTTTGCAAAATGAAATGAAAGAAAAATATAAATAAAAATAAAAATAAAATAAAAATTGAAGGAAGTTTGTGGAATATGAAAAAGAAAAAGAAAAAGAAAAAGAAAAGAAGTTTGTGGAATATGAAAAAGAAAAAGAAAAAGGAAAAAAGTTAACCGTAGCGCATTTTGGCCTGGGAAGCGCTATAGCTAACTTAGCTATAGCGCGTTTTGCCAACACGTGTTGTAGCTAAAAAAGAAAAAAAGAAAAAAAGGAAAAAAAATTAGGAGTAGCGCGTTTTGTCTAGGGCAGTGCTATAGCTAACTTAGCTATAGCACGTTTTGCCAACACGCGCTGTAGCTAAAAAATAAAAAAAGAAAAAAAGAAAAAAAAGAAAAAGAAAAAGGAAAGTTATCAGTAGCTCGTTTTGTTTAGGGCAGCGCTATAGCTAACTGAGCTATAGCGCGTTTTTCCAACACGCGCTATAGCTAAGTTGCCTACAGCACCGTTGCCATAGCTTCTATCTCTTTCCTCTCTGCCACTCACTGCTCGTCGATCCCCTTTGCTCTGACAGAGAACCCGCCCACGCGCGGACGCCGACGCTGCACTGCCCACAAGCCATAGCCACCGCCGATGCCGCACCACGGACGCCGCACTGCCCACGCGGCAACCACCGCCGCACCAGCCCCGACCCTGGACTCGACCTCAGCCCCGACCCCGACGCCGGCCACCGACCCCCTCCCGCTCTGGTATGGCCCCCGCCCCTCTTCCTTCCTCTCTTCGGGCTCCAATCCTCCCATGTGCGGCTATGAAATATCTCTCTCCCTCTCTGCAGATCAACAAGGATCAGCGGCCTGGCCCCTCAGCCCCGGCGACCCCGACAACGACACTGACGTCCTCAACCCCGACGATGACACCCCCTCAGCTCCGGCGACCCTGACCCCGACGCGCAGTGAGCCACCCCCTTCCTTTCCTCCTGTTCTTAAATTAGGGCCAATTTTTTCTATGTAGGGGTCCAAATTAAGTTCATGAGCAGTAGCAAGTGTTAGTTCATGAGAAGTGAGCCATTTTGGCATTGGAGAAAATTGCAAGAACAATGCTTCATTCATTGATATTGGTAGCAATATGGCTCACTGATATGTACTGGCATCAATGCTTAGTGTTAGTGTTAGTGTTAGTGTTAGTTAGTTTTTAGTTTTAGTTAGTGTTAGTGTTAGCCCAAAGAATTAAAATGAGCTTTGACAGAATATTGAAATGAAAATTAGCTTATGTTGCTTTGTTTTTAAATGAAAATGAAAATGAAAATTACAGTTTCTGCAAATTAGCTTAGGTTGCTGTCCATTTTGAAAATGAGGATTTTTAATGGAAGTGTATGAAAATTTGGTCACTCTCTCTCTCTCTCTGACCAAATTAGGCCTTTCTGCAGATCAAAGCTAGGCGCGGATCGACGAGGAGGAGAAGGACGCCCTCAACCCCGGCGACCCCGACCCCGATCCCAACCCTGAGGTGCGCCACCCCCTCTTCCCTCCCTCTTCATATGTCAGCACATAATCAGTTGGGTAGCAATGTTCATGATTGTGTATATGTCAGTTGCAACAAAGTCTGTGACTTTTATTTTAGCTTCTTAGAGTGCTCATAATGTGGCTGTTAAAATGGTTGTTAGAGTGCTGAAATGCTTGCTGTTAAAAGTGACCTATGTTTTGCCGGAAATGATGATTCATTTCCATTCCGGAAAATTTCTGGCGCTCTATACGTGCACTTTCTAGCAAAGGTCATGCCGAACTTTTCCGTGAATTTCGGCATGACTTGTGCTAGAAAGTTGGACATATCGAGTGCTTGAGATTTGTCACGACGGGAATGAAACGACATTTCTGGCAAAACAAAGGTCACTTTTTTGTCATTATTCACTTTATTATATAAAGCTCGATAATTTGCGGTGAACCCTAGGAAACATGACCGACACCAATGAGGCCGGAGGTTCTCAGTCCCAATTAGGTCGAGCACACGCCTACCTCGACTTTCTAGCGGATCAGGAGAGACAGCAAGCTGGGTGTCCGGACCGCCTTGTCATGACGGATGACGACGGTGGTGGCTCCAGCGCCGACACTAATGCCACCAATGACACCGGCACTGAGACTGGCGCTGCTGATGTTCCTAACTACATCATGGAAGGTGGGACCTCGCAAGCCAGTGAGGGAAAGAAGGAAAAGAGGACACGACGCCAAATGAGCTCGGCACTGGAAGACTGGTGGTCTCGGCGGTGCACCCTGGCGAGTTCGAGCCAATAGAGCCGTGAGAAGTGGCAACGTGTTACGGCAACCAACTAACATCAACACCACAAAAATACGGAAGAATGAACATTTGAAGAAGCTGCTTCTAACTATGTTGCACGCAAGATTCATGTTCCCTGGTCGGAAGGACGATGTCGACCCATGGGATGATGAGGGCATGAAAAAAATCAACAACAAAGTCCTAGGGAAGTTCAGCAACGCATTAAGCGCTTGGAAAACTAGGGTGAAAAGGGCGATTCAAGTAGACCATGAAACCTACACCGAGATTGTTGCAGACAATCCGAAAATTACGATAGAGGACTTTGAAAGGTTCAAGGAGACTTGCAATGAAGATGCTGCCAAGGCCAGGTTGTAGAGAGGCAAGCAGCTGCAGGCAAAGAACATGGGGAACCACCGCCTTGGAAGTCGTGGTTACATGGGAAAGAGGACCGTGTGGGATAAGGAGGACGCAGAACGTGAATGTCAAGGGATCCCAGACCCATTGGATGAGTTCACCGACCAGTAGGAGCACGACTTCATCAGGGCCAGATTCTCGTGGGACCCCAAGAAAAAGATTTTTTTTTCACCGATGGGCCGACTAGGAAATTCATGAGAATACTGGTAATTATCCTTTTACCACCTTACATATTAGGTTCTGATCAATGAAGTCTACTACATTTTATTCGCATTCGTAAATGATTCACGGTCCATTTTGCAGAGAGACCAACACAAGCTTGCGGTCGAGAGCGACTCGTCTACTCAGTCGTCGGTGAAGTACACGTGGGACACTCCTTTCAACCGGGCCATGAACATAAAGATGGGACACCCGCCCGGCTAGCGGCCGCAATATGGACGTGTGCACGGCGCCGGGGATGGCGCCACATGGAAGTACTATTATAACGAGGACCCCAAGGTCAAAAGATAGAGAAAGAAGTTCAGTCAAGTGACTATCGACAAGAAGGTGGCGCGGGCAATGGAGAAAGCAAAAGCTGAGACCAAAGCTGAGATAATCGCTGCCTGTAGAGATGATATGGTGGCTGCCTTTACAAGCTTGATTCCAATACTGGTCACATGGGTGCAACAAAATCCAAACGCGCCACCAAGTGATTTTCCCATGCCCATCTTCACTGGGAGAAACTCAATGAACACCGCACCCATACCCATACCTAGTATGGCAACCACACCCGCACCTCCTCCAGTACCTGCTCCTGCACCCAGCTCTCACAGCAGCCCTAGCCCCGTCTCTGGCTTGAATGTTGGGCCGTCGACATTGGCTGAGCTCGATGCCCTCACGGTGAATACGCGCCGCACCTTCATCAACTCAACTAATTAATTAATCTTCAGTTGCCATTCTTTTTGGATCTCTGACACCGCACGTATATGTCTTTGTAGGCCGACTCCACTCCGTGCACCCTCCTTTACAACATGAAGGGTGGGTTGGTGGACGTGCGGAAGGGTACAATAGTGAAGCCTAAGGATCGATTGTTTCACCGCCGGCAGATGCCTGATAACGCCTTAATGGTCTCCGTGGCGAGTGTGAAAGCGGGCTATGAGGGTCTCCCTCGTCTGATACAAACCGATGGAGAGGATGAAAAGAGCCCCACGCAGCTTGGCCAATGCAAAAATTGGCCGGTCCTGTGGCTGAAAAATCTTCTTCGTGTCGAGGTGGTCGGGAGCACACCAACGGGACCTCAGGAAGGTATAACCACAACCCCTCCTACACAAGTACAACCATCGTATGTGCTGCTTGCTGAGATCGAGAGACACGAGGAAGGAGGGCCAACCGTTCCGGCAAATGATGTCATCTGCCCCATGGAAGAGGATAGGGATCATGACATGGAGGAGGCCGATAACCCTGACCAGTATTTCAATACTGCCTTTGACAACGAAGTAACAATGAGTCAACCATATGAATATGAGCTGCATGTACCAGAGCCGGAACGTCCTCGGGAGTGCAAGAAGTCTTTGTTCATGCAATCCTCGCCGGACACGCCTCCAGATGCTGGTTCCACCCAAGCTCAACTACTTAGCCAGAGTCGTCCAATGCTGATCCCGGCAACACTAGGGGTGGTGCTCAGGGAGGGCCTGACAGACCCACCAGCACCTTAGCCCACCAAGAATAAGCAGAGGAAGAGACCGACGGCGAGAAAATTCTATAAAGCTGGCAATGTTGGTTGTAGCAGCCAGATGCCTTCGACCAAGGTTGACAGTGTACTGATGAAACATGCGCCATTAATCCATGTCGCCGGAGAGCCAATGGTACCAGCGAATGCACTAGCTGCCATAACAGGGGATCTCAGGAGACTCCATGACCATGTGCTTTCGACAAAGAGAAGCCTCCTCGCCTCAGATGATCCAGGATACCCACTTTATACGGTTCATGTGCCGAGCAATTGCAAGATGTACGTCCACACATGCCCCGCGGACCTCTTCTTCCTAAGGTTTGATTACATCTTCCAGATGTTTCAAATGAGGACACTCGATTTTACCTCCGTCCGCCTGTATGCGCTGCACATGAACTACATCGTCAGGAGAGAGCAAGTCACTAGTCGTGCGGTCGCGGACCCATACTACATGCATGAGGGCTTCTTGTCAATCAACGACGCCAACCGTCAATATGTGAGTCACTACATCGAAGACTTCTTGGTCAGCAATAAGGACAAAGAAACGATTCTCCTACCTTATCACCTCGGGTAAGTCATCCGCGGATAGCGCTATAACACATACATGCATTTCAATATTTACTTTGCACGCATGGAGGCTAACTTGATCGTGTATTTTGCGCAGCGGGGTGTGTCGTGCTGTTCTCTTCGTTCTTTACCCGCGTTACTCCTGCGCTCTATATTTGCACTCATCGAAGAACATAGAGAAGAAAGATTACACAAACATAATGCATGTTCTGGACATAGCTATGTTGGGCTTCAGCATGCGGGGTGGCTACATCCAATGCAAAAAAACAAATAAGGTCGGTCTTTGTTTCGGCCACAAGAGTGACTTTTGTTGCATCCAGCAACCGGCAAGATGTGCGAATGATGGATTCTACGTCATCCATCGAATGATGGAGTACAGAAGGGATGTGCAATCACTTTGCATGAAATCTTCATCCGATACCCATATCCAGAGATGGGCCGAAGCCTTTGGAGCCGTGCCGGATAATCAACTTCGAAATGATTTCTACCGGATCCAGCAGGAAATTGCGTCTGTCATCATGAAAGATGTCCTCGAAGAGAATGGGATGTTCTACGGCGGCCCAATATCACGAGCCTTTCACTAAGCTTGGTGACACCCTTCCGGATATGGACGGATGGGAAGAGTGCACTGCTTAAAAACAATGTGTCTGTTTAGTTACTTGTTGCTTTCTGTATGACGAAACTTCGAATGTGTCAGTGTATGATGAAACTATTAGATGTATGGTGCCGCGCTCTAGTTAATTACTTTCGGTACAATGAAATTTCTTAATTATGTTTACTATATATGTTGCTTCTATTTCATAACAGTTTCGTTCAATTCACTTCA
>NC_041393.1:14081187-14081630 GCF_002162155.2 Triticum dicoccoides
ATATATATATATATATATATATATATATATATATATATATATATATATATATATATATATATATATATATATATATATCTTTTGCAGGCGACGAGGCACAGCTGGATATCCTGAAAGGCCTGCAGTCGGTCACGGACTCTGTGGTGATACCCATATATAGTGTTACTCTTCATCACCCAGGGTGCAGAATAGGTTATTCTTCACCAGAGGTAATCTTACGATCATTTCATAATTAAATTACGTTTGGAATTCAAATAGTTACATACCTATTGATTCACTACATAAAATTTGACATAAGAAAATAAAAATTTAGGTCATAAGACAAGAAAAATTTGTAGTTTATGTGTATTTTAGACCATGTTTTTACGTTTGTAATTTTACATAACATAAAATATTTTTTACGGCGACTATATATTTTCTTACGGTCCCTTTTTGCGTCGGAG
>NC_041393.1:14082062-14086920 GCF_002162155.2 Triticum dicoccoides
TAATG
Organism: Triticum dicoccoides; assembly: GCF_002162155.2. Taxonomy (NCBI): domain Eukaryota; kingdom Viridiplantae; phylum Streptophyta; class Magnoliopsida; order Poales; family Poaceae; genus Triticum; species Triticum dicoccoides. The sequence continues at coordinate 14,082,068 of NC_041393.1, forward strand.
GTAAAATAGAGGGGGGGGGGGGTGGGGTGAAGAATAACTATTCCTCACCCAGGGTGACGAATAGCGCGACCCTATATATATATATACATCTGGCTATTCTGTTACCCTTTTTGAACTGACGGTTTCAGGTGGTTGTACTTATGTTTTCGAAGCGGTTGAACTGATGCTTTCAGTTGTGTTTAACAGATCGTCTTCTTTAGTTCAAAAACTTTTTGTAATTTTTTTGTCGGAACGTGACGTGTAATATATCGTTGGAACGCTCTTGACAACCATATTTCAAGTATATTGAACGTTTTTACAAAATCATTATGGTTTAAGAGCAGTTTTGAAAAACCCATTTTTTTCAAAACTGAAAACGTGAATCGTATTTTGGACTCAATTTTCAAACGGTTTGTCGGAATTGAGCAAATAAGATGGTGAAAATCCGCATCTTCCATATATGTATTGTTTTTTCTAATTCTATATAATTTAAAAGTAATTTGAAAAATGGTGAAATTCTGGGCGAAACGTATTTGCGCGATTTTTTGCAAACGGTTTGTCAGATTGACGCAAATGATACGGCGTTGGAAAGCTATGTAAAATGCGCAACTTTTTTCGTATAGAAATGTTTTTCCAATTCCTTATGGTTTAAAAACGAATTCGAATATGGTCAAATTTGATTTTGAACGCGATTTTTTAAAAAAGTTTGTTGAAATATGGCAAATAATATACCGTTTGATAGCTATCAAAAATGCGGAACTTAGTCATGTTGAACGTTTTCTCTACTTCGCAACCGTTTAAGAGTAATTTTGAATACGGCATGACGGATCCTGCTGCTTTCTCGTGTGAAAAACAGAGTAGTCGTACTGATATATATGTATGTTTGTACTGAGCTATTTTTTGTAGAGTAATTTTGAATAGTTCCGAAAAAGGGTGCTTGTACTGATGCTTGCATGGGTTTGTACTAAGCGTGTTTTCACTAACTAGACTTTGCTTTGTTTTTTGTTAATATTTTTCTCGTAAGTTTTCAACGGTTTACTGTATCGTCACCCCTGTACTTGTATGGTTTGTATCATCGAACTGAATGATATATTACTCAAAAAGAAAATGTGTTTGTTTTGTTTCCTTTTTTTAACTCAAATTTTTTTTGACAACGTTGTTTGAACTTCTCTCATTTTGCGACTTGTCGGGGGCAGCCTAGGTCCTAGGGGAGGCACGGCGGCATACCAGAGGTAGGTGACGGGATCGCGCATCGGTGCTTCATGGAGGGAGGCGGTATCGGGGTCGCACGCCGGTGCTTGGTGGCGGCAGACCACGCGCGTCGGTGCTTCATCGCGCGTAGTTTTTTTCCTCAAACTTTATTGGCACCAAAGTTTCTTTTCCGTGCCTCTCGAACTGATGCGAACTTTATTGGCACCAAATTTGTATACTTTAATTTCTATGTGTGTTTCCTTTTTAATTCAAACTAAACAATTTCTTTTTAATCCAAACTGATTGCCATTTTTAACTCGTACTGATCAATATTTTTAATTCAAACCTTTTTGTACTTTCAAAGGACAGAAATTAGCACAAGTTAGCACAAACGTCCTCATCTTAGCAATTTCTTTTTATTCTGAACTGATCCCCATTTTTAACTCGTACTGATCAATACTTTTAATTCAAACCTTTTTGTACTTTCATATGACAGAAATTATTCATCTCCCCCGACCTCTTAAATTTCAAGACTCATGCACAAGCATCCTCATCTTAGCAAGACAAGCTAAGTCATTTGCATGCAGGGCAACAATAACAATACTCCTAACATACCAACGGATGTCACACTGGAAAACACAATGCAACCAACGTGTTCTCTCTAGTGGCAAAATTCACAATTTTTGAACTTGCACGACATCTAAACAAGAACTACATGATACACAATTTTCCATCATGCACCTGCTATCCTGAACATAAATGAAATGAGAGAAGGGTATCCTGAACATCTAAACAAGAACTTGCAATTTTTTTTCCATCATGCACCTAGAAGTTTTGCCTTCTCCCCCGGCCCTGAAACAAGAGCACCATCAGACGAACGGGAATAGGGTCGAGGAGCGGTGACCGTCGTTGGCCCTGGAAGCAAGAAAAGTGAATTGATACGGTTAACTCGTTGAACTAAGATAGTCAGCTAACTAATTGCAATAAGGAGTCTAAATCACTTTTCTTCTGGTGGAAGTGGAGGAATGATTAACAGAATACATAAATTCATTTTTATTAACACAAAAAAAACTACGATGACTAGGAATACAAAATACATTGTAGAGGTAGAGAGTAAACATACAACTCCCATTCTAAAAAGTAAAAAAGTAAACATACAACAAAATATAGTTGGCCCTATAAGTTCTTCTATCTCCAGAACACATGTATACATAGATGCATCTCCATCTACAAGGAAGGATAGATGAGATACTGTAATTTATAAGAAAAAAGGTATGCTAGAATGTAAACCTGGAAAGGGAAAAACAAGTGCAATGTTTTTACGGAAAAATGCCCGCGGGGGTCGGTTCCATAGCTCTTTCCACCTGCAGCCACTAACACAAACACTAACAAGGAAAAGGCACACATAATTACACAGGGGGAAATCAGTTACATGCCCAACCAAGATTAATAATTACTTGTTCTACTTCCATGGTTTCACACGATGACATGCACCTTGTGAAGCAACCTAACCTGAAACTACTTCTCATTCAGCTTAAAATTAACCCCAGATAATTTAGTTTTGGCTCAGATATTAACAAGGAAAAATCACCTTTGCATCTGTTTTTGTTCTAGGTAAGTGAACGTTTACAAACAGTACATGATAATGGAACATTTTCATCAAGAAATATAAAAAATGCCTATAGTTGAATGGGAACATTTTCTTGTTCGGTAACAGAAGGAACTTGATTTTTAGACCATTGACCATTATTCCACACATGGAAATCAAAATAGAGTTAAAGCACTTACTAAAAAGGTCCCATTGGCATGCCGAAGTTGCTTTTTTACTCGATCAATTATGAAAAGATCAATGCCAAGAATAAAATCATAACTTGATTTTTCTAATGGATACATACTGATGAACTACTACAAGTCTTGTTGTTGAACTGTCCTTGCTGTTCAACATGTATTTTCTTTTTACAAAATATAATTGAAGAGTACTGAAAATGTGGTGTATTTTTAAAAAAATATATGATCTTTACTGAAAAGGACGTCTGAACGTTTGGGACGATAGTTTGTGAACTTCTCGATGATTTTTTTTAAATGTTTGTGCGATCAAAAATAGAAAAGAGTGGCAAATAAGATTTGCACTTTCATGTACAAAAAGTTTGAACTCCCTATCAAATGATTGGTTTCAGTAACAAAAAAAATTGACCGAACCACTTACATACAAAACCGAATTTGATTCAAACTTCACACATCAAGAAGTTTGAACTTCACTAAAAAATTTAAATAGGTCAACCAAATACATACAAACTGAGAACATGCAATAATTGGTCCTGTTTATACAACAAGAAAATATTTAGAGATCACAGTTCAAAATTTTGTTTTGCGAACTCTCAGGCAAGCATCAATTGAACATACGCGGAGATACAAGGATGAGATGATGAAAGCTGACCTTTAGTAGATGGCGAAGAACGGCCGACGACATCGCTTGAATAATAGACCACATGAATTAGATAAATGAATCACTTTTTCTAACCACATAAATGTAGAACTGTAGGAATTAGCAAAATTGAACTACCATTTGATGCTCCTGCTTCTATTATTTTTTAGTGATAATGAGATAAACAAGTATCAAGAAAAACATGAGCTAGGAAAAAGGAAAAACAAGTTATAAAGTAGAACAACTCAACAAAATGCACGGACAAACTATGTGATGCAAGTACACCATGTGATGCAAGTACCAACTCTTTTTCTCTCTGAAACAAGCAAGATTCACACAAACATCCTGCATTTCTAGCATCAGAAATTACTTGTCATGAACTGAAAGATTTACACAAGTAGACCCACCAATGGTGAAATCTACTCATTTGTTTTAAGGAATCAGTAATTTGGTACCCGCGGGGGATTCATGTGCTTCGTTGTACTGAATTTAATAACCAAAATGCATATTCATAGAGAAAACAACCCAAAATAAGTGATGCACCATGTCCCGTTGCAGCTCAATGTGTGTAGTGTACTTGCACTTATGATCAACCATTTTTTGACTAGATATTTCATGGGAGTCTAGGGTGCTTGCACTAAAATGCAAAACTGTAGTACGCCAATCTTTTCTTTGTTTAATCCATGAACTGAAGGAAGCTCTTGACTTGTAAGATGAATTGAAAATGCATCCAAAGCTGTACTGAAAAAACTGAAGCCCCGGGAAGCCTTTACTACAAGCAGGATAAGGGCTGGGGCTTTCTATGCTGGTGGAGCGCCATGTCCTCCGTCGTCAGCGAGCTCCGGCCATGAACCCACATCCACCTTAACTGTCGTCACTGGAAAAGAAACAACATGATATGAGAAACAAGATGAGAGGGAGAGATTGAGCTAGATCCAAGGCGGAGCACGGGGTGGCCTGCACGCAGCTCCTTGAGCGACCGACCATGGAGCAAGTAATTGGACTGCCGAGTTGGACGGCATGCTGTGGCCACCGGATGCGGCGATGCAATGCGACGGTCTGGTGCGGGGGCTGGGCGAAGGCTTGTGGCGTTGATTGGTGGCACTGGGGTGGCTCCCGCTGGTGGGGGTTGGAAGCAGGAGGGCCGCCGGAGGCGCGTGGAAGCAGGGAGACCACCTGCTGTGCGTGGAAACAGGGGGGGTGGCGGTTGCGCGTGGAAGCAGGGGGCGGCGCCGGCGGAGGGTGGAAGGAGGGGCGG
>NC_041393.1:14087331-14097504 GCF_002162155.2 Triticum dicoccoides
GCAGGAAGGGTGGCGCCAGTGTCGGGTGGAAGCAGGGGGCGGCGCCGGCGTCGCGTGGAAGCAGGGGGCGGCGCCGCGGCGGCGTGGATGCAGGGGGTTAGCCGCCGGCGTTGTTGGGGAGGGAGACGGCGAGCAGCGTCGTGGGGGACGGAGGCGGTGGCCGGTGGCATGGGGGTGGAGGCGGCGGCCGGTGGTGTGGGGTCGGAGGCCCGCGGCTGGAGTGATGCGATGAGAGGGTCGCGGGCCTTTTTGCTTTCTTTTCTGTGAGTAGCGTTTGGGCCTTTGCAAAAACACATCGGCCCCTATATAGAGCCGGGGGTAACAGAATATTATTCTGTTACTAGTAACAAAATAGCTCAGTCCTATATATATATATATATAGCATCTCTGACAGGTATATAGATCAACGATGGCGAGGAAGTGGTATGCCGTGTATGTTGGGCATGTTCCTGGTGTGTACGATGAGTGGACACAGTGTCAGGCCCAAGTCTCTGGCTTCTCCGGCGGAAGCCAGAAAGGGTTTGATAGCAGAGCGGAAGCCGAAGCTAGTTGCTTGAGATTCATAGCACAACAGGGCATTCAGAACTAGCGCTGCTGCAAAAACTACTACATAATACCACTTTTGATCATCGTGCTCGCTCTTATCTTCTATGCGCTCATATCATAGTCTACATAGATGATGAAACATGAGTATGTGACCATGTAGTTGCATGTATTGAGAACTTGTAATGACTTGTAACGCTATTTCCAGAGATGTGTTCGACCATGATTGATGATGACGAGATACTTGAGACATGTCGAGACTTCTAATAACTTTGACTCATCGATGACTCACTTGCTTTTCAATGAATATGCATGTTATTGTATAAATGGTGGATCTGTTTAATTGTGTACAAAGCCAAAACGCAAAAAAATACAAAAGTTAGCAGTGGCGTGGGGGTAAACATTACCAGTAGCACTCATGTACTAGTAGCGCTGGCTAGTGCCACACGCTACAGATAATTACCAGTAGCGCTGGTTGGAAGCGCGCTACAGCTAGCTTTATGTACCAGTAGCGTTGGGCCAAACAAGCGCTACTGCTAAAAAATAGCTATAACGTTGTAGCAGTAGCGCGCCTGCCCGTGCTACTAATAGCAAAAAAAAAACCAGTGCTACTGGTAAGGGTTTTCCTAGTAGTGTCAGGTACAGAGGAATGGGCCTCGTCGTCTTCGGACATCATGTACGAAGTGCCCTTGTGATGGGGGCCACTCTTGGCCCCCTTGGCCTTCTTCTTAGCATTCTTCACCAGGCGCGGGATGACCGGTTCTTCGGGCAGCGGCACCGGACACTGGATCCACTGCGCCTTCTCCACCCAGTCCTAAAGGAGCAACACTAAATCTCAGACATCATCCAAAACATTCAAGTTGGGAATACATCAAAAGAAACATACCTCGTTGGCGCGGTATTTACAATTGTGACCATGCTCTGAGTCCGTGGCCGGTGGCTTCTGTTTGCCCTTAAAGAGCAACCTCCAGGCCCCTTCATGAGAAGTCTCGAAGAGCCTTTTCAGGGTCTGGTGCTTCTTCAAATTGAACTCCCATAAAGGGCGGCATCGGCGCTAGCACGGAAGAATCTGGCGGACCAGCATCAACTGGATAATATCGATGAGCTTGACGTCCTTGGTCACCATGCTTTGAACGCGTGTCTGGACTCTTCTCGGCCCAGGAGGTGAGCCGCATGGGAGCACTGGAGCGGAATTCGGCAGCCGCGGCCCAGGTGGTTCTCCGAGGTTCTGTGATGTAGAACCACTGCTTTTGCCATTCCTTTACCGTCTCTATAAATGTACCTTTGGGCCAGGAGACGTTGGATAGCTAGCTCACCATGGCCCCTCTGCACTCCGCGTGCTAACCATCCACCACCTTCGGCTTCACATTGAAGACTTTGAGCCACAGCCCGAAGTGGGGATGGATGCGGAGGAAGGCCTCGCACAAGACGATGAACGCCGAGATGTTGAGGAAGGAATTCGGGGACAGATCATGGAAATCTATCCTGTAATAGTACATCAGCCTGCGGACGAAAGGGTGGAGTGGAAACCCTAGCCCGCAGAGGAAATGGGGGGTGAATACTACCCTCCCTGTGGGCTCCAGCATGGGGACGACTTGTCCCTTAGCTGGCAGACGATGGGCGATCTCCTTCGCCAAATATCCGGCCGCCCGGAGCTCAGTAATATCCTCCTCCTTGGTGGAAGCGACTGATACGTCTCCATCGATTCCACTTTTCCAAACACTTTTGCCCTAGTTTTGGACTCTAACTTGCATGATTTGAATGAAACTAACCCGGACTGACGCTGTTTTCAGCAGAATTGCCATGGTGTTATTTATTTGCAGAAACAAAAGTTCTCGGAATGACCTGAAACTTCGCAGAACTTCTATTTGGGAATAATACAAAATCCATGCAAAAGATGAAGACCAGGGGGCCCACACCCTAGCCACGAGGGTGGGGGCAAGCCTGCCCCCCTAGGCGCACCCCTACCTCGTGGGCCCCCTGGAGCTCCTCCGACCTCAACTCCAACTCTATATATTTGCTTTCGGGGAGAAAAAAAATCAAGGAGAAGGATTCATCACATTTTACGATACGGAGCCACCGCCAAGCCCTAAAACCTCTCGGGAGGGTCAATCTGGAGTCCGTTCGGGGCTCCAAAGAGGGGAATCCGTCGCCATCATCATCATCAACCTTCCTCCATCACCAATTTCATGATGCTCACCGCCGTGCGTGAGTAATTGCATCGTAGGCTTGTTGGATGGTGATGGGTTGGATGAGATTTATCATGTAATCGATTTAGTTTTGTTAGGGTTTGATCCCTAGTATCCACTATGTTCTGAGATTGATGTTGCTATGACTTTGGTATTCTCAATGCTTGTCACTAGTGCCCGAGTGCCATGATTTTAGATCTGAACATATTATGTTTTCATCAATATATGAGTGTTCTTGATCCTATCTTGCCAGTCTATAGTCACCTACTATGTGTTATGATCCGGTTTCTGAACCCAAGGCTCTCTTTCCTTTCCGTGTTTCCTAGCCACAAAGTCTCTCTTATCATAACGTTGATTCTTTGATTGTGGGTTATCAAGATCAACCTCAGGTTCAATTTCTATATCATTATCATTACTAGGTTGAGCATCATCATGAACATTATCATTAACATTATCACTTGTTTCAGGTTCATTACTAGATTGTGTTTCAGCATATATAAACCTAGTAATAAACACAATCTGGTAATGAACCTGAAACTAGTGATAATGTTAATGACAATGTTCATGATGATGCTCAACCTAGTAATGATAATGATATATAAATTGAACCTAATGTTGATCTTGATAACCTACAATTAAAGAATCAACGTTATGTTAAGAGAAACTTTGTTGCTAGGAAACACGGAAAGGAAAGAGAGCCTTGGGTTCAGAAACCCATGCCTTTTTCCTCCCAAACCATCCAAGAAAAAGGATGATGAGGATTTTGAGCTCTTTGCTGAAATGATTAGACCTATCTTTTTGCGTATGCGGTTAACTGATATGCTCAAAATGAATCCTTATGCTAAGTACATGAAAGATATTGTTACAAATAAAAGAAAGATATCGGAAGCTAAAATTTCTACCATGCTTGCTAATTATACTTTTAAGGGTGGAATACCAAAGAAACTTGGAGATCCAGGAGCACCCACTATACCATGCTCCATTAAAAGAAACTATGTTAAAACTGCTTTTTGTGATCTTGGAGCCGGTGTTAGTGTTATGCCTCTCTCTTTATATCGTAGACTTGATTTGAATAAGTTGACACCTACTGAAATATCTTTGCAAATGGCTGATAAATCAACTGCTATACCTGTCGGTATTTGTGAGGATGTGCCTGTTGTAGTTGCAAACGTTACTATTTTAACGGACTTTGTTATTCTTGATATTCCCGAGGACGATAGTATGTCTATTATTCTTGGAAGAGCCCTTTTGAATACTGCAGGGGCTATTATTGATTGCAACATAGGCAATGTCACTTTTCATGTTAATGGTAATGAGCATACCATACACTTTCTGAGGAAACAACCTCAAGTCCACAGGATCAATTCTATTGGAAAAATTCCATCGATTATTTTTGGAGGTTTTGAATTTCCTCTTCCTACTGTCAAGAAGAAATATGATATTCTTATTATTGGGGGTGTGCATATCCCCGTTGAGGTAACATAGTGTTATTCGAAGTTTCTCCGGTTCCATGTTATTCGGAATGAGTTCGTTAACAAGACTTGATCAACCTTGTTAGTGGATTCCTTTTGATGATCATGAAATGCATGAAGTTAGAAAACACAACTCTCTGTACCCTCCTTTTACTTTCTGTTATTTATATTAAAAAAATAAAAATAAGTATTTTCCCTCTGTTATCTGAATTATCCGTGCATTATAAAAATACCTCGAAAATAAAAGTTCTCCAAATGCCCTGAAATTTAAATATGATTTTTTTCTGGAATATTTGAGAATATTTGGCACTAAGAACACAGCGGGGGGGGGGGGCATCCACCTGGCCATGAGGGTGGAGGGCGCGCCCCCCTGCCTCGTGGGCCCACGGTGGCCCTCCTCCAGTTATTCCTGCACCCACACACTTCTTCCTCCAGAAACACCAATATCCAGCTCAAGCAGGAGTTCTAGCTCATTTTGCTACGATTTTCGATCTCCTTGCTCAAAGCACCTATCACAAAACTGCTTTGGGAGATTGTTCCTTGGTATGTGACTCCTCCATTAGTCCAATAGTTTTTGTTCTTGTGATTTATTCATTGCAAATTTGTGCTTCCTAGGTGACCATGTTCTTGAGCTTGCATGTCAAATTTATATGGTTCCAAGTAGTTTTGATGCATGAAATAGGCTCTAGGCACTTGTAGGAGTAGTTGCTATCAATATTGTTGAGTTTGGTTCACTATTATTTTTAAATTACTAAAAATTTCAGAATTTTTCAGAAAATAATGAAGAGATTTTTGAGGGGCTCATCGAGCCGAAGCTCGAAGGAAAAGCAAAATGAAGAAGCAAAGAAGCCCAAATATAATCTGCCTCGCACCGCAGAGGTTCGGCCGTGTGAATGGCCTTCCGATGATTTGTTGAGAGCAGCCGGGATTTATGATGATTTTTATGAATTGGCTGAGAATGCAGGCCTCATCGCCTTCCTCCACGATCAACGTGAACAGTATCTCTTACTCACCAATATCTTTGTGCAAAACTTTCATTTCCATGCTAGGAGCTCACCACCTACGGTGGAGTTTTATTTATATGATGAGCATAAGGAGATGTCACTTTATGATTTTTGCCGGGTTTGTTTGATCCCTTTCGAGGGCACAATAGATGAACCACACCATGGTGATGTGGATGGGTTTATTGATACCATCACTGTAGGGGAAACGAGGAAGGTTTCCGATGCACGAATCACTAGCATACATTTTCCTGTTTTACGCTACTTTGCAATATTTGCTAGTCGTTGCTTAATTGGTCGCGGAAACTGTGGCAACCTTAGTGTTCCTGATATTATTATTTTGTTCCATGGTTTATTATGTGATAACTCTATTAGTATCGGCGGTATTATTGCTAAAGAGTTAAGTCTGAACCGTACAAAGGGCCCCATCTTTGGAGGCATCTATGCTTCACGCCTAGCTGCACATCTTAACACACCTATTAGGCATTACGAGAAGGAAGAAAAATTGGTGCCCACCGTTTATTTAGATTATAAGAGTATGGTGGCACACGACTTTATTGTTAAGAATAGGGAAAGGGAGCTTAAATACAAATTGTTCTTTAATAAACATCATCCTGAGACTATTACCCTGCCTGCTCCTTCCTTATTTGATTTATCTGCAGGCCAGTACCTTGTTCCGTTAGAGGCTATTCACGCCTACCGGAACCCTCCATCAGCCATAGAGCCAGAGTCGGAACCACAAGTTGATCCTCCATGACAGTCTTACCATTGGGATCCGGAGATCATTGCCAACCAGTGGCAATCAGAGTCTTCTTCTTCGCAGTACGACCCCAACTATTACTATGGATATCCGTTAGGCTAACCGTGGCCATAAACCAACTTAGGACAAAAGCCTAAGCTTGGGGGAGTACGTATTTCTCACCGACATTACATTCATGTTCACACACTCATTGCTTGATGTCGGTGCTCATACTTTTTCATTATATCATCCATGCTAGTTTATTTCCTTTTTAAGCTTTCTTCTTGTGTGTTTAATAAACCTTAAGAAAAACCAAAAAATTTAGTTGTCGCTTTTAATTAATTTACTTTCCATGCTTGTAGTAGTAATTAAAAAGAAAACCCAAAAAGATTTCATGTTCTTCTTTTTCTTGTTGGGAGCTTTCCCGTGTAAATACTTTTAGTACTTTTCTTTTCTTTGGGGGTCGATAGGAGAAGACCATGATTAAATTGTTGAAGTGGCTCTTATATGCATTATTGTTGATCTGACAAAAGAGCCCATATTGCCTTGTCTTCTCCTGTTTATTGAATGCTTGCAGATTCCAGCTTAGTCCAATGCACGCGCACTATTATTATTATCCACATTGTTTGTGTCAGGACCGGATTCTCGGGATTTCAGTTTCCCAACAGAATTGGTCCTTGTGCTCACCAGCCCCAAGATTATTGTTACTGATGAGGCACCAACTTGATACAGAAATTCCAAGAAAAATACAAAATATGAAGTACAAGACCATTCTGGCCTATGAGTACAACACATGGTTTCTAGTGGCTGCTGGCGGAAGCGGTTTGTGGTTCATCAGTGTCTATGGGAATCCATTTCCCACAGGAACAGCTGACCTGGATAACGACTATCTTCGCGAGGCTGCTATCACCATTGCGTAGGTTTCGGGGCTGTCATCGAAACGCTCCTCTCCATGCAGGAAATCTGGCCAGGACAATAGCCAGGGACAAGCCAGTGAGTACTTTGAATGTACTCGCAAACATTATGAACACAGGTATAATATAACAAATGATAATCATGCTCTGAAATATTCTATGATCACAACATCAGTTACAAAATAAAAGGCCATGATGCACGCAAGCAGGTTATTAATATACAACATGAATATGTAATAAGGGAGTAGAAATAGAATGCACCGATCGGGTGTCTGAAGCGACGCCTCGAAAGGATAATAATTACAAGCATGCCACAGTCGGGCATCTAAGTGACACCACATAAAGTGCTTATAAGTAATTTAAACAATAAGCATGCCACAGTCAGGCGTCTGAGTGACACCACATAAAGGACTTATAAGTAATTTAAATAACAAGCATGCCACAGTCGGGCGTCTGAGCGACACCACATAAAGGGCTTATAAGTAATTTAAATAACAAGCATGCCATAGTCGGGCGTCTGAGCGACACCACATAAAGGGCTTATAAGAGAATAATCACAGTAAAATTCCAGGAGGTAGAACCGTCCCAGGGATACTTAATAATTCAAATAATACCAATGGTTAGGCTATAGTAATACTATTCATAATCATCAGATGTCCCAAGTCATGATCCATGTTCTGGCTTAGCAATTTTTCCTCCGAGGACCAACACTTAGACCGACAGTTGACCCATCCCAGACTGTAGTCCTTAACCATGGACACGGCTATACGAATAGATATAATCTCTGCAGAGGGTGTACTCTTTACCCACGAGTAACGGATTCCTTTAATCCATCGGGACTAATTTCGTCTATGGTCTTTTAATTGAGAACACACCGGACCGCACACACCAGCCTAACTTACCGGTGTCTGGAATCACCCAGGACACCCGTTAAGCGAAACTCTAAGTGGGGATGCTACAACCTCGACTAGCATGGGATCACAAAATTTATAATGCACGCAAACTAGGGGAACTACCTCCTCGGCTCCAACCGGAAACACCCATGCCCCCGGACCAGGTGGCATGTCAACCGGATGCAGCCGGTATCTTCCACCATGGCCTCTTTGTACGGTGTGTGTGCTAGGAAGGGGTTGAGAACTTACTGAACCGTACCCTACCTATGGCAGGGACAAGTGGTAGTACGAAACAAGTATGGGGGTTACTGGAACAAGACTCGATCTATGGTTTACTCAGGAGGTTAAGGCATTCCCAGCAGGATTTGTATAACAAATATATTTCATACCAACAAAAAGAATCACCACTCATCATACCTCACCATGCCTTACCGGACATAATCATCTCAACGAATTATTTGAGACAAGTTCGTGTCTACACAGGACAGAGACTTTCCTGGATTCCTTTCGGTAGGCATGAAAGGCATACGAGGGTGATTACTATCACAAGCACATCAAATTCCAACAGCAAGGAATCTTCATTATGCACTCATGACTATGATCATATCCTCACATAAAATAACGAATACTTCATGTCAAGGTGGTGTTGTAACCGTATCAAATAACACACAACAATATTATGCCAGGGTTTAGAAGAATGCTTGCCTTCCAAGAGTATGTAGGTGGGGTGCACTTTTCAAAAGTTGTTTCCCTCTCCAAAATCCTATTTAAGAAAATTTCAAATTAACACATAGTTTCAAAACATTACAAAAAAGTTGTTCAGAAAATTTTCAAATAAATATGAAAATAAACTAGACAAAATTTGAGAAACGACAGAAAAAGAATCCAGTCAAATGCACTTGTATTTTAAAAGTTATAGCCAGTCAAAGTTTAGTCAAAACTCTGTTTTTAAATAAAATAGAAAAATAAAAACGGTTCGAATAAGAATACGTTTTCGAGGCGGGAAGACGTACTTCTGGGTTTATGTTTCCACTTAAACCAGCGCGGGCCGTCGCTTTGTCGCTGAAAGTGGGTCCCTTGGGCCCACTGGTCAGGTTTGACCAGTCACCCACGCCTCCTTCCTCCTCTGGCCGAGCGGAGGCGGGGCTCCGGCAATTGCCGCCGATGAACGGCGGCTCCCCGCGGGATTCTGAGGGTGGGGTGGATCCGCTGGTACAGGGCGGTCCTCCAAGTGGTCGAAAGGCTGGTGGGGACGAAGGGAGTCGCCGGCGGCGAGCTCCGTGGCGGATGGCGGCTTCGGGAGCTAAAGGGGTTTCGGCCTAGGCGGCTACCAGTTGAGGCTGAGTGGTTGGGCGGCTCCGTACGGTCTAGGGGAGTCGGACGGTGGCACTCACTAGAGCTTTAAAACCGGTTCGTAAGGGCCTTTACTGTCGGTTCTGTAACCGACACTAAAGTGTGGGCACTAAAGGCCCCCCCTTTAGTATTGGTTCGCCACGAACCGCCACTAAAGGCCCACCACGTGGCGTGAGCTCGCGCCGTGGCATGGGGGACCTTTACTACCGGTTTGTGTTACCAACCGGTACTAAAGGTTTTTTTTGAATTTTTTTTGATTTTTTTATTTTCAATTTTCTGAATTGAATTAGTTGATGATTTAGTCTCTAATCACCCCTCTTAACTGCTCAAGTGTGGATCACTCATTCCAAATCGTCTAACTTCCTGGTCGGTCACCCATCCTCTCACTCCCCCAGCCTGAGCACGCTTAACTTCGGAGTTCTATTCCCCCTACTTTCCAAGTCTGCACTTGTTGTTTTCCTGACAAATGTAAGCTGTCAATCCTATTAACCCTCAGCAGTTTAGCTTGAGCATTAGGTCACTCGTTTCACCATTTGAGTTTGAAATTATTATTCTAAAAAAATTATTTAGTAACACTAATATTTCTTGAATAAGTTTGGCCATAGTTTGACCATAGTTTGACCATAGTTTGCCCAGATTTGACCAAATTTCAAAAAATTGAAATAATTATTTAGTAACACTGATATTCTTGAATAATTATGTAGTAATATTAATACTTCTTGAATAAGCAGTTTGACCATAGTTTGACCAAAATTTAAAAAAAACTGAAATTTGAGCATATCTTTTTTTCCTTTTGGAATTTGAGGATTCTAAAAAACTGCAAAGAGGCCTTAGGCCGTCAAAATCAGATGCGGATTTTCGTGCTGAATTTTTTGATATATTATACTTTTTTTCTGACATCATATGCAAAAGTTATAGCCGTTTTACATTTTCCCTACACTTTTTGCAAAACATGTCCAAATTTAAGTTTTCAAATTTTCATTACTAGTAGGTGTAGTAATATAACTTCCTCTCGAAGGATTTTATTTTCTGAAGTTTTTATCATTTTCTTTTGATTTTTTCAAAACTG
>NC_041393.1:14098084-14102728 GCF_002162155.2 Triticum dicoccoides
GGTTCGTGTTGAACCTTTAGTACAGGTTCGTGTTGCATTAATGCATAGCCGTTCGAACCGGCACTAATGGTGCCATTAGTACCGGGCCAAAATCGAACCGGGACTAATGTGTCTCACATTAGGTCCTTTTTCAACTAGTGACTGGATGGACTGCAGAGGCTCTGCTCGCGACGAACGGGATCAGAGTGTGGCGGCGGCCGAACTGACCGGAGACGGGGAACACAGCCTCCCTCCGTCGATTGCTGGTCGTGGGGACTCTAGAGGGATGGCCCAAGGTCGCCTGAGGGTCTGGTTGAGCACGGGGTCTCCTATTTATAAGGAGGGGAGGTTGGTTCCGTTGGCGGGCGAGGATAAGACCGGCGAACCGCCGTTCTGTTGCTAGCAGGGCAACATGGCGGCGACGGGCACTAGCGGACGGTCTCCAGGATGAGAGATTGTCCTGCTCCTGGGGCAGCTGGCACGCTGGAGTGTCTCGGGCGGCGCCGTCCATGGCAAAGTCTGGCGGAGCGGTAGTGGCGGCTTGCGGTGGTGGCGCTGTGTGGTGCGGGGAGGGCGGCAGTGAGACACGACCTCTCGGGCGCACACACGTGCAAAACGTGCGCTCTGGCTACGCCCAGAGCACGCACGCCATGTGTTCGGCAAAATGCTAAAACATGCTAGGGAGCCTGGGTGAGGCTGGGAATTAACAGGGCCAGGTTAGAGGTAGCTAGGAGCTTAGTGGACATGGTTGTTGGGTTAGGGGATCAAGTTCATAATGCAAACTAAAAACTATGTCAAATCTGGCCATGCACACAAGGTGCTCGACAGAATGCGATGGGCATCTGGGCATCCCTTCTGGTGGCCAAAATCTCCAGATCAGAGTCTCTTTATATGTAGTTGATGGTGGAAAGGTTAGTTTGGCAAGACCAGAAACTTGTTAGTGCATGTTTTTGAGAAAGACAAATCTGGACAGAAAATGAAGGCTACTATTGTCTGGACCAAAAGTATTCCAAAGGGGCCAATCTCCTGGACTTAAGGGTTTGGTAGGGTGGTTTATAAGTAAGAGAAAAATCATGGGTAATAGGGCAAGATAAAATATGGTTGCAGTAGAAACTACCGAACTGGACCAGAGAGCAAAAGAGGATGATTTGCTCAAATTTTTCAAAGGAACACCAATGGGTTTTTGCATAGTCGAATTATACACTACTACTAACATCCCCCAATTTTGGTGGGATTTTTAAAGAAATATTTAAATAGATTGTAGTGCAAATTTCAAACTGGACCAGATTTGAAAACTTGAGGTAGGGCTCAAGATCTCCAAATGACTAAAAGAGATTTTTGCAAATGGGACTCTAAAACTTATGAAAAATCATTTTTTTAGAAATAAAGCCCAGGAAAAATAATTGTAGAAATAATTCCAGTGGTAAAAAGAAATGGTATTGGGGAGATATACAAGTCCAACAATATTTTTGAAAGGTTTCCACCTAGAAGGAAAAACTCAAAAATTCAGAGGGACAGGGTGATCTGAAATTTAAAGATAAAACCAAAAAATAAAAATTTAATTTCCTGGCAAAATTTTAATTAATAAATCAAGGTCAAAATTTTTGGGGTGTTAAAACACTACCCGACTTAAGAAAAATCTCATCCTCGAGATTTTCTGAGGGCTGTTTTGAAAATATTACTCCCACTATCACAAAAATAACCATCCTACTCATGCAATAAAATGTGGCTACAGTGAGTGGGCAATTAAGTGGGGGAAAACTACAGTGTGGGATTCTGGCGCTGCGTGGAAAAATCTATGGTTGGGGAAAAACGAGAAATTTCTACTTTTGGTTACAGTGAATTTAGAATAAATTTCTAAATATCTAAAATACGCTGGTCGTACCCGAGAGCACAGTGCTCTCTATGGCTGACAGATGGACCCGGGGCCCACTGTTAGTCTCTTCTTCTACCTCTGGCTCTCCCTTCTTCCTCTCTCTCGCGCGCTTTTCCGCGCTTTCTCCATCGGTGATGTCTAGCGCGTAGAGCATCTAGGCCGTACTGCGGTAGTGCGCGGCGCGCTAGCTGCCGGTGCAGCATGCACTCACCTCGCGGGCCAGTGCACTGTCGGCACTGCTCACGGATTCGCCTCCGAACACCGGCGCTGGTCGACTTCGCCCATCGTACACCGATCTCGAGCTATAAAATGACCGAGGTGCTCCTCTCATCTTCCTCACACCTGGCCTCGCTTCTCCTTCTCCTTCCTTCTCCTCCATTTCTGTTTGCAGGAGCTCGATACGAGGCCCTAATGGCGGAGGTGATGCCGGACTGGTACATGATCCTGATGTGCGGAGGGCTGGCAGCATTGCTGGGGTTCTCCGTGCTCTTGTGCGTGATGATCCTCGATGATCATCATGATGCTGCTGCTCGAGTGTTAGCTCTCCGCGGTGGCGGTGATCATGAGGATTAAGTGCGGTGTCGGGTGCTAACTGTTGACAGTGTGCTGGAGGCAACTTGCACCCGAATCATTACCCACAAATCTCTCCTTCAGAGACTGTGCTGTGCTAGGGGGGTGATCAGTTAGGTGCACGTGGATTTGCAATTAGTGCACGTGGTCGAGTGGTTGTGGTTGTGAGCCTGCTGTTGTGGTGCTGCGCGAATAAAAATCTATGTCATGAAGAGATATACGCTGCAACAACTCAGGGAAAAATCTCACTTCAGAATTTACCGAGAGAGAAATTAGTTAATCAAAATTAACAGCAGTAAAAACTACTCACATTAATTGAAACCAAATATTTAATTCATCGCACAAATTTAGGATACCACGCATAAGTTGCAACACATAACTAGATGCTGGGACAATAAACATAGCAGTGACGTCTACAATGAAAACGGGAAATAGACACGGTCCTGAGAAAGTGTCTCTGGTATTGGGGCACACTCTTCTTCTATCGGGGGAAGCCGATTGACTAGTTGATGAATGCGTCTCTCCTGGTCGGGCCTCAGTGGTCTACTAATAGCGATCTGGGGATTTAAATCAGCGAGGCTCTGGAGATAACCCATTACCCGCCGGGTCAAATGCTCTTGAGCGATGACATACTGGGCAAGGTTGGCCAGCACTGGGTCTCTCTCAATTCATCCACCCGGAAAAGATGCTACTTCTCCGGGTGCTGCACGACTCGGTAAGTAATAATACCCTCGTTCGCTGGCATAGGGTACCGCGAATCGAAGGCGAGCAAGCGCTTCGTACGCAGCAGCTTCTATGGCCATTTGCGGAGTCGGCATAGATTTCCCCACGAAGGAGACTTCCGTTGGGTCTTGGTTTGGGTTTGCAGGAGGGATGTGGACCACTGCCCAATATTTCGAGGTGGATGGGGTGATCCTCGACTTGAGCAACTCATACTGGGGTGGATGGGTAGAACTCATGGTACTGCAGGTAAAGTCCCACAATATTTTACCAAAACTACCTGGGGTTGCATATGGAGTTCTCAGATAAATACTAGGACTCGGCATGGCAAGGAATGGCTGTGAGGGTTGTGCACAAGGTGAGGGGTACTTGGCAAGGTCACGAGGTGGCCTTTTATATAGCATCTGGGTTGGGTCATTTATCGCGGTGAGGGGCAACTAGCACTAGTAGAAAACGGAGCTTTAAAACCGGTTTGTAAGGGCCTTTAGTGCCGGTTATGGAACCGGCACTAAAGTGTGGGCACTAAAGCCCCCCCCCCCTTTAGTACCGGTTCGGCACGAACCGGCACTAAAGTGCCACCACGTGGCGTGAGCTCACGCCCTGGTATGGGGGACCTTTATTACCGGTTGGTGTTACGAACCGGTACTGAAGGTTTTTTGTTTGAATTTTTTTTTGAAAATTTTGGAAAAAAAAATTGATTTTTTTATTTTTAATGTTTCTGAATTATTTGATGATTTAGTCTCTAATCACCTCTCTTAACTACTCAAGTGTGGATCACTCATTCCAAATCATCTAACTTCCCGACCGGTCACCCATCCCTCTCACTACTCCAACCCGAGCACGCTTAACTTTCGGGTTCTATTCTCCTTCATTTCCAAGTCTACACTTGTTGTTTTCCTGACAATAGTAAGATGTTAATCCTATTAACCCTCAGGAGTTTAGCTTGGGCATGAAGTCACACATTTCACCGTTTGAGTTTGAAACTATTATTCTAAAAAAACAGTAATTATTTAGTAACGCTAATATTTCTTGAATAAGTTTGACCATAGTTTGACCACAGTTTGACCATAGTTTGACCAGATTTGACCAAAATTCAAAAAATTGAAATAATTATTTAGTAACACTAATATTCTTGAATAATTATGTAGTAACATTAATACTTCTTGAATAAGTAGTTTGACCAGATTTAACCAAAAATTTTTTAAAAAAATGAAATTTGACCATATCTTTTTTCCTTTTGGAATTTGAGGATTCTAAAAAATTCCAAACAGGCCGTAGGCGGTCTCCATCGGATGCGGATTTTCGTGCTGAATTTTTTGATATATTATACGTTTTTTCCGACATCGTATGCAAAAGTTATAGCCGTTTTATATTTTCCCTACACTTTTTGCAAAACATGTCCAAATTTAAGTTTTCAAATTTTCCGAACTAGTAGATGTAGTAATATGCCTACCTCTCAAAGGATTTTATTTTTTGAAGTTTTTATCATTTTCTTTTGA
>NC_041393.1:14102856-14103497 GCF_002162155.2 Triticum dicoccoides
AATTGCCCTATAGTGCCGGTTTGTGTCACAAACTGGTACTATAGGTCAGACCCCTTTAGTACCGGTTCGTGGCACAAACCGGTACTAAAGGCTAACCTTTAGTACCGGTTTGTGACACGAACCGGTACTAAAGGTGATCGTGGGGCCCCGGCCTAACGCCAGCCTGCCATCACCCCTTTAGTACCGGTTCGTGGCACGAACCGGTACTAAAGGTTCAACACGAACCGGCATTAATGCATAGCCGTTTGAACCGGCACTAATGGTACAATTAGTGCCGGCTCAAATTCAAACCGGCACTAATGTGCTTCACGTTTGACCCCTTTTCTACTAGTGTAGTTTGTCGGTTCTGCTCTATGGGGTCGGGGTCAATGCCACAGATACACATATCCCACAAAAGTGACGCATTACTGTGGGTGTCGTCGGGGTGGTTTTTGGTACCTACGCCCGGAATTAAAATGCAACCGTACGCCAACATACTTATGCATGGTTATTATTTAGAATAGGGGCGCATAAGCACACAGTATTTAATTATGGCGATACAAGATCACACAATTATAGGGCATGGACATACTAAGACTTGGTACTACTTGAGTGACTTAGTCTACCTCGTTTATATCTAAGCGGGCGTGCCTTGTGGACGT
>NC_041393.1:14103507-14105566 GCF_002162155.2 Triticum dicoccoides
AGACCCCTTTAGTACCGGTTCGTGGCACAAACCGGTACTAAAGGCTAACCTTTAGTACCGGTTTGTGACACGAACCGGTACTAAAGGTGATCGTGGGGCCCCGGCCTAACGCCAGCCTGCCATCACCCCTTTAGTACCGGTTCGTGGCACAAACCGGTACTAAAGGTTCAACACGAACCGGCATTAATGCATAGCCGTTTGAACCGGCACTAATGGTACAATTAGTGCCGGCTCAAATTCAAACCGGCACTAATGTGCTTCACGTTTGACCCCTTTTCTACTAGTGTAGTTTGTCAGTTCTGCTCTATGGGGTCGGGGTCAATGCCACAGATACACATATCCCACAAAAGTGACGCATTACTGTGGGTGTCGTCGGGGTGGTTTTTGATACCTACGCCCGGAATTAAAATGCAACCATACGCCAACATACTTATGCATGGTTATTATTTAGAATAGGGGCGCATAAGCAGACAGTATTTAATTATGGCGATACAAGATCACACAATTATAGGGCATGGACATACTAAGACTTGTTACTACTTGAGTGACTTAGTCTACCTCATTTATATCTAAGCGGGCGTGCCTTGTGGACGTCGAGGCTTCTCCATGGGCTTCACCATCGGGGTTAGCTGGATGGAGTTGAGGGGCTGCAGGGTCGGGGTAGCGATGATGACCATCGCGGGGGTTGTTGGCTACAATCCCTTTGGAGCGTGTTCCTAAAAGGCGACGAAGCACTTCTGGGGACACCAAAGTATTTTGGTTGATGGCTGGGGCAGACCTCAAGGACTCGATCGGTTGTCCGAACAGCACGACTGGGTTGACGGCGTCGGGCTCATCGTCTCCTCTTGCCGGGGCTCGGCGAACCAGTTCTCCACGGGCTGCGATCAGATCAAGGGTGATTTGATCGAACAGTTCCTCTAGTGCACTTACATAGCGCACCAGATGCAACAATGCAGGATCCGTCTCGTGATCTCCGTTGGCAACCTGGGGTGGCCTACCATACCCATCACGGCTGGGGTAGTAGTAGAACGAGCGACAGTTAACTCTGGGCAACAAGTGCCAGAGTTGAACTATAGCCTCTTGAGCAGCTAGTTGGATGGCTTGTGGCTCTAAGGAAGTTGTCCTTCCGGTGAACCTGTGGGGGCGTTCTGGCGATAGACCCCTACCATAGACGTGCAGAGTGGCCCAGAATTGACGGCTCTCACCGCTCATGGGCCCTTGGTACACAACATATTCTGGGGGGCTCTTCTAATGCAAAGGCACGGCGGGTGAGGTTAGCTAGCATGGTCACAAAACCTCTAAGGTTGGTTGCTGTGGTCTCATTGTGCAAAATGGGGCCAGGCATCTTGGCTTGGTTGTGGCGTAGAGGCTGTGCTGTGCTGGGTTGGGGCTAGCGTGCCCTTTTTATAGAACAAGGGAACGGAGTCTTCCTTCCCACGCTTGAGAAAGAGACAATTAGGTGTCGGTCACTGGCGCGTGATCGACAGGTTAGGCTGATAGGTTGGGCACCGACAACCAAAAGGTTTCGGGGTCACTGTGTGGCTATCTTACACGAGAAGCTTGGCCGGGGTTAGGTTAAGGTCTGGTGGGTTGATTAACCTAGGTTTATTGACCTGGCCAAGATAGGATTAGCCAATGGTCAGCCTGGCTCTGATATTTAGTAACACTAATATTCTTGAATAATTATGTAGTAACATTAATACTTGTTTAATAAGTAGTTTGACCAGATTTAACCAATTTTTTTAAAAAAAACTGAAATTTGACCATATCTTTTTTTCCTTTTGGAATTTGAGGATTCTAAAAAATTCCAAACAGGCCGTAGGCGGTCTCCATCGGATGCGGATTTTCGTGCTTAATTTTTTGATATATTATATGTTTTTTCCGACATCGTATGCAAAAGTTATAGCCGTTTTACATTTTCCCTACACTTTTTGCAAAACATGTCCAAATTTAAGTTTTCAAATTTTCCGAACTAGTAGATGTAGTAATATAACTACCTCTCAAAGGATTTTATTTTTTGAAGTTTTTATCATTTTCTTTTGATTTTTTCAGAACTGAA
>NC_041393.1:14105886-14108080 GCF_002162155.2 Triticum dicoccoides
GGTTAGAGTTTGAAAATTGCCCTATAGTGCCGGTTTGTGTCACAAACCGGTACTATAGGTCAGACCCCTTTAGTACCGGTTCGTGGCACAAACCGGTACTAAAGGCTAACCTTTAGTACCGGTTTGTGACACGAACCGGTACTAAAGGTGATCGTGGGGCCCCGGCCTAACGCCAGCCTGCCATCACCCCTTTAGTACCGGTTCGTGGCACGAACCGGTACTAAAGGTTCAACACGAACCGGCATTAATGCATAGCCGTTTGAACCGGCACTAATGGTACAATTAGTGCCGGCTCAAATTCAAACCGGCACTAATGTGCTTCACGTTTGACCCCTTTTCTACTAGTGTAGTTTTTCGGTTCTGCTCTATGGGGTCGGGGTCAATGCCACAGATACACATATCCCACAAAAGTGACGCATTACTGTGGGTGTCGTCGGGGTGGTTTTTGGTACCTACGCCTGGAATTAAAATGCAACCGTACGCCAACATACTTATGCATGGTTATTATTTAGAATAGGGGCGCATAAGCACACAGTATTTAATTATGGCGATACAAGATCACACAATTATAGGGCATGGACATACTAAGACTTGGTACTACTTGAGTGACTTAGTCTACCTCGTTTATATCTAAGCGGGCATGCCTTGTGGACGTCGAGGCTTCTCCATGGGCTTCACCATCGGGGTTAGCTGGATAGAGTTGAGGGGTTGCAGGGTCGGGGTAGCGATGATGACCATCGCGGGGGTTGTTGGCTACAATCCCGTTGGAGCGTGTTCCTAAAAGGCGACGAAGCACTTCTGGGGACACCAAAGTATTTTGGTCGATGGCTGGGGCAGACCTCAAGGACTCGATCGGTTGTCCGAACAGCACGACTGGGTTGTCGGCGTCGGGCTCATCGTCTCCTCTTGCCGGGGCTCGGCGAACCAGTTCTCCACGGGCTGCGATCAGATCAAGGGTGATTTGATCGAACAGTTCCTCTAGTGCACTTACATAGCGCACCAGATGCAACAATGCAGGATCCGTCTCGTGATCTCCGTTGGCAACCTGGGGTGGCCTACCATACCCGTCACGGCTGGGGTAGTAGTAGAACGAGCGACAGTTAACTCTGGGCGACAAGTGCCAGAGTTGAACTATAGCCTCTTGAGCAGCTAGTTGGATGGCTTGTGGCTCTAAGGAAGTTGTCCTTCCGGTGAACCTGTGGGGGCGTTCTGGCGATAGACCCCTACCATAGACGTGCAGAGTGGCCCAGAATTGACGGCTCTCACCGCTCATGGGCCCTTGGTACACAACATATTCTGGGGGGCTCTTCTAATGCAAAGGCACGGCGGGTGAGGTTAGCTAGCATGGTCACAAAACCTCTAAGGTTGGTTGCTGTGGTCTCATTGTGCAAAATGGGGCCAGGCATCTTGGCTTGGTTGTGGCGTAGAGGCTGTGCTGTGCTGGGTTGGGGCTAGCGTGCCCTTTTTATAGAACAAGGGAACGGAGTCTTCCTTCCCACGCTTGAGAAAGAGACAATTTAGGTGTCGGTCACTGGCGCGTGATCGACAGGTTAGGCTGATAGGTTGGGCACCGACTACCAAAAGGTTTCGGGGTCACTGTGTGGCTATCTTACACGAGAAGCTTGGTCGGGGTTAGCTTAAGGTCTGGTGGGTTGATTAACCTAGGTTTATTGACCTGGCCAAGATGGGATTAGCCAATGGTCAGCCTGGCTCTGATATTTAGTAACACTAATATTCTTGAATAATTATGTAGTAACATTAATACTTGTTTAATAAGTAGTTTGACCAGATTTAACCAATTTTTTTAAAAAAACTGAAATTTGACCATATCTTTTTTCCTTTTGGAATTTGAGGATTCTAAAAAATTCCAAACAGGCCGTAGGCGGTCTCCATCGGATGCGGATTTTCGTGCTTAATTTTTTGATATATTATACGTTTTTTCCGACATCGTATGCAAAAGTTATAGCCGTTTTACATTTTCCCTACACTTTTTGCAAAACATGTCCAAATTTAAGTTTTCAAATTTTCCGAACTAGTAGATG
Source organism: Triticum dicoccoides (assembly GCF_002162155.2). NCBI lineage: Eukaryota > Viridiplantae > Streptophyta > Magnoliopsida > Poales > Poaceae > Triticum > Triticum dicoccoides. The sequence goes on from NC_041393.1 coordinate 14,107,929, forward strand.
TAGTAATATAACTACCTCTCAAAGGATTTTATTTTTTGAAGTTTTTATCATTTTCTTTTGATTTTTTCAGAACTGAAATGGCGACACACTTTGGGGGGGTTAGAGTTTGAAAATTGCCCTATAGTGCCAGTTTGTGTCACAAACCGGTACTA
>NC_041393.1:14108120-14110783 GCF_002162155.2 Triticum dicoccoides
TTGAAAATTGCCCTATAGTGCCGGTTTGTGTCACAAACCGGTACTATAGGTCAGACCCCTTTAGTACCGGTTCGTGGCACAGACCGGTACTAAAGGCTAACCATTAGTACCGGTTTGTGACACGAACCGGTACTAAAGGTGATCGTGGGGCCCCGGCCTAACGCCAGCCTGCCATCACCCCTTTAGTACCGGTTCGTGGCACGAACCGGTACTAAAGGTTCAACACGAACCGGCATTAATGCATAGCCGTTTGAACCGGCACTAATGGTACAATTAGTGTCGGCTCAAATTCAAACCGGTACTAATGTGCTTCACGTTTGACCCCTTTTCTACTAGTGTAGTTTGTCGGTTCTGCTCTATGGGGTCGGGGTCAATGCCACAGATACACATATCCCACAAAAGTGACGCATTACTGTGGGTGTCGTCGGGGTGGTTTTTGGTACCTACGCCCGGAATTAAATTGCAACCGTACGCCAACATACTTATGCATGGTTATTATTTAGAATAGGGGCGCATAAGCACACAGTATTTAATTATGGCGATACAAGATCACACAATTATAGGGCATGGACATACTAAGACTTGGTACTACTTGAGTGACTTAGTCTACCTCGTTTATATCTAAGCGGGCGTGCCTTGTGGACGTCGAGGCTTCTCCATGGGCTTCACCATCGGGGTTAGCTGGATGGAGTTGAGGGGCTGCAGGGTCGGGGTAGCGATGATGACCATCGCGGGGGTTGTTGGCTACAATCCCGTTGGAGCGTGTTCCTAAAAGGCGACGAAGCACTTCTGGGGACACCAAAGTATTTTGGTCGATGGCTGGGGCAGACCTCAAGGACTCGATCGGTTGTCTGAACAGCACGACTGGGTTGTCGGCGTCAGGCTCATCGTCTCCTCTTGCCGGGGCTCGACGAACCAGTTCTCCACGGGCTGCGATCAGATCAAAGGTGATTTGATCGAACAGTTCCTCTAGTGCACTTACATAGCGCACCAGATGCAACAATGCAGGATCCGTCTCGTGATCTCCGTTGGCAACCTGGGGTGGCCTACCATACCCGTCATGGCTGGGGTAGTAGTAGAACGAGCGACAGTTAACTCTGGGCAACAAGTGCCAGAGTTGAACTATAGCCTCTTGAGCAGCTAGTTGGATGGCTTGTGGCTCTAAAGAAGTTGTCCTTCCGGTGAACCTGTGGGGGCGTTCTGGCGATAGACCCGTACCATAGACGTGCACAGTGTCCCAGAATTGACGGCTCTCACCGCTCATGGGCCCTTGGTACACAACATATTCTGGGGGGCTCTTCTAATGCAAAGGCACGGCGGGTGAGGTTAGCTAGCATGGTCACAAAACCTCTAAGGTTGGTTGCTGTGGTCTCATTGTGCAAAATGGGGCCAGGCATCTTGGCTTGGTTGTGGCGTAGAGGCTGTGCTATGCTGGGTTGGGGCTAGCGTGCCCTTTTTATAGAACAAGGGAACGGAGTCTTCCTTCCCACGCTTGCGAAAGAGACAATTTAGGTGTCGGTCACTGGCGCGTGATCGACAGGTTAGGCTGATAGGTTGGGCACCGACTACCAAAAGGTTTCGGGGTCACTGTGTGGCTATCTTACACGAGAAGCTTGGCCGGGGTTAGGTTAAGGTCTGGTGGGTTGATTAACCTAGGTTTATTGACCTGGCCAAGATAGGATTAGCCAATGGTCAGCCTAGCTCTGATATTTAGTAACACTAATATTCTTGAATAATTATGTAGTAACATTAATACTTGTTGAATAAGTAGTTTGACCAGATTTAACCAATTTTTTTTTAAAAAACTGAAATTTGACCATATCTTTTTTCCTTTTGGAATTTGAGGATTCTAAAAAATTCCAAACAGGCCGTAGGCGGTCTCCATCGGATGCGGATTTTCGTGCTGAATTTTTTGATATATTATAGGTTTTTTCCGACATCGTATGCAAAAGTTATAGCCGTTTTACATTTTCCCTACACTTTTTGCAAAACATGTCCAAATTTAAGTTTTCAAATTTTCCGAACTAGTAGATGTAGTAATATAACTACCTCTCAAAGGATTTTATTTTTTGAAGTTTTTATCATTTTCTTTTGATTTTTTCAGAACTGAAATGGCGACACACTTTGGGGGGGTTAGAGTTTGAAAATTGCCCTATAGTGCCAGTTTGTGTCACAAACCGGTACTATAGGTCAGACCCCTTTAGTACCGGTTCGTGGCACAAACCGGTACTAAAGGCTAACCTTTAGTACCGGTTTGTGACACGAACCGGTACTAAAGGTGATCGTGGGGCCCCGGCCTAACGCCAGCCTGCCATCACCCCTATAGTACCGGTTCGTGGCACGAACCGGTACTAAAGGTTCAACACGAACCGGCATTAATGCATAGCCATTTGAACCGGCACTAATGGTACAATTAGTGCCGGCTCAAATTCAAACCGGCACTAATGTGCTTCACGTTTGACCCCTTTTCTACTAGTGTAGTTTGTCGGTTCTGCTCTATGGGGTCGGGGTCAATGCAACAGATACACATATCCCACAAAAGTGACGCATTACTGTGGGTGTTGTCGGGGTGGTTTTTGGTACCTACGCCCGGAATTAAAATGCAACCGTACGCCAACATACTTATGCATGGTTATTATTTAGAATAGGGGCGCATAAGCACA
>NC_041393.1:14110793-14113231 GCF_002162155.2 Triticum dicoccoides
AAAAAACTGAAATTTGACCATATCTTTTTTCCTTTTGGAATTTGAGGATTCTAAAAAATTCCAAACAGGCCGTAGGCGGTCTCCATCGGATGCGGATTTTCGTGCTGAATTTTTTGATATATTATAGGTTTTTTCCGACATCGTATGCAAAAGTTATAGCCGTTTTACATTTTCCCTACACTTTTTGCAAAACATGTCCAAATTTAAGTTTTCAAATTTTCCGAACTAGTAGATGTAGTAATATAACTACCTCTCAAAGGATTTTATTTTTTGAAGTTTTTATCATTTTCTTTTGATTTTTTCAGAACTGAAATGGCGACACACTTTGGGGGGGTTAGAGTTTGAAAATTGCCCTATAGTGCCAGTTTGTGTCACAAACCGGTACTAAAGGTGATCGTGGGGCCCCGGCCTAACGCCAGCCTGCCATCACCCCTATAGTACCGGTTCGTGGCACGAACCGGTACTAAAGGTTCAACACGAACCGGCATTAATGCATAGCCATTTGAACCGGCACTAATGGTACAATTAGTGCCGGCTCAAATTCAAACCGGCACTAATGTGCTTCACGTTTGACCCCTTTTCTACTAGTGTAGTTTGTCGGTTCTGCTCTATGGGGTCGGGGTCAATGCAACAGATACACATATCCCACAAAAGTGACGCATTACTGTGGGTGTTGTCGGGGTGGTTTTTGGTACCTACGCCCGGAATTAAAATGCAACCGTACGCCAACATACTTATGCATGGTTATTATTTAGAATAGGGGCGCATAAGCACACAGTATTTAATTATGGCGATACAAGATCACACAATTATAGGGCATGGACATACTAAGACTTGGTACTACTTGAGTGACTTAGTCTACCTCGTTTATATCTAAGCAGGCGTGCCTTGTGGACGTCGAGGCTTCTCCATGGGCTTCACCATCGGGGTTAGCTGGATGGAGTTGAGGGGCTGCAGGGTCGGCGTAGCGATGATGACCATCGCGGGGGTTGTTGGCTATAATCCCGTTGGAGCGTGTTCCTAAAAGGCGACGAAGCACTTCTGGGGACACCAAAGTATTTTGGTCGATGGCTGGGGCAGACCTCAAGGACTCGATCAGTTGTCCGAACAGCACGACTGGGTTGTCGGCGTCGGGCTCATCGTCTCCTCTTGCCGGGGCTCGGCGAACCAGTTCTCCACGGGCTGTGATCAGATCAAGGGTGATTTGATCGAACAGTTCCTCTAGTGCACTTACATAGCGCACCAGATGCAACAATGCAGGATCCGTCTCGTGATCTCCGTTGGCAACCTGGGGTGGCCTACCATACCCGTCACGGCTAGGGTAGTAGTAGAACGAGCGACAGTTAACTCTGGGCGACAACTGCCAGAGTTGAACTATAGCCTCTTGAGCAGCTAGTTGGATGGCTTGTGGCTCTAAGGAAGTTGTCCTTCCGGTGAACCTGTGGGGGCGTTCTGGCGATAGACCCCTACCATAGACGTGCAGAGTGGCCCAGAATTGACGGCTCTCACCGCTCATGGGCCCTTGGTACACAACATATTCTGGGGGGCTCTTCTAATGCAAAGGCACGGCGGGTGAGGTTAGCTAGCATGGTCAGAAAACCTCTAAGGTTGGTTGTTGTGGTCTCATTGTGCAAAATGGGGCCAGGCATCTTGCCTTGGTTGTGGCGTAGAGGCTGTGCTGTGCTGGGTTGGGGCTAGCGTGCCCTTTTTATAGAACAAGGGAACGGAGTCTTCCTTCCCACGCTTGCGAAAGAGACAATTTAGGTGTCGGTCACTGGCGCGTGATCGACAGGTTAGGCTGATAGGTTGGGCACCGACTACCAAAAGGTTTCGGGGTCACTGTGTGGCTATCTTACACAAGAAGCTTGGCCGGGGTTAGGTTAAGGTCTGGTGGGTTGATTAACCTAGGTTTATTGACCTGGCCAAGATAGGATTAGCCAATGGTCAGCCTGGCTCTGATATTTAGTAACACTAATATTCTTGAATAATTATGTAGTAACATTAATACTTGTTGAATAAGTAGTTTGACCAGATTTAACCAATTTTTTTTAAAAAAACTGAAATTTGACCATATCTTTTTTCCTTTTGGAATTTGAGGATTCTAAAAAATTCCAAACAGGCCGTAGGCGGTCTCCATCGGATGCGGATTTTCGTGCTGAATTTTTTGATATATTATAGGTTTTTTCCGACATCGTATGCAAAAGTTATAGCCGTTTTACATTTTCCCTACACTTTTTGCAAAACATGTCCAAATTTAAGTTTTCAAATTTTCCGAACTAGTAGATGTAGTAATATAACTACCTCTCAAAGGATTTTATTTTTTGAAGTTTTTATCATTTTCTTTTGATTTTTTCAGAACTGAAATGGCGACACACTTTGGGGGGGTTAGAGTTTGAAAATTGCCCTATAGTGCCAGTTTGTGTCACAAACCGGTACTA
>NC_041393.1:14113307-14125311 GCF_002162155.2 Triticum dicoccoides
GAGTTTGAAAATTGCCCTATAGTGCCGGTTTGTGTCACAAACCGGTACTATAGGTCACACCCCTTTAGTACCGGTTCGTGGCACAAACCGGTACTAAAGGCTAACCTTTAGTACCGGTTTGTGACACGAACCGGTACTAAAGGTGATCGTGGGGCCCCGGCCTAACGCCAGCCTGCCATCACCCCTATAGTACCGGTTCGTGGCATGAACCGGTACTAAAGGTTCAACACGAACTGGCATTAATGCATAGCCGTTTGAACCGGCACTAATGGTACAATTAGTGCCGGCTCAAATTCAAACCGGCACTAATGTGCTTCACGTTTGACCCCTTTTCTACTAGTGTAGTTTGTCGGTTCTGCTCTATGGGGTCGGGGTCAATGCCACAGATACACATATCCCACAAAAGTGACGCATTACTGTGGGTGTCGTCGGGGTGGTTTTTGGTACCTACGCCCGGAATTAAAATGCAACCGTACGCCAACATACTTATGCATGGTTATTATTTAGAATAGGGGCGCATAAGCACACAGTATTTAATTATGGCGATACAAGATCACACAATTATAGGGCATGGACATACTAAGACTTGGTACTACTTGAGTGACTTAGTCTACCTCGTTTATATCTAAGCGGGCGTGCCTTGTGGACGTCGAGGCTTCTCCATGGGCTTCACCATCGGGGTTAGCTGGATGGAGTTGAGGGGCTGCAGGGTCGGGGTAGCGATGATGACTATCGCGGGGGTTGTTGGCTATAATCCCGTTGGAGCGTGTTCCTAAAAGGCGACGAAGCACTTCTGGGGACACCAAAGTATTTTGGTCGATGGCTGGGGCAGACCTCAAGGACTCGATCGGTTGTCCGAACAGCACGACTGGGTTGTCGGCGTCGGGCTCATCGTCTCCTCTTGCTGGGGCTCGGCGAACCAGTTCTCCACGGGCTGCGATCAGATCAAGGGTGATTTGATCGAACAGTTCCTCTAGTGCACTTACATAGCGCACCAGATGCAACAATGCAGGATCCGTCTCGTGATCTCCGTTGGCAACCTGGGGTGGCCTACCATACCCGTCATGGCTGGGGTAGTAGTAGAACGAGCGACAGTTAACTCTGGGCGACAAGTGCCAGAGTTGAACTATAGCCTCTTGAGCAGCTAGTTGGATGGCTTGTGGCTCTAAGGAAGTTGTCCTTCCGGTGAACTTGTGGGGGCGTTCTGGCGATAGACCCCTACCATAGACGTGCACAGTAGCCCAGAATTGACGGCTCTCACCGCTCATGGGCCCTTGGTACACAACATATTCTGGGGGGCTCTTCTAATGCAAAGGCACGGCGGGTGAGGTTAGCTAGCATGGTCACAAAACCTCTAAGGTTGGTTGCTGTGGTCTCATTGTGCAAAATGGGGCCAGGCATCTTGGCTTGGTTGTGGCGTAGAGGCTGTGCTGTGCTGGGTTGGGGCTAGCGTGCCCTTTTTATAGAACAAGGGAACGGAGTCTTCCTTCCCACGCTTGCGAAAGAGACAATTTAGGTGTCGGTCACTGGCGCGTGATCGACAGGTTAGGCTGATAGGTTGGGCACCGACTACCAAAAGGTTTCGGGGTCACTGTGTGGCTATCTTACACGAGAAGCTTGGCCGGGGTTAGGTTAAGGTCTGGTGGGTTGATTAACCTAGGTTTATTGACCTGGACAAGATAGGATTAGCCAATGGTCAGCCTGGCTCTGGTACCAAGGTTGTCAGGACAGGATTCTCGGGATATCAATTTCCCAAAAAAATTGGTCCTTGTGCTCACCAAGCCCAGGATTACTGTTAGTTGATGAGGCACAAACCTGATACAGAAATTCCAAGAAAAATACAAAATATGTAGTACAAGACCATTCTGGCCTATGAGTACAACACAAGTTTTCTAGTGGCTGCTGGCGGAAGCGGTTTGTTGTTCATCAGTGTCTATGGGACTCCATTTCGCACAGGAACAGCTGACCTGGGTAACTCCTATCTTCGCGAGGCTGCTATCACCATTGTGTAGGTTCCGGGGCTGTCATCGTAACGCTCCTCTCCATGCAAGAAATCTGGCCAAGACAATAGCAAGGGACAAGCCAGTGAGTACTTTGAATGTACTCGCAAACATCATGAACACAGGTATAATATAACAAATGATAATCATGCTCTGAAATATTCTATGATCACAACGTCAGCCACAAAATAAAAGTCCATGATGCACGCAAGCAGGTTATTCATATATAACATGAATATGAAATAAGGGTGTAGAAATAGAATGCACCAATCGGGTGTCTGAAGCGACGCCTCGAAAGGATAATAATAACAAGCATGCCACAGTCGGGCGTCTGAGCGACACCACATAAAGGGCTTATAAGTAATTTAAATAACAAGCATGCCACAGTTAGGCGTATGAGCGGCACCACATAAAGGGCTTATAAGTAATTCAAATAACAACATTCCACAGCCGGGCGTCTGAGCGACACCACATAAAGGGCTTATAAGTAATTTAAGTAACAAGCATGCCACAGTCGGGCGTCTGAGCGACACCACATAAAGGGCTTATAAGAGAATAATCACAGTAAAATTCCAGGAGGTAGAACCATCCCAGGGATACTCAATAATTCGAATAATACCAATGGTTAGGCTACAGTAATAATATTCATAATCATCATATGTCCCAAGTCATGATCCATGTTCTGGCTTAGCAATTTTTCCTCCGAAGACCGACACTAAGACCGACACTTGACCCATCCCAAACTGTAGTCCTTAACCATGGACACGGCTATTCGAATAGATATAATCTCTGTAGAGGGTGTACTCTTTACCCACGAGTAACGGATTCCTTTAGTCCATCGGGACTAATTCTGTCTATGGTCTTTTAATTGAAAACACACCAGAACACACACACCAGCCTAACTTACCGGTGTCTGGAATCACCCACGACACCCGTTAAGCGAAACTCTAAGTGGGGAGGCTACAACCTCGACTAGCATGGGATCACAAAATTTATAACGCGCGCAAACTAGGGAGCTACCCCTCGGCTCCAACCGGAAACACCCATGCCCCGGGACCAGGTGGCATGTCTACCGGATGCAGCCGGTATCTTCCACCACGGCCTGTCTGTACGGTGTGTGCTAGGAATGGGTTGACAACTTACTAAACCGTACCCTACCTATGGCAGGGACAAGTGGTTGTACAAAAAAAGTATGGGGGTTACTGGAACAAGACTCGATCTACGGTCGACTCGGGAGGTTAAGGCATTCCCTGCAGGATTAGTATAACAAATATATTTCATACCAACAAAAAGAATCACCACTCATCATACCTCACCATGCCTTACTGGACATAATCATCTCAACGAATTATTTGAGACAAGTTCGTGTCTACCCAAGACAGAGACTTTCCCGGATTCCTTTCGGTAGGCATGAAAGGCATACGAGGGTGATTACTATCACAAGCACATCAAATTCCAACAGCAAGGAATCTTCATTATGCACTCATGAGTATGATCATATCCTCACATAAAATAACGAATACTTCGTGTCAAGGTGTTGTTGTAACCGTATCAAACAACACACAACAATATTATGCCAGGGTTCAGAATGCTTGCCTTCCAAGAGTATGTAGGTGGGGTGCACTTTTCGAAAGTTGTTTCCCTCTCCAAAATCCTATTTAAGAAAATTTCAAATTAACACATAGTTTCAAAATAGTACAAAAGAGTTGTTCAGAAAATTTTCAAATAAATATGAAAATAAACTAGACAAAATTTGAGAAACGACAGAAAAAGAATCCAGTCAAATGGACTTGTATTTTAAAAGTTATAGCCAGTCAAAGTTTAGTCAAAACTCTGTTTTTAAATAAAACAGAAAAATAAAAACGGTTCGAATAAGAATACGTTTTCGAGGCGGGAAGACATACTTCTGGGTTTATGTTTCCACTTAAACCAGCGCGGGCCGTCGCTGTGTTGCTGACAGTGGGTCCCTTGGGCCCACTGGTCAGGTTTGACCAGTCGCCCATGCCTCCTTCCTCCTCTGGCCTAGCGGAGGCGGGGCTCCAGCGATTGCCGCCGACGAACGGTGGCTCCCCGCGGGATTCTGAGGGCGGGGGTGGATCCGCTGGTACAGGGCGGTCCTCCTAGTGGTCGAAAGGCTGGTGGGGACGAAGGGAGTCATCGGGGGTGAGGTCCGCAGCGGACGGCGGCTTCGGGAGCTAATGGGGTTTCGGCCTAGGCGGCTCCGGTTGAGGCTCTGCTCGCGACGAACGGGACCGGAGTGTGGCGGCGGCCGAACTGACCGGAGATGGGGAAGACGGCCTCCCTCCGTCGATTGCTGGCCATGGGGGCTCTAGAGGTATTACCAAGGTCGCCTGAGGGTCGGGTTGAGCACAGGGTCTCCTATTTATAAGGAGGGGAGGTTGGTTCCGTCGGCGGGCGAGGATAAGACCGGCGAACCGCCATTCTGTTGCTGGCAGGGCGATGTGGCGGCGACGGGTGCTAGCAGACGGGCTCGATGATGAGATCGTCCTACTCCTGGGGCAGCTGGCACGCCTGGAGTGGCTCGGGCGGCGCCGTCCATGGTAGAGGCTAGCGGAGCGGCAGTGGCGGCTTGCGGTGGTGGCACTGTGTGGTGCCAGGAGGGGGCCAGGGCGACTCTGCGACGAGAGAGGGGTCGGGCACGTTGGCGGCGAGTGATAAAGGATCAGAATGGGCGCGGGGAGGGTGGCAGCGAGACGCGGCATCTCGGGCGCACACACGTGCAAAACGCACGCTCTCGCCGCGCCCAGAGCACGCACGCCATGTGTTCAGAAAAATGCTAAAGCATGCTAGGGGGCCTGGGTGAGGCTGGGAATTAACAGGGCCATGTTTGAGGTAGCTAGGAGCTTAGTGGACATGGTTGTTGTGTCAGGGGATCAAGTTCATAATGCTAACTAGAAACTATGTCAAATCTGGCCATGCACAGAAGGTGCTCGACAGAATGCCATGGACATCTGGGCATCCCTTTTGGTGGCCAAAATCTCCAGATCAGAGTCTCTTTAGATGTAGTTGATGGTGGCAAGGTTAGTTTGGCAAAACCAGAAACTTGTTAGTGCAAGTTTTTGAGAAAACCAACTCTGGAAAGAAAATGAAGGCTACTATTGTATGGACCGAAAGTATTCCAAAGGGCCCAATCTCCTGGACTTAAGGGTTTGGTAGGGTGGTTTATTATAAGTAGGAGAAAAATCATGGGTAATAGGGCAAGATAAAATATGGTTGCAATAGAAAATACTGAACTGGACCAGAGAGCAAAAGAGGATGATTTTCTCAAATTTTTCAAAGGAACACCAATGGGTTTTTGCATATAGTTGAATTATACACTACTACTAACATCCCCCAATTTTGGTGGGATTTTTAAAGAAATATTTAAATATATTGTAGTGCAAATTACAAACTGGACCACATTTGAAAACTTGAGGTAGGGCTCAAGATCTCCAAATGACCTAAAGAGATTTTTGCATAAAAGTGATGTAGGAAAATATCACATGTCATCCCCAAATTTTGGTGGAATTTTTAAAGAAGTATTTAAGAGGGTTGTAGTGCAAATGGGACTCTAAAACTTATGAAAAATCATTTTTTTAGAAATAAAGCTCAGGAAAAATAATTGTAGAAATAATTCCACTGATAAAAAGAAATGGTCTTGGGGAGATATACAAGTCCAACAATATTTTTGAAAGGTTTCCACCTAGAAGGAAAAACTCAAAAATTCAGAGGGTCAGGGTGATCTGAAATTTAAAGATAAAACCAGAAAATAAAAATTTAATTTCCTGGCAAAATTTTAATTAATAAATCAAGGTCAAAATTTTTGGGGTGTTACAGTTTGGTCGTGCAAGTGAAAGGCAATAATGATGATTATATGATGAACTTACTGAGATGAGAAAAGCTAGTATGAACTCGACCTCTCTTGTTTTTGTAAATATGATTAGTTCATCGTTCCTGATTCAGCCTATTATGAATAAACATATTTGCAATGACAACTAGAGATCATATTTTCTTGTTCCATGCTTGATTAGCTAGTAGCTTATAATGGTTTACCTTACGTGCCAACATGCTATTAAAATGGTTGTGATGTGGTATGATAGGGTGGTATCCTCTTTTGAACGATTCGAGTGGCTTGACTTGGCACATGTTCACGCATGTAGTTGAAACAAAATCAGCAAAGCCTCTACGATATTTATGTTCATGGTGCATTATATCCTACATTCCTACTCATGCTTGCATTCGGTGTTGATTAATTTTAATGCATGTTTATGACTGTTGTCGCTCTCTAGCTGGTCGCTTCCTAGTCTTTTGCTAGCCTTCACCTGTAGTAAGCAGGAATACTGCTTGTGCATCCAACTCCATAAAACCCAAACTTGTTCCATATGAGTCCACCATACCTACCTATATATGGTATCTACCTGCCGTTCCAAGTAAATTTGTATGTGCCAAACTCTAAACCTTCAAATAAATATCATGTTTCGTATGCTCGAATAGCTCATGTATCAACTAGGGCTGTCTCTATCTTCCATGTTAGGTCGGTTATTCTCAAGAGGAGTGGACTCCGCTCCTCACTCACGAGAAATGGCTGGTCACCGGGATGCCCAGTCCCATGCTTTATGCAAATCAAATCAAAATAATTGCAAAAAAAACTACCCCTGGGACCCTTGTTAGTTGGAGGCACTCGTTGTTTCGAGCAAGCCATGGATTGATGCTTGTTGGTGGAGGGGGAGTATAAACTTTAGCATTCTTCGTTGTTATCTTGACAATGAAAGTATACCGCTCAAAATATTATTCACCTCTATTTACTTTTATCTTGGCTGAGCTCTGGCACCTCTACAAATCCCTGCTTCCCTCTGCGGAGGGCCTATCTATTTACTTTTATGTTGAATCATCAACCTCTTATTAAAAAGCACTAGTTGGAGAGCACCACTATCATTTGCATTCATTACTGTTAGTTTACATTGAGTATGACTTGACTGGATCTCTTTTACCATGAACTACGATGTCTAGTCAGTCCTTGATCTTTAAAGGTGCTCTGCATTTATGTTTTGCGGTCTCAGAAAGGGCTAGCGAGATACCATCTTGTTATATCATATTATGATTCTTCTGCGAAAGTGTTGTCATCCGAGATTTATTATTATCTCTCGCTAGTTGATTATGCCATTGATATGAGTAAACATGAGACCTAAGCGTTATTGTGAATATGGTTAGTTCATGATCTTTGCTGAAAACTTGAATGCTGGCTTTACATATTTACAACAACAAGAACAAACAGAGTTTGTAAAAGTTTTTCTTTATCACTTTCAGTTTGTCAACTGAATTGCTTGAGGACAAGCAAAGGTTTAAGCTTTGGGGAGTTGATACGTTTCCGTCGTATGTACTTTTCCAAACACTTTTGCCCTTGTTTTGGACTCTAACTTGCATGATTTGAATGAAACTAACCCGGACTGAAGCTGTTTTCAGTAGAATTGCCATGGTGTTATTTATGTGCAGAAACAAAAGTTCTCAGAATGACCTGAAACTTCACGGAACGTCTATTTGGAAATAATAAAAAATCCTTGCAAAAGATGAAGACCAGGGGGCCCACACCCTAGCCACGAGGGTCGGGGGCGCGCCTGCCCCCCCTGGGCGTGCCCCCCTACCTCGTGGTCCCCCTGGAGATCCTCCGACCTCAACTCCAACTCTATATATTTGCTTTCGGGGAGAAAAAAATCAAGAAGAAGAATTCGTCACGTTTTAAGATACGGAGTCGCCGCCAAGCCCTAAAACCTCTCGGGGGCTTATCTGGAGTCCGTTCAGGGCTCCGGAGAGGGGAATCCGTCGCCATCGTCATCATCAACCTTCCCCCTTCACCAATTTCATGATGCTCACCGCTGTGCGTGAGTAATTCCATCATAGGCTTGCTGGACGGTGATGGGTTGAATGCGATTTATCATGTAATCAAGCTAGTTTTGTTAAGGTTTGATCCCTAGTATCCACTATGTTCTGAGATTGATGTTGCTACACTGGTAGAAAAAGGGCATGTTGTCCCGGTTCATAAGGGCCTTTTGTCCCGGTTCCTGAACCGGGACTAACGGGTTGGTACTAATGCCCTGTCCCTTTAGTTCCGGTTCAATCCAGAACCGGGACAGATGGGCCTCCACGTGGCCTGTGCGCGGAGCCCAGGCAGGAGACCCTTTGGTCCTTGTTGGTGGCACCAACCAGGACCATTAGGCATCCACGCGTCAGCATTTCTTTGGCTGGGGTTTTTGTTTTTTTTGAAAGGGGGGCGTTTGGGGGGTTAATTTAGGTGTTTCATATATTGTGTTAGCTAGCTATAATTAATAGAGAGAAGTGTCCTCTCTTATGTCCGTGCTTGGTTGACGCTACATACTATACATACGTATAGAGAGGACTAGACACGCTAGCTAGCTAGTAAGCAAACGAAGGAAACAGAAGATCGTCATGAACATATATGCATACAGAGAGAAGTGATATCGACCACCTCTCCTTCTCCGAGAGATTGGTCGAACAACAAGTTCTCGTATATCTATCCGACACTACCGGCTACATATATACAATAATTATCTCTTACAAATATAATCATATGGACTCATGGTCCACATAGTATTCTCCGCCTTCAGCGATCACGTGGTCAAGAAACAATGCCGCTAATTCCACTTGAATTGCTCGCATGCGAGCTGGTGCTAGGAGTTCATCCCGCTTCCGAAACATCTAATTTGAAGAAGGTGGTCAATACATATATATATGAATGAATGAAACTCAACACAAATGATGGTAATAAAATAAAATTGTGAATGTTGTTATTTACGTACTTCATATTGTTCGTCAGTGTAGCCCCGCTCACAGGTCGTGTGGCGGATGGACTCGCAAACGTAGTATCCACAGAAATCATTCCCTTGTTCCTGCCACAACCACTTTACAAGAAATAGAGGTCAATCAAACCGATAAGCAAAGAATGCCAAATGGTATTGATGAAACTAGCGCTTGAATCAATAGGAGATGCGTGGAACATGCTACTATAGTACTTACTTTCGGGTGTCTAAATTGCAGCTTCTTCGGGAGTCCTGGAGCTTTTTGGAGAATTTTTTCCAAACCCTGCCAGACAAAGAAAACAATTACTTGATATATCAGGAAATGAACAAAGTTGCTCATATGGTGGATAATGATCGATTTAACTTACTTCTCGAGCATTTGAGTCATGTCCGCATAGTCCTGGGGATCTTAATCTCTAGGAGAATATAGTGGAAACTGCACACGCATGCATAACTCATCAATTAAATTACTATAACCTTGACTAATATATAAGGGAAACCGTATACGCACAAGACAGTAACACTCACTTGAAGTTGTAAGGAAAGAGTATTATATCTTTGTTTTCATTTATTACCAATGATCGTAGCAAGTTGGCCTCGGTATCTGCGGCATGAAATTTAACCTGAGTTGCATCTATGAGATATGTGTTAATGAACCCAATAGCACCGACTTGTCTTTTCTTCAATTCGGCGATCTTCAATCTGCATAATATAGTGAGGATGATTATAAATACATGCAATGAAAGAGCTGAGCTATATAGAGAGACTTAATGACAGAAGTAGTACTACTTACAGAAAGTAGCAGGTGACCGTTGTTTTATCGAGGGCCAATTGATTGAAAAATTGAAAGAACTCCTCAAATGGAACAGGCAACAGTTCAATTCCAACGAGGTCATGCTCCTTTTTAACTTTCACATACAAAGTACTCCTCCCCCCAGAGTCTCTGCAGATTTTCAAGTACCAATCATGCAATCTTCGCATCATCGTTGATAGAGATCTTTCATCTTTGACGAGAGGCTTCCCGTACTCGTATCTTTGTATCTGCACCTCCATGAAATCATAATGTACATCGTCGGGCAGGTAATCACCAAGATTGCTATAACCGGGCACCATCCTTGGATCATTAG
Organism: Triticum dicoccoides; assembly: GCF_002162155.2. NCBI lineage: Eukaryota > Viridiplantae > Streptophyta > Magnoliopsida > Poales > Poaceae > Triticum > Triticum dicoccoides. The sequence continues at coordinate 14,123,250 of NC_041393.1, forward strand.
CGATGTTGTCGCTAGGCACCTTGAGCGGGGGGCACGATTGCTTCACTTGTTCGCCGAGCTGGGCAATTTGTTTCCCAGCTCGTCGTTCTTTCAGCCTTTGATCACTGATAGTACTTCCCGACCGCTCCGCTTCGGCAAATTCCTTTCCAATAATGTGCTCATAGTTTCCTTTCGACGGAGACTTGGGTGGTTTTGTCAGGGCAGCCAGAGTGCGCTTCGCTTTCACCGGATCTACCTTCTCCTTCAGAGGTTGATGTTTCTTTGCTTTCACCCCTTCAAAGAAGTTCCTCACTTCTTCTCGCGCGATCTCGGCATTCTCCTCCGGGGTCCTCTCATACGGTAACTTCTCTGGAGTCTTCAAAGAAGGACCGAATCTGTATGTCGTCCCGCCTCTGGCTGTACTGCTAGACGCCGGCAGAGCAGACGGAGCGGTTGTCTTCTTTACTTTCTTACGAGGCGAAGGAGAAGGACTACGACGCACCGGAGCAGCCGGAGCAGCGGCAAGTCTCTTCCGCCCTTGCTGACAAGGCGGAGAAGGAGGAGGCTGGCTGCTCGGGCGCGTCGGCGCAGGCGGAGAAGGAGGCGGAGTGCCGCCACGCGCCGGAGCAGGAGCCGGTCGAGTGCCCTGATCGTCACTCGCCGGAGGAGGAGGCGGAGTGCCCTGACTTGCCGGAGGAGGAGGAGGAGGCGGAGGCGTCCAGTTCGGAAGGTTGATGAGCTCCTTCTGCCATAGGCATGGAGTCTTCAGAGCAGAACCCAGCCTAGTCTACCCTTCACCGGTAGGGTGGTCAAGCTAGAGGTCCTCAAATCCCTCCGTTATTTAATCCACCATCACCCTAGCATATCCTTCTGGAATCGGCCAGCAGTGAAAAGTTGCACCAGGTTCAGGAGGATAAACAGAGCCAATAGCCGCCTTGACCTTCAAATTCATCCATTGCGTCATAAGGTGGCAATTTTGAGACTCCATGATAGCATCCACAGGATAGCTGGCAGGAGCCGTCAAGGCATGCTCGGGCTGAAGCAGCTCGGTGGAAGCCACGCTGCTTCTCCGCTGAGATGGCGGGGTAGCTTCGGGGGAAGCATCGGCAGTACGTTTGCTGCGATTTGCTTCTCATTCCTCTAACGCTTGTACCCTTGCTTGCAGCGCCTGCGTTTGGGTCTGCTGCAATTTTTTCCTCCTCTCCTGGGATTTGTAACCGCATGCGTCCGGAAACCCAACCTTCCATGGAATGGAGCCTGGCGTGCCTCGTGTCCGTCCAGGGTGCTCAGGATTCCCGAGGGCCATTGTGAGCTCGTCGTTCTCTCTGTCTAGAAAGAACGTCCCTTGCTGTGCTGCTTCGATATACTGCTGAAGCTTCCTAACTAGTATGTCCATTTGATCGTTCGTCCAAATGCACTTCCCTGTTACAGGGTCCAAGGTTCCGCCAGCCCCGAAGAACCAAGTCCGGCAACAGTCTGGCCAGTTAATTGTCTCTTGTTCGATCCCTTTATCAACCAGATCATTCTCAGTCTTGGCCCACTTAGGCCGAGCTATGAGGTAGCCACCTGACCCCGTGCGATGGTGATGCTTCTTCTTCGCAGCATTTTGCTTGTTTATCGCCGACATCTTCTTACTCTTTTCCGATGTCTTGTGGGCCACAAATGCGGGCCAGTGATCTCTGATCTTCTCATATCTGCCCTTGAATTCTGGTGTATTTTTATTTTCCACAAACTTATTCAGTTCTTTCTTCCACCTCCTGAATAGTTCTGCCATCCTCTTAAGAGCAAAAGACTTGATTAATTGCTCTTTAACTGGCTTCTCTGGATCATCCTCTGGCGGTAGGGTGAAATTTGACTTCAGCTCAGTCCAAAGATCATTTTTCTGCATATCATTGACATAAGACACCTCAGGGTCTTCTATAGCCAGCTTTAACCATTGCTGGATACTGATCGGGATCTTGTCCCTAACCATAACCCCGCACTGAGCAACAAATGCGCTCTTTGTCCGGAGGGGTTCAATCGGTTGGCCGTCGGGCACGATTGCTATGATCTCAAACTTTTCATCCGAGCTCAACTTTTTCTT
>NC_041393.1:14127629-14129278 GCF_002162155.2 Triticum dicoccoides
TTTTTTCCTCTTCTTATTTATTTCCTCTCTTCTTCCTCTCCTCTTCTTTCTTTCTTCCTCTTCTTATTTTCTTCTTTCATATCCTTCTTTTTCTTCTAAATTTTAGCATATTCTAAATTTTCTTCTAACTTTCTATATATGAACAAAAAACTTTCTATGAAAAAAAAACTTTCTATATATATATGAACAAAATTTCTATGAACCAAACTTTCTTCTTTCTTCCTCTTCTTTCTATGAACCAGAAAAATTACATATATGGAAAAAGATTGATACACATATGAACAAAAAAATACATATATGAACAAAAACATGCTCTGAACAATTTTTTATACATTTTGAACATATACATACACATAGCCACATACATACACATATACATTATATATATATATGAACAAAAAATTAAAATAATAAAAATGAAGGGCGCGGAGGGGCGGCGGCACGGCAGGGTAGGGGAGGCGCGCGGCGGGGCAGCGTGCGGCGGCAACGAAGGGCAGGGGCGGCGCAGGGCGGCAGCACGTGAAGGGCAGGGGCGGCGGCGACGGCGGCCAGTACAAGCGGAGGAGCAGGGGAACGGGCGTCGCTCACAGCGAGGTGGCGTCGGCGACGAGGAAGGCTCAGGGACGGCGGATGGTGAAGGCGCGCTCGGGTGCTAGGGCAGGGGCGCGCGGGCTCGGGGACGGCGGATGGCGTCGATCTGGGCAGCCTTGCGGCGTCAATGATCTCGGCGTCGTCGGGCGGCCTGGGGGGCAACTGGCGATGAGTTCGTCAAATTTTCCTAAGTCCTGCTTATATACACAGAGTATTGGTCCCAGTTTGTGGCACCAACCGGGACCAATGCCCTCTTTAGTCCCGGTTGGTGCCACCAACCGGGACCAAATGCCAATTTTCAGCAGCCCAAAGGGCGGGAAGCAGCAGCCTTTGGTCCCGGTTGGTGCCACCAACCGGGACCAAAGGCCTTGTGCTGCTGCGGCGTCGAAAGTTTAGTCCCACCTCGCTAGTTGAGAGGGGTGCACAGAGGTTTATAAGCCCCACTGCCGCACCCCTCTCGAGCTTCTCTCCATTGCAGGCTTACGGGCCTAATTGTCACTGCTATGCCCGTGGGCCTACTGGGCCTCCTGCGGGCCTGAATCCTGGCCCTTGGATGGGTTTCTAGTCGTATTCAGGCCGTGGGGGCCTAGTAGGTGGCATTTTTTTGTTTTTCTGTTGCTTTATTTATTTTATTTTCTTTTGTTTTTTGCTTCATTTTTTAATTCTTTATGCTTTTAGTTTTAGAAAAATTATAAACTTTTTGTTAATGCCATTAGTTTTCAAATTTGAAAACACTTTTTTTGTTTTTTTGTTTTCTTTGTTGCTTTATTTATTTTATTTTGTTTCTACTCACAAAAAAATACTTATTGTTGCAATTTTTCACAGTTTTTTTGCTATGTTTTCTGTATTATTTATTTTCTTTTGTTTTTTGCTTTATTTTTTTATTCTTTTTGCTTTTAGTTTTAGAAAAATTATAAACTTTCTGTTATTGCCATTAGTTTTCAAATTTGAAACACTTTTTTAGTTTTTTTGTTTTCTTTGTTGCTTTATTTATTTTGTTTTGTGATTAACTTTACTATAAAAATAGTTTTTTCCCTGTTTTTTTGAATTGTTTTTTG
>NC_041393.1:14129777-14132432 GCF_002162155.2 Triticum dicoccoides
ATATATATATATATATTAATATTATAATTAATTTAGAAACGCGAAATTAATTAATCTTACATTTGGGTCGGTTGATGGCATGTCTAGCTGGTGAGTAACCTCGAAGTCAGCAGTTGCGGGGCAGGAGGTCAGTGTACAGATGTCTTCCGCTTCAGAGTGAACATGGAAGGACCCACACGTAATAGCACTAACCAGCTTCCCCTGAGTGATGGTTTTATCTGGTACACATGGAAGGAGATGGAAAGGCATTACTGTGTGCATGGTCTAACTAGCTAGCTAGCAACTAGTACGTTACGTACTAGCAAGGAAATAAATAAAAGCCCAGGAGAAAGGTGGTTTACTGGTGGAAGCGTAGATGGTGAAGAAGTTTGGCTCGCCGCCGATGACTAGATCCGGCACCATCTTTACGCCGCTCACCCTCACCGGGTAGTCCTTGCCCTTATCTGCAAAAACAACCAAACAAGTTTCAGACGAAAATGTCACCTCCGTGGATGAGAACCCAATCCCAAAGTACGTAACTGCAAAAGACCAGGCTACTCACCGCAGAATTCGAAGGCGGTGAGGGAGGATGCCAACGTGAGGAGGAGGAGGAGGGAGATGCACGCGGCGGAGGCAGCGAGGAGGCTCTGCTTGGTCGCCATGGTCGTGGATTGGACTTGGAGAGCTGAACAAGTCGTTTGGAGAGTTGTGCCTGCTGGGGTTTATTTATACTAATACATGTCGAGAGTCGGGGTTGCTCCAGCCGGGGGTGATATCAGATTGTTTTTTTCAGCCGTGCTCCCTCCCGTAATGATTACATGCACCTGTATTGAAATTATAAGGCAGGGGGAGACTCGGTGCTACATATGCGGCATGTCTTTATCTTTATCTTAGTTACCCAGCTAGCAAAATTACACGTGCGTTGCAATGGGAATACACTCTGAACATGTTGTCATGGCACTAAAATAAAATAAGGTAAAAGGATTTAAAGGGCGATGAGTTATGGAACCGAGGAAAGAAATTACTGCTTTTATTATTAGAAAAATAGTCAACAAACCCATGGATTTGCATACGATAGTTATTTAGATTCTATATTTTATCTCACATGCTTGTTAGTTAGGGAAACACAAAATATTGAAGTTTTTCTATAGATTAAAAATATTATAAAATTTGAATTCACCTATTAAATATTAGTATAAAATATGCAAAATTTGGTTTTATCTTCGATAAGAAGTACACATTGGATGCATAGTGATTATAGCGGAGAATTTTTCAAGTATGACAAAAAAAATATGGTACTATAATATTTGAAAGAGAAGTTCCAAATTCACCAATCTATAACACTGATGCGACCTCATGCTCAGCCGATTTGTTGAATACATATAACCTTTAGATGGTGACATCTTACGATATGGTATCCTTGCAACTGAACCTTTAGTAAAAGAATAGAACCAGATGCATTCACGATTACCTAGCTAATAATTTGAATGTGCCAAAACCAATTTACAGCCTAATTAAACCACTCCACTACAGCAGATTGCAGTGCCATCCATGTGTAAAACCAATCGGGAGAGAATTATTCACCTCGGGGACAGCACGGAAGTAGTGCACATCGCCGCCGATGATCTGGAATGGTGTCCCTTCCTTCCACAAGGGTTCATCCAACAACTTGCCACTCATCCAACACCCTCCCACGTCCTACCTCTCTTTCCCAAAGAAAGACCCCAGTAAAACGGAAAATACCCAACCGCTCCGCTGAGCCAAACCGGACAAGCCACCACCCGGAGAGCTGCGCCTGGGCGGACACCGTGGCGTCGATCTGTGGGCTTGTCCGAGCAGGAGGAGCATGGCGAGGCGGCTCTGGGAGAGTGAACGTCCGGGGAGGCTGGCTCTGTGATCCTCCGGCGTGGCACTCGTCAGAGAATAGCGGCACTGTCCCTACGGCCGCGGATTCCCTCACATGGCAAGCCGCCGTCGGCATTCTGCACACCGTCACCTTCGCCGCCCTGGTGGCCGCATTCATCACATCCCTGCTGCTCGCTTCATCCTAAGATGGTTGCTCTTCTTCTAATTATTCTAGCTAATGCTATTTCTGCTGTGTGTGTTGTGCGTGGCATGTAAAATCTGTGCGTGTGGACAACAACTTTTCTTTGGTCCCATGCAATTAAATGGTGTGTTAGATCAATATGCATAGTCCCTCTATAAATTGATAAAACGGAAAAGCTAAATTCCTATCGGCAGGAATTTAGCGACAGGCACGTACAATTCGTACGTCGTCCGATTCCTATCGCGTGGTCGTGCTCGACTCCGCGAGAAAAAGAAAGGGCGGCCAATCTGTGCATGTGGACAACATCTTTTCTTTGGTCCCATGTAATTAAATGGTGTGTTAGATCGATCTGCATACTCCCACTATCAATTGATAAAACCGGAAAGCAAAATTCCTGCTGGCACAATTCGTACATCGTCCGATTCCCATCGCGTGGTTGCGCTCGACTCCGCGAGAAAAAGAAAGGGTGGTCGCGCTCGACTCCGCGAGAAAAAGAAAGGGCGGCCAATCTCTGTGTGTGGACAACAACTTTTGTTTGGTCCCATGTAATTAAATGGTGTGTTAGATCGATATGCATAGTCCCTCTATCAATTGATAAAACGGAAAAGCAAAATTCCTGCCGGCACGAT
>NC_041393.1:14133485-14176717 GCF_002162155.2 Triticum dicoccoides
ATGAAATATCCCCTCGATATTTGTACATAAGCTATCATGGGGTAGATAAAACACCCCCTCGATAACTTTTGTGTGAATAGCATGGTAAGTCACACATCACATACCTGATAACTTACGTACCTGACCATGATAAAAAGTCACAGAGGAGTCTATTTATACATTCACACTTATAGTACATCATCATTTATGCAATGAAAAAAACATGAGAAAAATACCTTTCTTTTTGTCATCTGACAATGGTGAGAAAGAGTTTTAAAAGATTTTGTTTTCAAGTATTGAACAACAGCGTAGGTTGGTGTAATGGTTATTGGTCTTGGCATTAGGCGTATCCTTGCTATCTGACGCAGGTTCGGATCCCATGTGAATTACCAAGGTGTTTGTGTGTGAGTTATCTGGTTCGTGACATATAAATTATCATGCTCTTTACAACAACTTTTTTCCCAAAAAATAATAACTTTTTTTCTCTGGGACCAAAGTTACCGCAGTGTTTGTGAGTGAGTTGTCAGGTTCGTGACGTATATATTACCATGCTCTTTGTAGAGAGTTATTGGGGTATGTTACAAAAGAAATTCATGTGGTCAAAAACATTACCATAGTGTTTGTGCGTGAGTTATCTGAAATATAGCGTATGAATTACCATACTCTTTTTACAGATAAGGTATCGGGATATGTTAGAACAACATTTTTTTTCTTTGGGTCAATTGATGTGACGGCGGCCCGATCTTTCGATGAGAGTGGAGATAATTACCGATTTGGTGGATTTTGACCTTGACGATCCGGCTATACCGTACCCAACGATACGCCTCGACAATCGCTAAACCAATCTCCGATGGTTATTGACCTTGCCGTAGGTACGATCAACCTGAACAACGAGGTTCGAGTTCCTGCAAGCAACTGAAGAACCAGTAAGAACAAAGGTGAATTGTAACTGAAATTACGGATAATAACTTTCCTAAATCTAGTGATTGATTATTGACCTATCAAGGGCAGTTTGGTGTCTTAAAGTGGAGGAATTCTGTACCTAAGATAAGAAGTTTCATTTCATGCCTACCGTAGTTCCTATTTTATTGGGCATAGTCCCCCTTACCTACTCCCGAGAGTAGAAAATCAACATTTATGTCGTTCTTAATAAGAAAGAGATGCTCGGGTAGCAAAGTTGCCTACTATTATGTATTGTTTGAGCTTCTAACTTCCATTAGAAGAGTACACGAACTAGATGAAAAGTTAAGGTTCCACCGTGAATCTGACAAGGCGGTAATCCTATACGTCTTGTAGATGCGAAATTGTAGCGATGATTAAACAATACAATAAAACCCGAGTCTAAACCTTAATTTAGACTAGCTGTTTATTAAGAGGATCGGCTGCCGCGTGGTGTCCCCGAACGCTTGCCGTAGGAAGTCTGGACACTGCATGCACGACGTGGCAGTTGCTTGTGTTGATGAGACGCGTTGGCCTGCTGTGGTGTAATTAGTGCCCAACACGTTGGCCTGCTGTGGCCTTTGGACCCAACACGTTACTCCCCTTGGCCCATGTGGCCAAAATCAAATTGCCTAGCCCTTGTGATGTTTGCATGCATGATAGATGGGATGGATGGTTCGGTGGAGTGCATGCATGGATGCACACATGCATGCATTTATACACACATCCATACGTATGAGTAGACATCCATGCATCCATGCATGCATTTACTTTTTTCCTCGGTTTAGTTTAATTAGCGGACGCTCGTTCGTACGTTCGTTTTAACGAACGGTTTTCGTCGATTTGCCGCAGACAGCGAACGATCGTTCGTTAGCCTGTTCGTCGTTTTTTTCTTTTTTTCGGATTTTCCGCGATTATTTTCGCTCGTTTATCGGAATCAGGCGATTCTAGCGCCTAGAGTTTCGTCTCGAAACCCTGTTTCTGTTTAACCAACTCAAACAAGTTTTTGTTTCTGTAAAATTTGACTTAGATCCAGATTAGTAAACGAAGCTTGTTTCTTTCGCCATTTGATTTTCGTTGCTTCGTCTGATTTGATTCTTTTTGCAAACCGGAGTTCTTAAGTTGAACTTTCTGGTTAGATCTCTTATTTGAGTTTTACCTGTGCATTAGATGAGTATTTATTGTTTGCTTGTTTGTTTGTTTGCGTTAGAGTACCTGGAATGCGCCGCTTGCAACTTCGAATCTCTAGGTTTCGTGGATCATCAGCAAGGCAAGTAACACTTTGATCATACCTCTTACTACCCAGTTTTATTGCATTAGATCAATCCTCAAACATTGCTTGAATAGGATCTAATTAAATTATGGGTTGGGAAGTAGATGAGGTACTACCTATTACTTGTTTTATTATCAAACCCTTGGGAGTTACTTCTACGTTTGCTTATATTGCCATGCTATGCTAGCATACGTGGATTGGGTGAGTGTATCCATGACAGATGTGAGATTGTTAATTAATGGTTTATTTAAGGTGGCAACTTTAATACACATCTGGGTGGGTTGAGGCACCCGAGTATTTCAGTGATTGCCTGTTTTTCTTTATGGACCGCCACCCAGACTCAAAGGGATCATGAGATTATTCATGCTAGAAACTTCCATGTGCAGCCACAAGCTACTATGGGCTCTAGCATAGTTGATTAATTCGTGCGAACTCTTACGGTGGTAGACTAGAAGATGTAGGGGAAAGTAGGTGTAACGGTCTACCCGATCGTAAGGTGCTAGCGCTTCTGAAAGACTATGTCTCAGTCATCCGTTTCTCAAACACCCTGTAGTGCGAGAATCCCAACGGAGGAGATTGAGTCTTGTTGGGAAAAGTGCGCAAACCTCTGCAGAGTGTATAAACTAATCATGATTAGCCGTGTCCCCGGTTATGGACGTCTTGAGTATCTAGTACTTGGATTATCATGTGAATCTCATCATGTGACATTAATTAATTTTGTTGGGTTTTAATGATGATGTTTAATTGGGATTGAGTGGGTTTCTATGCTCTCAATGTTTAGCAACTACCATGATAGTTAAATAAAATGTATTCCTTTGCAGTAGTGAAAAATTGGCTTTGCGCAAAACTATAACCTTAGAGCTTTCCACCAGCCAAATATGCATATAGTGATAGGATTATTTGGTTCTTGTTCTCTATGTGTTACATTGCCAGCATATTCCATGTGCTGACCCGTTTTCGGGCTGCAACGTTCATGTTGCATACTTTTCAGACGACGAGTAAGGTGCCTTTAGGTCATGGTTCTATACTCAGTGATGCCGTTGGAGTTGATGGACTCACTTGTCTTCCAAGCCTTTCGCTGTTATCGTAATTAGATGGCCTTAAGCCATATTATTTGTAATAAGTTCTCTTTTGAGACATCGTTGTAATAAGTATGTGATTGCTACTCTGTTATAAATCCTTCAAGTACTGTGTGTGTCAGCATTACTGATCCAGGGATGACACTGAAGCACAGAGATCAGACTGTTTGAGGTCTGGTCGCTACAAGATGGTATCAGAGCACACGCTGACTGTAGGACACGACCAGTAAGCTAAAGCCCTAGATCACTATACTCACTCTTCTCATTTCTGACTCCTCATCTTTTCTACTCTTTTAGGATGGCGGATGCAAGAAACAAGTTCACACAACCGGATGAAGATACACCCTTTGGACACCACCTAAAAGAAGTCACTAAGTATGTGAACATCGGAGTACCAAGCTTCACCGAGACCTACAACTCCACTTTACCCGAGGAGGACCACTGGATGATTCAAGTTCAAGTTCCAGGAAGGATGTTCGCACCAGTCACTGAGCCCATAGAGTTTTCCTTTGATGCACCAACCAAGAGTCTTGGAAAGAGTATGGCAGCCCACATCACCATGGGACGTATTGGAGAAGTTTACCGCAATGATCTCAAGGATACTATCTACCAGATTTGTGGGCGTCGAGATGAGCACTGGGAAATGATCAGCACCAAGAAGGATAGATCAGTCGCATCTTTTATCCAGGAGTTAAACCAACACATTCGACATCAGAAGAACCAGATGTGCGCAGGCATGATAGATATGAAGAAAGCGATGACAAGGATCACGGAACTAGAGGAAGAACTCAAGGCTACACATGAAGATTATGAGGAGGAAATTGTCGTACTAGTGGAGAAGAATGAGGACCTGATTAAGAAGATCGAAATATTCATGGGAGACCCCACACCATTGGAAGAAGACGAAGAACCCAAGGAGATTCGCCTGGAAGACTACATCATCATCGACGACACCGACTCTGACCTGAGCGATGATGACTAGGAAGACGAAGCTGGAGTAGATATCATGGAGTCTGCAACCGAAGAATATTTCTAGTAGACCACCACATCAGTAGTAGTATTCCACCATGTAAATAGAGTAGTCCGAGCACTTTTGCGATAGTAGACCGCTTGTATGACTTAATTGATCGATTAAGTGAAATGTTTGTGTTTGTCTCATGTGCATATCGGTAGTGTTTTCTCATTAGACTCATTCTATTCGAATCTCTCCCCTCTAAACCCATCAGATGCCTCCAAGACATGACAATGAATTTGCATTTCCACCGGAGCTCACTCAGTTGATCCAGCAGTAGAATGCATTGATGCAGTTGCTAGTCCAGAATCAGAATCAGGGGAACAACAAAAACAACAACCCACCACCACCACCACCTATTGATCACTTAACCCGTTTCCTTAGACTGAAGCCGCCGGTGTTCTCCAATAGCATCGAGCCTATAGTAGCACATGATTGGCTCCGCAAAATTGAAAGGGAGCTAACCACTACAGGATGTACTGACGCTGAGAAGGTGCATTTTGCCGCACTTGAGTTGGATGGACCAGCAGCATCATGGTGGGAGAATTACACTGTCACCTACCCTATAGCCACGGTGACATGGGACCAATTTCAGCGGGCTTTCCCTACTGCCCATGTTTCAGCAGGAGCTATGGCCACGAAGAAGCGTGAGTTTTGCAACTTGCGCCAAGGAGGACGGACAGTTGGCCAATACGTGGATGACTTTAGTAAGTTAGCACGTTATGCCTCGGATGACGTTGCTACGGATGCAACTAAGCAGGAGAAGTTTCTGGAAGGACTGAATGATGAGTTGAGCATGCAGTTGATGGTAGCAACTTTCAACAACTACCAGGAACTGGTAGATTGTGCTCTTATGGTTGAAGGGAAGCAGCAGCCGATTGATAACCGCAAGAGGAAGTATGGACAAGGGAAGTACAATTCAGGAGCTCAGCAGAAGCCACGCTTTACCCCGAAATCGGGAGGACATTTTCAGCATACCCATGGAGGAGGAAGTTCGCATAATCATAATGGCCCCTAGAACGGTAATGGGAATGGGGGAAGCAACGGACAGAACCGTACCAACCCATCAACCCCAGCCAAGAGAGACTTGAGCCAAGTCACTTGTTATAAGTGTCAGAAGACCGGACAGTACGCCAATGAATGTCCTGAAGCCCAGAATGGGAATGGCAATGGAAGCTCTGGGAAGAAGCCGAAACCTTTCAATATGGGACAGGTGAACCACATGAACGTGGAGGAGGTTGAAGCCCAGCCAGATGCAGTAATAGGTAAGTTGTTGGTTAAATCATTTACTGCAATCGTTCTTTTCGATACTGGTGCATCGCATTCATACATATTCGCCCAAGTTCGTCACCTTGGGGATCACCAGTACTTCTAGTGGAAAAGAAGGATCGATCGTCAAGGATGGTTTTTGATTATCGAGGATTGAGTGAAGTGACGATCAAGAATAAGTACCCACTGTCGATGATCAATGATTTGTTTGACCAATTGCAAGGAGCTAAGGTATTTTCCAAGGTCGATTTGCGATCAGGATACCACCAGTTGAAGATTCGAGAGCAGGACATACGTAAGAGAGCTTTTACCACAAGGTATGGGATGTATGAGTATACTGTTATGTCATTTGGTCTGACTAACGCACCTGCTTATTTTATGAACATGACGAATGATACGTCTCAATCGTATCTACTTTTCCAAACACTTTTGCCCTTGCTTTGGACTCTAACTTGTATGATTTGAATGGAACTAACCCGGACTGACGCTGTTTTCAGCAGAATTGCCATGATGTTGTTTTATGTGCAGAAAATAAGAGTTCTCGGAATGACCTGAAACTCCACGGGACATCTTACAATAAATAATAAAAATCCTTGCCAAAGATGAAGACTAGGGGGCCCACACCCTTCTCACGAGGGTGGGGGGTGCCCCCCCCTAGGGCGTGCAACCCTACCTCGTGGGCCCCCTGGAGACCCCCTAACTCCAACTCCAACTCTATATACAGAGTTTCAATGAGAAAAAAATCAGAGAGAAGAAATCATCGCGTTTTACGATACGGAGCCGCCGCCAAGCCCTAAAACCTCTCAGGAGGGCTGATCTGGAGTCCGTTTGGGGCTCCGGAGAGGGGGATTCGTCGCTGTCGTCATCATCAACCATCCTCCATCACTAATTTCATGATGCTCACCGCCGTGCGTGAGTAATTCCATCATAGGCTTGCTGGACGGTGATGGATTGGATGACATTTATCATGTAATCGAGTTAGTTTTGTTAGGGTTTGATCCCTAGTATCCACTATGTTCTGAGATTGATGTTGCTATGACTTTGCTATGCTTAATGCTTGTCACTAGGGCCCGAGTGCCATGATTTCAGATCTGAACCTATTATGTTTTCATCAATAAATGAGAGTTCTAGATCCTATCTTGCAAGTCTATAGTCACCTATTATGTGGTATGATCCGTTAACCCCGAAGTGACAATAATCGGCATACTTACCAGTGATGACCGTAGTTTGAGGAGCTCATGTATTCACTATGTGCTAATGCTTTGTTCCGGTTCTCTATTAAAAGGAGGCCTTAATATCCCTTAGTTTCCAATAGGACCCCGCTGCCACAAGAGGGTAGGACAAAAGATGTCATGCAAGTTCTTTTCCATAAGCACGTATGACTATATTCAGAATACATGCCTATCTGGCGTAATTGGAGCTAGTTCTGTGTCACCCTATGTTATGACTGTTACATGATGAACCGCATCTGGCGTAATTATCCATCATTGATCCAATGCCTACGAGCTTTCCATATATTGGTTTACACTTATTTGCTTTCCCGTTGCTATTGTTACAATCACTACAAAACAACAAAAACATTACTTTGCTTTCATTACTATTTTGTTTCGTTACCATCACTATCATATTACTTTGCTACTAAACACTTTTCTGCAGATACTAAGTTTCCACGTGTGGTTGAATCGACAACTCAGATGCTAATACTTGAGAATATTCTTTGGCTCCCCTTGTGTCGAATCAATAAATTTGGGTTGAATACTCTACCCTCGAAAGCTGTTGCGATCCCCCATACTTGTGGGTTATGAAGACTAATTTCTGGCGTCGTTGCCGGGGAGCATAGCTCTATTATTTGAGTCACATGGGATTTATATCTGCTAGACAATATGAGGAACTTTAGAGATCCAAAAAGCAAGATCTATCCATCAACTACGAGGGGAGGTAAGGAACGGCCATGTAGCTCTGCACTTGATTCACCTTCTGTTATGACTAAGCTTGCGACACCTACACCTGCTTCTGCTATTCGTTCTGATATGTCGCATGTTATTGATGATGCTACTTCTGCTATGCATGATACTTATGATGAAACTACCTCTATGCCTGATACTACTATGCCACTTAGTGATTTTCTAGAGGAATGACTTGCTAGGGCTAGAGAGATTGAAAATATTGAATCTGATTATGAAGATGAAAGTGATGATGAAGATTCACTTGTTATTCCTATGGGTTATTTATTTGATCAATATGCTTCTTTAGCTATTTTAGCTTGTAAAGATAGATATGAACTCAAAAGGTTATTAGCTAAATGGAATAAGCAATCTCCAAATGCTAGGATGAGACCTGACCCTGCTTTTGCTACTTCACCTATATGTGTTGCTGATAAGGATTATGAATTCTCTGTTGATCCCGATATAATTACTTTGGTTGAATCTGATCCTTTACATGGCTATGAATCTGAAACTATTGTAGCACAACTTACTAAATTAAGTGATATAGCCACCCTATTCACTAATGATGAGAGATCTCGCTACTTTTATATCCTTAAAATATTTCCGTTCTCATTAAAGGGCGATGCTTAGATATGGTTTAATTCTCTTGATCCTGGTTGTGTGCGTAGTCCCCGGGATATGATTTATTACTTCTCTGCTAAATATTTCCCTGCTCATAAGAAACAAGTTGCTTTAAAGGAAATATACAACTTTGTGCAAATTAAAGAAGAGAGTCTCCCACAAGCTTGGGGGAGGCTTCTCAAGTTACTTAACGCTTTGCCTGATCATCCTCTTAAGAAAAATGAAATACTTGATATCTTTTATAATGGACTAACCGATGCTTCCAGAGATTACCTGGATAGTTGTGCTAGTTCTCTTTTCAGGGAAAGAACACCGGATGAAGTTGAAATCTTATTGAATAATATGTTGACAAATTAAAATAATTGGGCACCTCCTGAGCCAGCTCCTGCTCCAATTAATGATCCTATTCCTAAACCAACTCCGAAGAAGAGAGGTATTCTATTTCTCAGTCCTGAAGATATGCAAGAGGCAAAGAAATCTATGAAAGAAAAAGGTATTAAAGCTGAAGATGTTAAGAATTTACCTCCTATTGAAGAAATACATGGTCTCAATTTACCGCCTCATGAGGAAATATATAAGCTTAATCGTTTATTTATTGAAGAACCTCAAGACCTCAATAACCCGACATAGGTAGTAAAGGTAAATTCTCTCTACAGATATGATAAAGCTGAAATCCCTCCTACTAAAATTGCTAGTCAATGCATGGATGAGTTTGATAATTTTATGTTTAAGCAAGAAGACTTCAATGCTTATTTTGGTAGACAATTAAAACAAGATGCTGATATGATTAAATACTTGGGTGATTATATGGCTAATATTAGAGGTGAACATAAACTTGTTAGCAAACATGCTTCTATGGTTACCACTCAAGTAGAACAAGTACTTAAAGCACAAAAAGAATTGCTCAATGAGATGAATAGTAAGAAAAATGATTATGCTGTTAAAAGTGGCTACTAGAACTGGTAGAATGACTCAGGAACCTTTGTATCCTAAAGGCCACCCTAAGAGAATTGAGCAAGATTCCCAGAGAAATAATATTGATGCACCTAGTTCTTCTAAAAAGAAGAAAAAGAAAAATGATAGAATTGTGCAAACTTCTAGTGAACCTATTGCTGAACCACCTGATAATCCAAATGATATTTCTATTTCTGATGCTGAAACTCAATCTGGTAATGAACATGAACCTAGTGAAAATGTTAATGATGATGTTCATAATAATGCTCAACCAAGTAATGATAATGATGTAGAAATTGAAACTGTTGTTGATCTTGATAACCCACAATCAAAGAATCAATGTTATGATAAGAAAGACTTTGTTGCTAGGAAACACGGTAAAGAAAGAGAGCCTTGGGTCAAGAAACCCATGCCTTTTCCTCCCAAACCATCCAAGAAAAAGGATGATGAGGATTTTGGAGCTTTGCTGAAATGATTAGACCTATATTTTTACGTATGTGATTAACTGATATACTCAAAACCAATCCTTATGCTAAGTACATGAAAGATATTATTAAAAATAAAAGAAAGATATCGGAAGCTTAAATTTCTACCATGCTTGCTAATTATACTTTCAAGGGTGGAATACCAAAGAAACATGGAGATCCAGCAGTACCTAATATACCATGCTCCATTAAAAGAAACTATGTTAAAACTGCTTTATGTGATCTTGGAGCCGGTGTTAGTGTTATGCCTCTCTCTTTATATCATAGACTTGATTTTAGTAAGTTGACACCTACTGAAATATCTTTGCAAATGGCTGATAAATCAACTGCTATACATGTCGGTATTTGTGAGGATGTGCCTGTTGTGGTTGCAAACATTACTATTTTAACGGACTTTGTTATTCTTGATATTCCCGAGGACGATACTATGTGTATTATTCTTGGAAGACCTTTTCTAAATATTGCAGGGGCTGTTATTGATTGCAACAAAGGCAATGTCACTTTTCATGTTAATGGTAATGAGCATACGGTACACTTTCCAAGGAAACAACCTCAAGTTCATAGTATCAATTCTATCGGAAAAATTACATCGATTATATTTCGAGGTTTCGAATTTCCTCTCCCTACTATTAAGAAGAAATATGATATACTTATTATTGTGGATGTGCATATCCCCGTTGAGGTAACCTAGTGTTATTCGAAATTTCTCTGATTTCACATTAATCGGAATGAGTTTGTTAACAAGACTTGTTCAACCTTGTTAGTGGATTCCTTTTGACGAGCATGAGATGTATGAAACTATAAGCACAACCTTCTGTACCCCACATTTACTTTCTGTTATTTAGTTGAAATAAATTAAAAATAAATAATTTTCTGTCTGTTATCTGATTATCCGTGCAATATAAAAATACCTCGAAAATAAAAGTTCTCCAAATACCCTGAAAATTAAATATGATTTTTTATAGAATATTTGAGGATTTATAGAACAAAGAACACACCAGGGGGGCCAACCACCTTGCCATGAGGGTGGAGGGCGTGCCCCCTGCCTCGTGGGCCCATGGTGGCCCTCCTCCACTTATTCTTTTAGCCACACACTTCATCTTCCTCCCCCAAACACGAAAAACCAACTCAAACCCGAGTCCAAGCTCGTTTTGCTGCCATTTTCGATCTCCTTGCTCAAAGCACCTCTCACAAAACTGCTTGGGTAGATTGTTCCTTGGTATGCGACTCCTCCATTGGTCCAATTAGTTTTTTTAGTGCTTTATTCATTGCAAATTTTTGCTGCTTAGGTGACCCTGTTCTTGAGCATGCATGTCAAATTTATATGGTCAAAAGTAGTTTTGATGCATGATATAGGATCTAGGCACTTGTAGGAGTAGTTGCTATCCATATTATTGAGTTTGGTTTACTTTTATTTTGAAGTTACTAAAAATTTCAAAATTGTTCAGAAAATGATGACGAGATTATTGAGGGGCTCATCAAGCCAAAGCTCGAAGGAAAAGGCACCGAACCTAAGTATAATTTGCCACGCACCGCGGAGGTTCGGGCATGTGAATGGCCCTCCGAGGATTTCTTGAGAGCAGCCGGGATTTATGAAGATTTTCATGAGTTGGCTCATAATGCAGGCCTCACCGCTTTCCTCCATGACAAATGCGATCATATCTCTTACTCACAAATACCTTTGTGCAAAACTTTCATTTTCACTACTAGGAAAAGGTCTACTAATGGCGCACCAGTTTTGCCTACTAATGGCGCATCACTGGTGCGCCATTAGTATCACGCCACTAGTATTTATTACTAATGGCGCACCACCTAGTGCGCCATTAGTATATAACACCATGCGCCATTAGTATGCCTCCCAGGGCCATATTTAACCATGTGCTTTGGCACACTAATGGCGCACTGCGGATGGATGCGCCATTAGTATACTTGGCATATTAATGGCGCACTCTGTAGTGATCCGCCATTAGTATGAATATTAGGTTATTTTTACTTTTCTGATTTTTGCACAGGTTACAAAATATATTATTTGACAGAATATAGACAGTAGCACACAGCAACAACAGATTCATCAAATACAATAGAAGATTAGTCTCCGAATACAATTCATCATATTAGTCTCCGAATTCAAAAGACCGAACAAAGATAAAACATTACAAGTCTCGAGACCGCGAGTATCGAGTTTGTCGGAAGTAATACTAATCCTAACAAGTCCTACTAATCATCATCATACAACTTCTACTCGTTATTCATAACAAGTCATACGATCATCATCTTGATAGTCATCGAACCAACCCTAGTTAATTGTTCTTAGCACATGATCATCAGTATTAGGCAGGACCTAAATACCCTATTTAAGCTAAAATAGCATAAAACAATATAGACCCTGACTCTCCATTATGGAGAATGGAGAACATCCTATCTCCAATTCTTGCGCTTCGCTTCCTTTTGCTTCCAAGAAGCTCCTTACGACTGTCCATACATTTTTTCCATCCTTTGATTTTCATGTCTCCACTTCTTTTAGAAATCTCGTATGGACAGTTGAGATTCGTAGGATGACCTGGCTGTATGTTCAAAACATTAAGACTACCTTTCTGATACATCATATGAGTCACACAATTCTCTGGGATTATCTGTTGAAAAACATAGTAATAACTTCATAGTTAGAAATGATGTACTAGTTTTAGAAGTATGCAAAAGATGCACGGATGTCGTAATAGTAAAAATCTTACAAGGGTATCTCCATGGTAGTTACCGTAGTTGAACACATGCAGTAGTGGCACATATTTACGATAATGTTGAGGAGTTTGATTGTGGATATTGTAATTCTCCATGTCAGTACAAAATCCGACCAGATGATTTTTCTCCTTGTAAGTTGTTAATTTGGAGCCATCGGTGTAGTGGGTTTTGTCTACAATCTCCCGCACATTCTTTGAACAATAAAAATAAGCTGTCAATGGAAATAAGCTGTCAACTATTTTGAAATAAACAATATAAATTAGCTAATAACTATGTTTGAGAAACTCACATAGCGGTAGAACTGGAGGCGTATCAACAAGGACCCAGATGTCCATATTGTCTTGGTTGATGTCAGGATTACCAAGATCCATGGTGATAAGCATACCCTCATCAAAACCATACATCTTGCAAAATGCTTCCCAATTTTTGCAACCAAAATGGGTTACGCTCTCAGAATTATACAGATTTACTTCAAAGTCCACATCGTGATGAGTCCTTAGGTGAATTTTCTTTGTTTCAGAAATTTCATGGTCTTCAAAATCCATCCTCTCCAAGACATAGCATCTTGCATGGCATGGGATAAGCTATACTCGAATTGTAAAAGATGAAAATTACACGTTGAAATAGTTGAACTCATGCTTAATTATGAAAATAACACTTATCGTCGTTGTGTACCGTTTCAACTTCGAAGTCTCCTCAAGCTTAATGCTGAAGCGCCGATCATCGTCCAGGTGAGGCATGTCGCAGAGACCTCGATCGTCGTGGCACCAGTCACACTCCCCCGGGAGACTTTCGTCGTCCGATGATGATGATGACATATCCTACGTTCATAATTCAAAACTACATCATTTAGGGTTTGTTGACACCGAGGCATCCTAAAAGCTAAGCTTTATCATTTAGGGTTTGTCGACGCTGAGGCACACTAAAAGCCTAAGCTTTCATCATTTAGGTTCTTATCGACACCGAGGCACCCTAAAAGCCAAGGTTTTATCATTTACGGTTTGTCGACGTCGAGGCACCCTAAAAGCCTAAGCTTTCATCATTTAGGTTTTGTCGACGCCGAGGCACCCTAAAAGCCTAAGCGTACATCATTTAGGTTCTCATCGACACCGAGGCACCCTATAGAAGCCAAGTTAAGTTTTCATCATTTAGGGTTTATCGATGCCGAGGCACCCTAGGTTGGGCCTAATCACTTGGCACTAATCACTTGGCTCTATTGCCACCTATGTTGGGTTTATCATCTAGGTTTTATCGATGCTAACGAGAATTCTAAGTTGGGCCTAATCACTTGGCTCTATTGCCACCTATGGTTTAATGCAGCAAGAATGGCGGGGCAGTTGATCCTACTTAACTAATTACTAAGATACCCCGGCCCATGCATTTGTCGCAAGTACCCCATATGTCCTATTTTTAGCAAGTCATGCTAAAATTCACGGAAAATTTCAGCATGACCTTGCTGAAAATAGGACATACGGAGTACCCGAATTTTCCAGAACGGAAGTTAATCGACATTCCGGCAAACTCAAGGGCCTGTCAGGGTACAGCAGCATCACAAGTTGACAAAATTCCCAAGTAGTACAGCAGTAGCATCACAAGTAGTACCAATGAACATATAGTCCAGCAAGTTGAAAAAGCTGAAGTTCTTAGCATGAAGAATCACACAACACAACACCTACATTATGATGATACATTTGGAGATTGCACATATAGTTTTCACATAAGCATAATTGTTTTGGAGATTGCACATACAGTTTTTGACAGCACAACACCTATGACAGCACATACAATTTTCGTTACTGCTCCCAAATGAAATGACACTTTGACATGGCTGCAATTTTTAGTGTCTACTTATCTGCAATTTTTCAGTGTCTGCTGAGGAGAAATAGGTTTCAAACTTCAGCTTGCTTTGTATAAGGAGACTAAAAAACTATCTAAGGAGTTCTTCAAGTTCAAGTTACAGCATGCATGAAATTTCCCTACACAATGCTTGTTGTAAATAATTACTTAAAGTAAACACTTTTTTTTATCTTATCTTACTTACAACAGAATGCCTATCTTTCTGGTTTTCCAATTCCTTTTGTTTCATTTTCAACATTGCTCTATTTGTAGTTAATAGCACTGTTCAAGAAATCTGTATATGCAATCTACAGAGATCCCCCTCCTGACTTTTAGACTGATTTTCCATCAAAATTGAAAATAGTTACACTAAGTTTCAAAATAAAAAATACAGTTCTCAGTTTTACAAACTGAAAATTACACTAAAACTGAAACTTTAACTGACTTTTAGACTGAATTTTTACTCCAAGAGTTTTTATATTCAGATCACTTTAACTGAATTTTACATTGAGTTTTAGGTTGAATTTTAAACTTTCTTGCAATATAAGCTTGCCATACACTTTATATTTAGATCAGGAGCCAAGCTCTAAAATTGAATTTTTAACTGAATTTTTACAACTGCATCTGTTTCAATTTCAGTTTCAGATAAAGTTTATATTCAGATCAGGAGACTGACTTTTAAACTGACTTTATATTCAGTTTCAGATAAGGAATCAGAGAATCTACAGCGAGGGTCAGCCGGCGCGGTGAGCATGAGCCCATATGCACAAACGGTGACTAAACAAGGAGAAAAACAGGGGAATCGATGGAGACGCTCACCACGGAGCTGGGGAAGGAGACAGCGAGGCCGAGGGTGGTCGGGGCAGCGTGGATCAATGCCGAGAAGCAGTGGTTGGTGATGAGGAAGAAGAGGTCGATGCGTTCGATCCTTGTTGACCCGGCTCCAATCCGTGGACGTAGGCGATGAAGGTGATGATGGTGTTGCTCCTGGCGCAGCTCCTAGGCACGACGACGGAGGACGGGGCGGTCGGTGGCCGCGGTGACGCGCGGCGGCGGCGCTCGGGGTGGAGGGAAGGAGCGGGGCAGGCCATTAGCGGCGAGGACCGAGAGGGCGATTGAGGAGTGGAGGGAAGGAGCGGGGCAGGCTGTCGGCGGCGAGGACCGAGACGGTGAGGCGGGGCGCGGGAGTTGTCGGGCGACTAGGGGGAATGAATCTGGCGAGGGGGGAGTGAATCTGGCGAGCGGGAGGGACGAAGGGATCGGGCGACTAAGGGGGAAGATTACTAATGGCGCACCCCCTGGTGGTGCGCCATTAGTATGTTTTTTATAGCAATGGCGCACCCCCGAGACGGTGCGCCACTAGTATTCTTTTTTTAGATAGCAATGGCGCACCAGCCAGCCGTGCACCATAAGTAAGATTTTTTTAATTATTTTGTTGCATCTAATAATTTAATAGAAAATTAATATGAATATGAATATGAAAATGAGTATGAATATGAAACAGTAATAAATTTTTATAAAAACAGTAATAATTTTTTAAAAATATCATCAAATTTGTTATTTGAAAATATTTATGAATCGAAAAAATATCATCAAATTTATTATTTGAAAATATCATCAAATTTGTTATTTGAAAATGTAAACAAATTTGTTTTTTTTTGGATTTTTAATTGCATTCATTTGTGTCGGTGGAGCGGGGGAGGGTGCGATGTGTCGTCAGCGGCGGTGGAGCGGGGGAGGGTGCGGGGGGTCATCTGAGGATCGAGTGTCCTCATGAATATTCAATATTTTTTCATATGGAATATGAAAAAATATCATCAAATTTGAAAAAATATTCATGAATTCAAAAAGTGCCCATGAAATTTAAAAATATTCATGATATCAAAAAGTAAAAAAAGTGCCCATTATTAGTTTAAACTAGTAATGGCGCACTATACAACGGTGCGCCATTAGTAGCTTTGCAAAAAAGTAAAAAAAATACAGTAGTGGCGCACTCTATGGCTGGTGCGCCATTAGTAGTTCTAACTACTAATGGCGCACTCTGCCCGGATGCGCCATTAGTATGTTTGAAAAAATGAAATAAAAACATTTTGTTACTAGTGGCGCACCGTGTGCCTGGTGCGCCATTAGTGTCTTCCACACTAATGGCGCACCAACACATGGTGCGCCATTAGTATATAGTAATGGCGCACCACATGTCTGGTGCGCCATTAGTGTCAATTCCATCTATAGCCCTTTTCCTAGTAGTGTTTCATTCTAGGAACTCACCACCTATGGTGGAATTTCATTTATATGATGAGCATAAGGAGATGTCACTTTATGATTTTTGTCGAATTTGTTTAGTCCCTTTTGGGGGCTAGACAGAAGAACCACATCATGATGATGTGGAGGGATTTATTAATACTATCACTATAGGGGAAACTAGGAAGGTTTCCGATGCACGAATCACTAGCATACACTTTCTTGTTTTACATTACTTTGTATTATTTGCTAGTCACTGCTTAATTGGACGCAGAAACTGTGGAAACCTTAGTATTCCCGATATTATTATTTTGCTCCAATGTTTATACAGTGATAACACTTTTAGTATGGGCAGCATTATTGCTAGACGGTTAAGTATGAACCGTACTAAGGGTCCCATCTTTGGAGGCATCTATGCTACACGCCTAGCTGCACATTTTAACATTCCTATTAGGCATGCCGAGAAGGAAGAAAAAGTGTTGCCTCGTGTTTATTTAGATTATAAAAGTATGGTGGCACATGATTTTATTGTTAAGAATAGGGCAGGATAGCTTAAATATCAATTGTTCTTTAATAAACATCATCCTAAGACCATTACCTTGCCTGCTCCTGCTTTGTTTGATTTGACTATATGCAAGTACCTTGTTCCGTTGACGGCTATCCACGCCTACCGTAACCCTGCACTAGCCGAGGAGCCAGAACCGTAACCGCAATTTGATCCTTCACGACAGTCTAACTATCAGTGGGATCCGGAGATGATTGCCAGCCAGTGGCAATCGGAGCATTCTTCTTCCTCATCACAGTATGACCCCAACAACTATTATTATGGATATCAGCTAGGCCAGCCGTGGCCATAGATGAACTTAGTCCAAAAGCCTAAGCTTGGGGGAGTACGTATTTCTCACCGACATTACATTTATGTTCACACACACTCATTGCCAGATGTCGGTGCTCATACTTTTTCATTGTATCATTCATGCTAGTTTATTTTCTTTTATGCTTTATTCTTGTGTGTTTGTTAAACCTTAAGTAAAACCAAAAAAATTAGTTGTAGCTTCTAATTAATTTACTTTCCATGCTTGTAGTAGTAATTAAAAAGAAAACCCAAAAATATTTCCTGTGCTTCTTTTGCTTGTTGGGAGCTTTCCCGTGTAAATAGTTTTATTTCTTTTCTTTTCTTTGGGGGTCAGTAGGAGAAGACCATGATTAAATTATTGAAGTGGCTCTTATATGCATTATTGTTTATCTGACAAAAGAGCCCATATTGTCTTGTCTTCTCCTGTTTATTGAATGCTCGCATATTTCAGCTTAGTCCAATGCACGTGCACTCTTATTATTATTCACATTGTTCAGTCGTGCAAGTGAAAGGAAATTATGATGATATATGATGGACTGACTGAGATGAGAAAAGCCGGTATGAACTCGACCTCTTTTGTTTTTGTAGATATGATGAGTTCATCGTTCTTGATTCAGCTTGTTATGAATAAACATGTTTGCAATGACAATTAGAGATAATAGTTGCTTTTGCCATGCTTGATTAGGTATGAGTTATAATGATTTACCTTGTGTGCCAACATGCTATTAAAATGGTTATGATGTGGTACGATAAGGTGGTATCCTCCTCTGAATGATTTAAGTGACTTGACTTGGCACATGTTCACGCATGTAGTTGAAACAAATCAACATAGCCTTCACGATATTTATTTTCATGGTGGATTATATCCTACTCATGCTTGCATCGAATGTTCATTAATTTTAATGCATGTACATGGCTGTTGTCGCTCTCTAGGCTTCCCAGTCTTTTGCTAGCCTTCACCTATACTAAGCGGGAATACTGCTTGTGCATCCAAACTCCTTAAACCCAAAAGTTATTCCACATGAGTCCACTATACCTTCCTATATGCGGTATCTATCTACCGTTCCAAGTAAATTCGTATGTGCCAAACTCTAAACCTTCAAATAATCATCCTGTTTTGTATGCTCGAATAGCTCATGTATCAACTAGGGCTGTCTGTATCTTCCATGTTAGGCGGGTTATTCTCAAGAGGAGTGGACTCCGCTCCTCACTCACGAGATAAAGGGCTGGTCAGCGGGATGTCCAGTCCCATGCTTTATGCAAACTAAATCAAAATAATTGCAAACAAAACTCCCCCTAGGACCTGATATATGTTGGAGGCACTCGTTGTTTCGAGCAAGCCATGGATTGATGTTTGTTGGTGGAGGGGGAGTATGAACTTTACCATTCTGTTTGGGAACAGCCTATAATGTGTGTAGCATGGAAGATATCGCCATCTCTTGGTTGTTATGTTGACAATGAAAGTATACGCTGAAAATATTATTCACCTCTATTTAAAAACCGAGCTCTGGCACCTCTACAAATCCCTGCTTCCCTCTGCGAAGGGCCTATCCATTTACTTTTATGTTGAGTCATCACCCTCTTATTAAAATGCACCAGCTAGAGAGCACAATTGTCATTTGCATTCATTACTATTAATTTATATTGGGTGTCACTATGATTGGATATCTTTTACCATGAATTACAATATCTAGTCAGTCCTTGATCTTTAAAGGTTCTCTGCATTTATGTTTTGCGGTCTCAGAAAGGGCTAGCGAGATACCATCTTGTTATATCATATTATGATTGTTTTGACAAAGTGTTGTCATCCGAGTTTTATTATTATGACTTGCTAGTTGATTATGCTATTGATATGAGTAAACATAAGACTTGAGAATTATTGCAAATATGGTTAGTTATAATCTTTGCTGAAAACTTGAATGCTAGCTTGACATATTTACAACAACAAGAGCAAACAGAGTTTCTAAAAGTTTTTTTATTTCTTTCAGTTTGTCAACTGAATTTCTTGAGGAGAAGCAAGGTTTTAAGCTTGGGGGAGTTCATACGTCTCCGTCGTATCCACTTTTCTAAACACTTTTGTCCTTGTTTTGGACTCTAACTTGTATGATTTGAATGGAACTAACCCAGACTGACGCTGTTTTCAGCAGAATTGCCATGATGTTGATTTATGTGCAGAAAACAAAAGATCTCGGAATGACCTGAAACTCCATGGGATATCTTACAATAAATAATAAAAAATCCTCGTCAAATATGAAGACTAGGGGGCACACACCCTTCTCACGAGGGTGGGGGGCGCCCCCCCACCCTAGGGCGCGCCCCCCTACCTCGCGGGCCCCCTGGAGACCCCCCGACTCCAACTCCAACTCTATATATTGAGTTTTGATGAGAAAAAAATCAGAGAGAATAAGTCATCGCGTTTTACGATACGGAGCCGCCGCCAAGCCCTAAAATCTCTCGGGAGGGCTGATCTGGAGTCCGTTCGGGGCTCTCGAGAGGGGGATTCGTCGCCGTCATCATCATCAACCATCCTCCATCACCAACTTCATGATCATCACCGCCGTGCATGAGTAATTCCATTGTAGGCTTGCTGGACAGTGATGGGTTGGATGTGATTTATCATGTAATCGAGTTAGTTTTGTTAGGGTTTGATCCCTAGTATCCACTATGTTCTGAGATTGATGTTGCTATGACTTTGCTATGCTTAATGCTTGTCAATAGGGCCCGAGTGCCATGATTTCAGATCTGAACCTATTATGTTTTCATCAATATATGAGAGTTCTAGTTCCTATCTTGCAAGTCTATAGTCACCTATTATGTGTTATGATCCGTTAACTGCGAAGTGACAATAATCGGGATACTTATCAGTGATGACCGTAGTTTGAGGAGTTCATGTATTCACTTTGTGCTAATGCTTTGTTCCGGTTCTCTATCAGAAGGAGGCCTTAATATCCCTTAGTTTCCAATAGGACCCCGCTGCCATGGGAGGGTATGAAAAAAGATGTCATGCAAGTTCTTTTCCATAAGCATGTATGACTTTATTCAGAATACATGCCTACATTACATTGACGAATTGGAGCTAGTTCTGTGTCACCCTATGTTATGACTATTACATGATGAACCGCATCCGGCGTAATTATCCATCATTGATCCAATGCCTACGAGCTTTCCATATACTGGTTTACGCTTATTTGCTTTCCCGTTGCTATTGTTACAATCACCACAAAACAACAAAAACATTACTTTGCTTTCATTACTCTTTTGTTACCGTTACCATCACTATCATATTACTTTGCTACTAAACACTTTAATGTAGATACTAAGTTTCCAGGTGCGGTTGAATTGACAACTCAGCTGCTAATACTTGAGAATATTGTTTGGCTCCCCTTGTGTCGAATCAATAAATTTGGGTTGAATACTCTACCCTCGAAAGCTGTTGCGATCCCCTATACTTGTGGGTTATCAAGACTAATTTCAAGAACATAAAGAACATTTGCATTTGGTACTTGGTAAGCTCAGAGAACATCAGTTATACGCCAAGTTCAGCAAATTTGAGTTTTGGTTAAAGGAAGTTGGATTCCTCGGACATGTTATATCCGGAGAAGGAATAGCAGTAGATCCCACCAAAGTTGTCACTGTGACAAATTGGGAAGCTCCAACAACAGTTGGAGAGATCCGAAGTTTTCTGGGACTCGCAGGATACTACCGGAGATTCATTGAAAATTTCTCGAAGATTGCAAAACCTATGATGGAGTTGTTGAAGAAGGATACCAAGTTCAATTGGACTAAGGAATGTGAGGCCAATTTCCAGGAGTTGAAGAAACGTTTGGTTACCTCGCCAGTGTTGATTCTGCCAGATCAGCGCAAGGATTATGAGGTGTATTGCGACACTTCACGTCGAGGACTTGGAGCAGTGATTATGCATTAGGGAAGAGTTGTTTCGTATGCTTCACGATAGCTTAAGCCCCATGAGTTGAATTATGCTACACATGATTTGGAGTTAGCAGCCGTAGTGCACGCATTGAAGACTTGGAGACATTTTCTCATTAGAAACCATTGTGAGGTGTACACGGATCACAAGAGTTTGAAGTACATCTTCACGCAGAAGGAGTTGAATCTCAGGCAAAGAAGATGGTTGGAGCTCATCAAGGATTATGATATGAGATTACATTATCATCCCGGAAAGGCTAACGTAATAGACGATGCATTGAGCCGCAAGAGCCATGTCAACACCCTGATGACCGGAGAGTTACTGAGGGAGTCCTGGATTAGGGGATGTCCGGATGGCCGGACTATACCTTCAGCCGGACTCCTGGACTATGAAGATACAAGATTGAAGACTTTGTCCCATGTCCGGAAAGGACTTTCCTTGGCGTGGAAGGCAAGCTTGGCGATACGGATATGCAGATCTCCTACCATTGTAACCGACTTTGTGTAACCCTAACCCTCTCCGGTGTCTATATAAACCAGAGGGTTTTAGTCCGTAGGACAAGAGAGACAACAACAATCATACCATAGGCTAGCTTCTAGGGTTTAGCCTCTCCGATTTCATGGTAGATCTACTCTTGAACTACCCATATCATCAATATTAATCAAGCAGGACGTAGGGTTTTACCTCCATTGAGAGGGCCTGAACCTGGGTAAAACTTCGTGTCCCTTCCCTCCTGTTACCATCCGGCCTAGACGCACAGTTCGGGACCCCCTACCCGAGATCCGCCGGTTCTGACACCGACATTGGTGCTTTCATTGAGAGTTCCTCTGTGTCATCGCCGTCAGGCTTGATGGCTCCTACGATCATCAATGGCGATGCAGTCCAGGGTGAGACCTTCCTCCCCGGACAGATCTTCGTCTTCGGTGGCTTCGCACTGCGGGCCAATTCACTTGGACATCTGGAGCAGATCGAAAGCTATGCCCCTAGCCGTCAGGTTAGATTTGGAAGTTTAAACTACACGACTGACATCCGGGAGGACATGATCTTCGACGGATTCGAGCCACTGCCGAGCCGCCGCACTGTCACGACGAGCATGATCTAGCTCTGCCGCCGAACAGTGCCCTGGAGGCCACACCCGCATCGGCTTCGACCCTTAATTCGGAGCCAACTGCGCCGATCGAGGATGGGTGGTTGGACGCCGCCTCGGGGGCTGCGATCCCCACGGCGATCGAGCCGAACACCAGCTGCGCACTCTGCGAGACTCATGACTCCAAGGAGCCGGACTCATCTCCGGACTCCGAACCCTCCGCGCCCCTGCCGATCGAATCCGATTGGGCGCCGATCATGGAGTTTACTGCCGCGGACATCTTTCAGCACTCGCCTTTCGGCGATATTCTGAAGACACTAAAGTCTCTCTCTTTAATAGGAGAGCCCTGGCCGGACTACGGTCAGCAAGGTTGGGGCACGGATGATGATGAAATTCAAAGCCCACCCACCACCCACTTTGTAGCCACTGTCGACGATTTAACCGACATGCTCGACTTCGACTCCGAAGACATCGACGGTATGGACGCCGATGAAGGAGACGATGAAGAACCGGCGCCCATCAGGCCCTGGAAAGCCACCTCGTCATATGACATATACATGATGGACACCCCAAAAGAAGGAGATGGTGATGGAACAGCGGAGGATGACCCCTCCAAGAAACAGCCTAAGCGCCGGCATCAGCGGCGCCGCTCAAAATCCCGCCAAAACAAGTACGGTGATTCCAGCATGGGAGATAATAATACTCCAGAAAGTGCCGAAGAAAACCCCCTCCAGCAAGATTTAGCACAGGAGTATGGAGAAACTAGCCCTCATGAGAGAGCGGCTGACAGAGAGGTCGAGGACGATAATTATATGCCTCCCTCCGAAGACGAGGCAAGCCTCGACAACGACGAATTCGTCATGCCAGAGGATCCCGTCGAGCAAGAGCGTTTTCAACGCAGGCTTATGGCCACGGCAAGAAGCCTCAAGAAAAAACAGCAACAACTTAGAGCTGATCAAGATTTGCTAGTCGACAGATGGACCGAAGTCCTTGCGGCCGAAGAGCATAAACTCGAACGCCCCTCCAAGAGCTACCCAAAACGCAGGTTGCTACCCTGATTGGAGGAGGAAGCACTCGATGCGGCTGACCAGCCACCTTGTGGCCGCGACAGAGAGGCCTCTCGGCCCTCCACTCAAGCCGAACCCCGTACCAAGGCACGGGAATATGCACCGGACTTACGAGATATGTTGGAGGACAAGGCAAGGCAAACAAGATCGATCTACGGATCGCGTGGGCGCCCCACGGCTCGAGACGGTAACCGTCACGCCGGCCACAAATTCGGCAGGGCCGAACACAGTAGACAAAGCTCATTGGAGCTACGTCATGATATAGCCCAGTACAGAGGCGCCGCACACCCACTATGCTTCATAGACGAAATAATGGATCATCAAATCCCCGAGGGTTTCAAACCCGTAAATATCGAATCATATGATGGCACAACAGACCCTGCGGTATGGATCGAGGATTATGTCCTTCATATCCACATGGCCCGCGGCGATGATGTCGGGACCCCGATCCTAAGTCACACCGATCTAGCATGTAACACTTCATATCACTTTGCGGCCTCACGCACGGTATTCCCACGGGTGCCACCTTACCTGGCCCGGGAACGTTTGCGCCTTTTGGCTCATGTATATGATAGAGTCGCTAGCATCCATATGACAGAGAACCCGGGCCGACATGACTAGTCGTGAACCCAAAATAGCACTAACTTACAGGGACAGGCATACATGAATCAACCTCGAGCATGTCGGTCAACAACGTATGAATCCGGGCTGTAGCACTGGGCTAACAGGACTCCGGGAACCCGGGCTGTAGTAGGCTAGGCAGGACTCTGGATGTCACCGCGTAACATTTCCCCGAAGGGACAGACACAGGAACGAAGTCAATCACATGCCGGCCAGTCAAGTGTTCCAGAGCAGTAGTGCTGGGCTAGCAGGACTCCGGTGAACCGGGCTGTAGCGGACTACTATGGCACATGGAAGCACAAGGCTACATTTCCCCGTAAGAGAGGCTATCAGAGGTAAACAACTAGGTTGTCGGATCCCACACATAGCAATACACGTTACACATGCGCATAACATGCAAGTATGTGCTGTACATCATGGCATCACAACATAACTCAAACTCATAGATAAAGGCCCAGAAGAGCCACATAGCATTCAATACAAACAGGGGCTCATGACCCATCATTCAGAGCATACAAGCAACAGAAGCATTACATGTCTGAGTACAGACAACTACAAAAGGAAAAGACTAAGAACACTGACTAAACACGACCCTCCCAAGGGTACAAGATCGTAGCTGGGATACAAGCTACTCGTCGAAGTCACTAGCGTAACCAACTGCAAAACATAAATAAGCAAACGTGAGTACAAAGGTACTCAGCAAGTGTTACATCAGAACTATCTACATATGCAACATTATCAACAAAGGGGGTGGTGGGGTTAACAGCAGCAAACCAGCTTTGACTCAGTGGCTAGCCTATAGTACGAGTATCAGAAAATTCTTTGAGGTGAGAAGACGCACACGAGTCCACATATTCACCATATCAATACTCCACTATGGATCCGTTCCCGTCTCCCTACGAGAAGGCCATTCATAGCACTCATGCTTATCTTGTGGATTTTAGAGTATCCACTTCAAGTTGTCTATGTACTACATAAGTTCTCCAAGTTCCCATATCCGAGGAAAACGGCTATTCGAATAGATGATATTGACCCTCCAGGGGTGTACTTCGTCACACACGCTCTCGCCACTTATAGCCCTTTACACATCATGTACCTCGGCAACCTTCAAGCGGATGGCGGGCGAGGGTGTCGGCCACGACCTGACTAACCACACAAGTCTCTCATCCAGGTTTATCGCCTATTCGGGTTCCATCCGCAAGGAGATCCGGCCGGGGTGTCGCTCACGGCCCCAAACGATGTGTGCAGGGTTCCCAAGCCCACCATCCGGGTGCAACTTGGTACACCGTGCCACGGTGCCTAGTCTGTCCTAAGCCCGTCCCGTCGGACACCACCTGGTAGACAAGTAGCACTACCTAAAAACGCCAGAAACTAGTTGCAACTCCTGGACAGAGATCAAGCGGATTAATAAGCCGAGAGGGGCCGGATAACCGGAACCCAATGTGTGGTAGTAACTGGACTTGGATAACATACTCAGTGCTTAAGGACGGTTCCAATGAGACAACCCACCATGTACTCCTACATGGCCTCTCATCGCTACCTTTACCAAAACGTGTTCACACACTTAGCCTTTACCGGTAGGACATGTTTCACCACTCCGATTCATTCCCGATGAATCAGACCAGACACAACTCTAAGCATAGCTGGCATAAAGAAAAACAAGCATGGATGAGCAGGCACATCAAGGCTCAAGCAACTCCTACTCATGCTAGTGGGTTTCAACTATTTACTGTGGCAATGACAGGTCATGCAGAGGAATGGGTTCAGCTACCGCAGCAGAAAGTAGCAGTTTGAATCGTTGTTGTCCTAATGCAGTAAAAGGAGCAGGAGCGAGAGAGTGGGATTTATCGAGAGTGGGATAGATCCACGAAGAAGCACTGCTCCTCAGACAGGTACTCGGGACACCTTCCGGAGTAAAACCTTTCGAGAGGGGACGGTGCCGGCAATCAATAAACAACCATATGCAACAATATGATGCATGAAGATGACATTTCAAAGATGCTATGATTTGCCCTAATGCATCTAGCATCAATTTGGTTGAAGTCCATATGAACCAAGGGTTCATATGCAAACCCCAAATTAAGTATATAACATGCCATTATTACATTTTCACTTATACAGCAAGTATAAGTTGGTTTTTCATGCATGAAACTGGCATAAATGGATTCCTTGCATTTTTCTGATAGTTTTTCATATATAATTTATTTGATTTGCAGTTACGGTTGAATTACTATGAATTTTAGAAGTTTTAACTATTTTCTGGAATTCTCTGAATTATTTAAAATCCAGAAATCAATTACTGCGTCAGCGTGACGTCACAGAGGCGTCAGCAGGTCAACGGTTCGGTCCAGGTCAAACCTGGACGGTGGGGCCCGCGTGTCAGTGTCACAGGGCTAATCATATTTTAGTTAAATCTAAACTAGGTAATTAGATGGGGCTGGCCCCACATGTCAATGACCCAAGGGAGGTCAAACCCTTGGTCAAAGGCCCAACACGCCGGCGGCTCGTCGCCGGTGACAGCACGCACGGCGGAGGCTCGGGTTTCGCCCTCAGGCGACCAAAAGGACGGCGGAGAGGCTCTGCGTGGAGCTGGGCGTGCGCCGCATCCAGGGGAGCACACGAGAGGGGCTGGGGTGGCCGGAGTCGTCACCGGTGTCGACCTTGGCGGTCGCCGGAGCTCGGGCGTGCGCGGGGTCGACGCTACAGTGGCCGGGGAGTGGCGTGCTTAGCTCCTACGGCACCTACGCGGCGCGGTGAACACGTGGGTGTGCTTGGTTGGGAGCTACGATGGCTGTGGCCATAGCGGCGAGAAGCTTGGGCGGCGGCGTGGTTCGGTCTCCGGCGGAGCGACGGCTACAACGTGCAAACGGAGCGCAAAGGAGGGGGGTTCAGCTCAGTGGCTCATGGCGAGTCGGACGAGTAGGTCGGCGAGGCCGGAGGAGCGTCGGAGCGAGCGGGCCGGCGAGGCGGATCTCCGGCGACCCGAGGAGGATGAAGGGGTCGGGGACGATGCTTCGAGGCGTCTGGCGCCGCATGGCCTGGCGGAGAGGACTAGGGCGACAAGGCGGACCTCGTGGGCACGTCGGAGAGGCGAGGGGAAGGCGGTGGTCGCGGTGGCGCACGACGGTGCTCTCCGCTGCGCTTGGGACAGAGGGGGAGAGCGAGATAGAGGATGGGGAGGAGCTCAGGAAGAATGGAGAGAGACCAGGGGGGCTCGGTGGTGCTCTCGGGGGTGGACAGCGCCGAGGAGGGAGAGGAGGCAGCAAGCAGCCGCCTGGCGGGCATGCACGCTCGCCGTGCTCCCTTTCTCCGCTGCCTCCTGGCGAGGGAGACGACTGGCAATGGCCAGTTGGGCCGGGCCATTGTTCGGCCGTGGTGGGGCGCCAGGTAAGCGTCAGGTAAGTGTTTTCTTATTTCCTGTTTTCTTTTTCTATTTCTGACATTTGTTCTCTATCCAAAAGAAATGTTAAAACACTTCCATAAATGCTGAAAATATTTGTGGCATCTAGATATAATATTCTAAAGGCCCTCACCAATTCCCAACATTTTTGGAGCCATTAAAATATTTATATAATTTAAACAGCTCCAAATCAAATATTTATGCATTGATACAAAAATCTAAAAAATGAGAAGCAAAAATGTGCATCACCTCTGGTTGTTGTTCCCAACATTTTCCAAAGAGCATGAACATTTTTGAATAGCATTTTGGGTTCATTGATAATCCATTTTAAAATTGAACCTATTTGAATTTGCTTTGGTGCTAGGGTTTGAAACATCTCCATTTCAATTTCATTTGAAAATTTAAACATGATGCACAAAGCAAGCCTAGGACCATACCAGAACTAGGGATGTGACAACTCGCCCCCTCTCGAAGAAATCTCATCCCGAGATTCAGGAGTTGGCGGAAAGAAAGCGGGGTACTCAAGTCGAAGACGATCTTCTCACTCCCAAGTAGCTTCTCTCTCGGAATGATGAGACCATTGAACCTTGCGAAACTTGATGTTATGACGTCGAGTGACACGCTCTGCTTGATCCAGAATGCGAACGGGGTACTCTCGATACGTAAGGTTATCTTGGAGATCAAGCGTTTCGTGGTCCACTCCACGGATGGGATTCGAGAAGCAACGCCTGAGTTGAGAGACGTGGAAGACATCATGAACTCAAGAAAGATGTAGGGGTAGTTCCAACTGGTAGGCAACCTCTCCTCTTTTAGCGAGAATGCAAAAAGGACCGATGTAACGAGGAGCCAACTTGCCCTTGATACCGAAACGATGGGTACCCTTCAAAGGAGTAACCCGAAGGTAAGCCTTGTCGCCAACTTCATAAGCCACTTCCGTATGACAGCGGTCATACTAGCTCTTTTGACGAGATTGGGCTGTTTTCAAATTCTCACGAATGATGCGAACTTGCTCTTCTGCCTCCTGGATCATATCCGGTCCAAAGAATTGTCTTTCACTAGTTTCTGACCAGTTCAAAGGTGTTTGACATCTTCATCCATACAGAATTTCGAAGGGTGCTTTCTTAAGACTGGATTGATAGCTATTGTTATAAGCAAACTCGGCGAAAGGAAGACATTTCTCCCAATCCATACCGAATGAGATAACGCAAGCTCTAAGCATGTCTTCGAGAATTTGGTTGACTCTTTCCACCTGACCACTTGACTGAGGGTGGAAAGCGGTACTGAAAGAAAGATGGGTGCCCATGGCTTTCTGGAAACTTTCCCAGAAATGAGAGGTGAAAAGACTGCCACGGTCTGAATTGATCTCTAGTGGAACACCATGGAGTGACACTATTCGGGAGATATATAAGTCAGCGAGCTGACTAGCAGTGATACTCTCTCGAACAGGTAGGAAGTGAGCCACTTTGGAGAGACGATCAATGACTACGAAGATAACATTATTTCCTTTCTTGGTCCTAGGAAAGCCGGTGATGAAGTCCATACCAACTTTGTTCCATTTCCACTCGGGAATAGCTAAAGGTTGAAGGGTGCCAGCAGGTCTCTGATGCTCTGCCTTAACGCGACGAAAAACGTCACAGTTGGCAATAAACTGAGCAATTTCTCTCTTCATCCTAGTCCACCAGAACCTCTGGCGTAGGTCCTGATACATCTTTGTACTACCGAGATGAATCGTTAGAGGGGATTCATGGGCCTCCTTAAGGATCAGTTGCTGCATCTATTGACATTTGGGAACCACCAAACGGTTTCCAAAGTAAACAACACCTCGTTCATCCATAGAGAAACAGCCAGCAACTCCCTTGGAAATATTCTTCTTGATTCGGGAAATTCCCGTATCATGCTTCTGAGCCTCTATGATCTGATCCGTAAGGGTAGGTTTCACTACCAAGGTAGAAAGGGAACCATGAGGAGCTATGTGAAGGTTAAGCTTACAGAATTCCTCATGGAGGGGTGGTTGACATTGTTGCAACATGAGGTTGTTGCAATAGGATTTACGACTTAAAGCATCAGCCATGACATTGGCTTTGCCTGGGGTGTAGGTGATTCCTAAGTTGTAATCCAAGATCAGCTCCAACCAACGTCTCTGTCTGAGATTCAGATCCGGTTGGGTGAAGATATACTTGAGACTCTGATGGTCAGTGTAGATTTCGCAACGGTTACCAAGAAGGTAATGTCGCCAAGTCTTAAGTGCATAGACTACGGCTGCAAGCTCTAGATCATGTGTAGGATAATTTTCCTCATGTGGATGCAATTGTCGAGATGCATAGGCAATCACATGGCGATCTTGCATAAGAATGAAACCTAGTCCCTGTCGTGAGGCATCACAATAGATAACAAAGTCCTTAGTGAAGTCCGGTGGCACGAGTATGGGCGCAGAAGTCAGGCGTCTTTTCAGTTCCTGAAAACTGTGCTCACACTGTGGGTTCAACTCAAACCTTTTATCTTTCTTGAGAAGCTCCGTGAGGGGTTTGGCCACTTTGGAGAAGTTTTCAACGAAGCGGCGACAATAACTGGCTAGACCAAGGAAACTCCTAACTTGTTTGACCGTTTCGGGTGGAGTACAATCTAGAATGGCTTTGACTCTCTCGGGATTGACAGCAATGCCCCTACCAGAGATCACGTGGTCCAGATAGGTCACTTCTGGCAACCAAAATTCACACTTGGAGAACTGGGCATAAAGGCGATGCACTCTGAGTTTTTCTAACACAAGCCTAGGATGTTCAGCATGCTCTTCCTCGTTCTTCGAGTAAATAAGAATATCATCAAGATAAACCACGACGAACTTATCTAAGTACTCCATAAAGATCGAGTTCATCAAGCGGTAGAAAGTAGCTAGAGCATTGGTTAGGCTGAAAGACATCACGGTGTACTCATATTGACCATAACGAGTGACAAAAGCCATTTTGGGGATGTCCCCGTTTCTGATCTTGATTTGGTGGTAGCCTAACCTCAAATCCATCTTGGAAAAGACTGAGGATCCAGCGAGCTGATCATACAGGTCGTTGATCCTGGGGAGCGGATACTTGTTCTTTAACGTGACCAAATTAACGGGACGATAATCTATAACCATCCGATCCGTACCATCCTTCTTTTTGACGAAGAGGACAGGACAAGCCCAAGGAGAAGAATTGGGACGGATGAAACCCTTTTGCAAGGACTCATCAAGTTGTTTCTTAAGCTCGGCTAACTCCAAAGGTGCCATCTTGTATGGTCTCCTAGAGATTGGAACAGTTCCTGGGATAAGTTCTATGACAAACTCTACATCTCTGTCAGGTGGGACACCTGGCAGTTCTTCTGGAAAGACATCCGGGAAGTCACGGACTACCAGAATATCTTCAAGGTCTGGAAGAGGGCTGGCATTAAGAGAAAAGAGTTAACGCCTTGCAAATCTAGTGGAGACTGTGACTATTTTGCTAGATGGATGTGTAAGTTGAACAGATCTAGTGTAACAATCGATCATGGCATGATGAGCTGTCATCCAGTCCATACCCAAGATGATGTTAATATCTGAAGACTTGAGAGATATCAAAGAAGCAAGAATACCAGTCTGTCAATAAGGATTTCATTATCATGGCTTACCTTAGAGGTTTGCCATTTGGAACTAGGAGTCTGGATTATTAGTGGAGTTGGCATATCACAAAATGACATGTCATGCAACCGAGCATAACCTTCGGATATGAAGGAGTGGGATGCTCCAGTATCGAACAAAACTGAAGCTGGGTGACCATTGACAAGAAGTGTACCCAGTACGACGTCGGGATCATCTTGAACTTCTAAAGATGAGACATGGTGCACACATGCTCGTTCAATGGAGGCTGGCTTGGTACTGATCATCTTGACTGATGGCTTTTCACGGCCAATAGACCTCTCAGACTGGGGTGGAGTACAACTGGACTGAGGGCAGTCACGTGCGTAGTGTCCTGGTTCTCCGCAGGTGAAGCAAGTTCCTGAGGTAGGACGTGGACCTACGTTGGCAAGTGGTCCACTAATAGGCCTGGGTGGAGCACGTTGCTGAGTTGGGTGAGGCGCCACATCGGATGGCCTTGGTGCATATCCAGGTGGAAGAGCTGAGTTCGGAATCCAAATCCGTCGCTTCTGAGAGCCAGAGCGGGAGGAAGAACCCAGATCACGGTTGTGCTTTCGAGACTCCTCGTAAGTGAGTTGAGCTATCTCTGCATTAATGGCCTTGTTCACAAGAGCCTGGAAAGTATCACAATGATGCAGGTGGAGATCACGACGCAACTTAGGGTTGAGACCCTCCCGGAACCTAGCCTGCTTCTTAGCGTCCGTGGACACTTCTTCTGTAGCATAGCGGGCGAGGTTTCCAAACTCTCTACTGTAAGCATCAACAGGTAGCTTACCCTGGGTAAAACTACAGAACTCTTCACTCTTGCGGTCAATGAGAGCCTGAGGAATGTGGTGCTCATGAAAAGCCTCGGTGAAATCCTTCCAGGTAGGAATCTGACCAGCTGGAAGCATAGCTTCATAGCTCTGCCACCAAATACTAGCAGGACCTTCCAGGTGATAGGTAGCATAGGTGACCTTGTCACCTTCAGCCACGTTCGCAGAAAGCAACTTGTGAGTGATGCTTCGGAGCCAGTCATCTGCATCGAGTGTGTCAATGGAATGATGGAAGGTGGGTGGTTTCAGACCAATGAAGTCGGTGATGGAAACCAACTTCTTACGCTGATGTGCGGTGTTCTGCTCAATCTGTGCCAGCAAGCGGTTAGTCTCACGCTTGTTCCTCTCGGATGCTAACAAGAACTCTGCCATCAAAGGCTGGTCAGGAGGATCCTCGTCCCTCCCATCTCCGTGATTCTTGCTATGAGCAACTGAACCTCGATTAGCAGACGACATCCTGGCACAGGATCCATGGAAACAAAGATGGAATTAGCATCGACATAAGGCTGCGAAATGTAATGCAAAAGCATTGGAAATTCTTGAAATCCTAGGACAATTTAGGCAGCATAACGGCTGCAAATGCTCAAAAGGATTTTTGAGACATTCATCAAAGGAATAGCATAATCAATCAGCATCATAATATCAAGGTTCTGGGTCAAACTGAGGACACACGGAAGTAGCAGAACTGTAAGGAGACACAACCCGACAATCGTAAGACTTTACGGTTTAGTAACACGTCATCCTGAGAGGTAGAGGAGAAGCCTATGCCTTAACCCTCGTAGAAAAGAAGAGGATAACTCAGAAAGAATGACATGAGGTAAAGGAGTAAAAAGAGCCTTATGTTCCCTTCCACAATCAATTCCCTTATATAACTAAAGCATTTCTAGACTCAACTTCGACCAGTTTGGCTTGGTAATCCTACAGTCAGTCAGGCTCTGATACCAACGCTGTCGGGACCCCGATCCTAAGTCACACCGATCTAGCATGTAGCACTTCATATCACTTTGCGGCCTCACGCACGGTATTCCCACGGGTGCCACCTTACCTGGCCCGGGACCGTTTGCGCCTTTTGGCTCACGTATATGATAGAGTCGCTAGCATCCATATGACAGAGAACCCGGGCCGACATGACTAGTCGTGAACCCAAAATAGCACTAACTTACAGGGACAGGCATACATGAATCAACCTCGAGCATGTCAGTCAACAATGTATGAATCCGGGCTGTAGCACTGGGCTAACAGGACTCCGGGAACCCGGGCTGCAGCAGGCTAGGCAGGACTCCGGATGTCACCGCGTGACATTTCCCCGAAGGGATAGACACAGGAACGAAGTGAATCACATGCCAGCCAGTCATGTGTTCTGGAGCAGTAGTGCTGGGCTAGCAGGACTCCGGTGAACCGGGCTGTAGCGGACTACTATGGCACATGGAAGCACAAGGCTACATTCCCCCGTAAGAGAGGCTATCAGAGGTAAACAACTAGGTTGTCGGATCCCACACATAGCAATACACGTTACACGTACGCATAACATGCAAGTATGTGATGTACATCATGGCATCACAACATAACTCAAACTCATATAGATAAAGGCCCAGAAGAGCCACATAGCATTCAATAGAAACAGGGGTCTTATGATCCATCATTTAGAGCATAAAAGCAACGTAAGCATTACATGTCTGAGTACATACAACTACAAAAGGAAAAGACTAAGAAGCCTGACTAAACACGACCCTCCCAAGGGTACAAGATCGTAGCTAGGATACAAGCTACTCATCGAAGTCACTAGCGTAACCAACTGCAAAACATAAATAAGCAAACGTGAGTACAAAGGTACTCAACAAGTCTTACATCAGAACTATCTACCTATGCAACATTATCAACAAACGGGGTGGTGGGGTTAACAGCAGCAAGCCAGCTTTGACTCAGTGGCTAGCCTATAGTACGAGTATCAAAAACTTCTTTGAGGTGAGAAGACGCACACGAGTCCACATATTCACCATATCAATACTCCACTATGGATCCGTTCCCGTCTCCCTATGAGAAGGCCATTCATAGCACTCACGCTTATCTTGCGGATTTTAGAGTATCCACTTCAAGTTGTCTATGTACTACATAAGTTCTCCAAGTTCCCATATCCGAGGAAAACGGCTATTCGAATAGATGATATTGAACCTGTAGGGGTGTACTTCGTCACACACGCTCTCGCCACTTATAGCCCTGTACACGTCATGTACCTCAGCAACCTTCAAGCGGATGCCGGGCGAGGGTGTCGGCCACGACCTGACTAACCACACAAGTCTCTCGTCCAGGTTTATCGCCTATTGGGGTTCCATCCGCAAGGAGATCCGGCCAGGGTGTCGCTCACGGCCCCAAACGATGTGTGCAGGGTTCCCAAGCCCACCATCTGGGTGCCACTTGGTACACCGTGCCATGGTGCCTAGTCTGTCCCAAGCCCGTCCCGTCGGACACCACCTGGTAGACAAGTAGCACTACCTACAACTGCCAGAAACTAGTTGCAACTCCTGGACAGAGATCAAGCGGATTAATAAGCCGAGAGGGGCCGGATAACCGGAACCCAATGTGTGGTAGTAACTTGACTTGGATAACATACACAGAACTCATTGCTTAAGGACGGTTCCAATGAGACAACCCACCATGTACTCCTACAGGGCCTCTCATCGCTACCTTTACCAAAACGTGTTCACACACTTAGCCTTTACCGGTAGGACATGTTCACCACTCCGATTTATTCCCGATGAATCAGACCTGACACAACTCTAAGCATAGCTGGCATAAAGAAAAACAAGCAAGGATGAGCAGGCACATCAAGGCTCAAGCAACTCCTACTCATGCTAGTGGGTTTCAACTATTTAATGTGGCAATGACAGGTCATGCAGAGGAATGGGTTCAGCTACCGCAGCAGAAAGTAGCAGTTTGAATCATTGTTATCCTAACGCAGTAAAAGGAGCAGGAGTGAGAGAGTGGGATTTATCGAGATGCTCAAGGGGGTTTGCTTGCCTGATAGATCCACGAAGAAGCACTGCTCCTCAGACAGGTACTCGGGACACATTCCGGAGTAGAACCTATCGAGAGGGGACGGTGCCGGCAATCAATGAACAACCATATGCAACAATATGATGCATGAAGATGACATTTCAAAGATTCTATGATTTGCCCTAATGCATCTAGCATCAATTTGGTTGAAGTCCATATGAACCAAGGGTTCATATGCAAACCCCAAATTAAGTATATAACGTGCCATTCTTACATTTTCACTTATACAGCAAGTATAAGTTGGTTTTTCATGCATGAAACTGGCATAAATGGATTCCTTGCATTTTTCTGATAGTTTTTCATATATAATTTATTTGATTTGGAGTTACGGTTGAATTACTATGAATTTTAGAAGTTTTAACTATTTTCTGGAATTCTCTGAATTATTTAAAATCCAGAAATCAATTACTGTGTCAGCGTGACGTCACAGAGGTGTCAGCAGGTCAACGGTTCGGTCCAGGTCAAACCTGGACGGTGGGGCCCGCGTGTCAGTGTCACAGGGCTAATCCTATTTTAGTTAAATCTAAACTAGGTAATTAGATGGGGCTGGCCCCACATGTCAATGACCCAGGGGAGGTCAAACCCCTGGTCAAAGGCCCAACACACCGGCGACAGCACGCACGGCGGAGGCTCGGGTTTCGCCCTCAGGCGACCAAAAGGACGACGGAGAGGCTCTGCGTGGAGCTGGGCGTGCGCCGCATCCAGGGGA
Organism: Triticum dicoccoides; assembly: GCF_002162155.2. Taxonomy (NCBI): domain Eukaryota; kingdom Viridiplantae; phylum Streptophyta; class Magnoliopsida; order Poales; family Poaceae; genus Triticum; species Triticum dicoccoides. The sequence goes on from NC_041393.1 coordinate 14,169,039, forward strand.
GCACACGAGAGGGGCTGGGGTGGCTGGAGTCGTCACCGGCATCGACCTTGGCGGTCGCCGGAGCTCGGGCGAGCTCGGGGTCGATGCTATGGTGGCCGGGGAGTGGCGTGCTTAGCTCCTACGGCACCTACGCGGCGCGGTGAACACGTGGGTGTGCTCGGTTGGGAGCTACGACGGCTGTGGCCACGGCGGCGAGAAGCTCGGGTGGCGTTGTGGTTCGGTCTCTGGCGGAGCGATGGCTACAACATGCAAACGGAGTGCAAAGGAGTGGGGTTCGGGCCAGTGGCTCACGGCGAGTCGGACGAGCAGGTCGGGAAGGCCGGAGGAGCGTCGGAGCGAGCGGGGCGGCGAGGCGGATCTTCGGCGACCCGAGGAGGATGAAGGGGTCGGGGACGATGCTTCGAGGCGTTCGGCGGCGCGTGGCCTGGCGGAGAGGACTAGGGCGACGAGGCGGACCTCGTGGGCACGTCGGAGAGGCGAGGGGAAGGCGGTGGTCGCGGTGGCGCACAACGGTGTTCTCGCTGCGCTCGGGACAGAGGGGGAGAGCAAAACAGAGGATCGGGAGGAGCTCGGGAAGAATGGAGAGAGACCAGGGAGGCTCGGTGGAGCTCTCGGGGGTGGACAGCGCCGAGGAGGGAGAGGAGGGAGCAAGCAGCTGCCTGGCGGGCATGCACGCTCGCCGTGCTCCCTTTCGCCGCTGCCTCCTGGCGAGGGAGACGACTGGCAACGGCCAGTTGGGCCGGGCCACTGTTGGGCCGTGGTGGGGCGCCAGGTAAGCGTCAGGTAAGTGTTTTCTTATTTCCTGTTTTCTTTTTCTATTTCTGACATTTGTTCTCTATCCAAAAGAAATGTTAAAACACTTCCATAAATGCTGAAAATATTTGTGGCATCTAGATATAATATTCTAGAGGCCCTCACCAATTCCCAACATTTTTGGAGCCATTAAAATATTTATATAATTTAAACAGCTCCAAATCAAATATTTATGCATTGATTCAAAAATCTAAAAAATGAGAAGCAAAAATGTGCATCACCTCTAGTTGTTGTTCCCAACATTTTCCAAAGAGCATGAACATTTTTGAATAGCATTTTGGGTTCATTGATAATCCATTTTAAAATTGAACCTATTTGAATTTGCTTTGGTGCTAGGGTTTGAAACATCTCCATTTCAATTTCATTTGAAAATTTAAACATGATGCACAAATTAGCCTAGGACCATACCAGAACTAGGGATGTGACAGATGATTTCCACGCCATCAAATACCTCCCACTCAAGCTTAAAGGACCAGCTCGGCATTGGCTTAACAGATTGCCAACAGGATCAATCACTTGTTGGGAGTACCTGGAAGCCGCATTCCTCGACAATTTCCAGGGCACTTATGTGCGACCCCCAGACGCCGATGACCTAAGTCACGAAATTCAGCAGCCAGAGGAATCGGCCAAGCAATTCTGGACACGGTTAACAAAGAAAAATCAAATAGTCGACTGTCCGGACGCTGAGGCCCTAGCAGCCTTCAAGCACAATATCCCTGACGAGTGGCTTGCCCGGCACCTTGGACAGGAAAAGCCGAAGTCTATGGCAGCACTCACGACACTCATGACCCGCTTTTGCGCGGAAGAAGACAGCTGGCTTGCTCATAGCAACAATATGACCAAGAACCCTGGTAATTCGGATACTAGGGACAGTAGTGGCAGGTCATGTCGCAACAAGCAGAAGTGCCGCATTAACGGCGACAATGCTGAGGATACGGCAGTTAATGCTGGATTCAGAGACTCTAAATCCAGTCAGCGGAAAAAGCCATTCACAAGGAATCCTAGGGGCCTGTCCAGTTTGGACCGAATACTCGACCGCTTGTGCCAGATACATGGCACCCCCGAAAAGCCGGCCAATCACACCAACAGGGATTGTTGGGTGTTCAAGCAGGCAGGCAAGTTAAACGCCAAAAATGAAGACAAGGGGCTGCATAGCGATGACGACGAGGAGCCCCGGCCGCCGAACAACAGCGGACAGAAGGGTTTTCCCCCACAAGTGCGGACGGTGAACATGATATACGCAACCGACGTCCCCAAAAGGGAGCGGAAGCGCGCGTTAAGGGATGTATACGCGGTAGAGCCAGTCGCCCCAAAGTTCAACCGATGGTCCTCCTGCCCGATCACCTTTGATCGAAGGGACCACCCCACTAGCATCCGTCATGGCGGATTCACCGCATTGGTTCTAGACCCAATCATTGACGGATTTCATCTCACTAGAGTCCTTATGGACGGCGGCAGTAGCGTGAACCTGCTTTACCAGGATACAGTGCGGAAAATGGGCATAGATCCCTCGAGGACTAAGCCCACCAAAATGACCTTTAAAGGCGTCATACCAGGTGTAGAGGCCAACTGTACAGGCTCAGTCAAACTTGAAGTGGTTTCGGATCTCCGGGTAATTTCCGAAGCGAGGAGTTAATCTTCGACATAGTCCCATTCCGCAGTGGCTATCACGCACTGCTCGGGCGAACCGCATTCGCCAAGTTCAATGCGGTACCGCACTATGCATAACATAAACTCAAGATGCCAGGCCCTCGAGGAGTAATTACGGTCAATGGAAACACCGAACGCTCCCTCCGAACGGAGGAGCACACGGCGGCCCTTGAAGTGGAAGCACAAAGCAACCTCTCCAGGCAGTTCTCCAGTCCGGCCATTAAACGATCGGACACCGTCAAGCGCGCTCGGAGTAACCTACAACAAGAGCGCCTAGCATGATCCGAGCAGGCGTAGCAATGCGGCCCCAACCCCAGCCCTCGCAAAAAATGCGACACCAGTACTTCGCGTATATAACTACTCTCTAAAAATACCATGGGTATAGGGGAAGGGGAACCATCACTGCACTCCCGAAACACGGCTTAAACCGCACCTGGGGCTGCCGATTTTTTAATTTTCTCTTACTTTCAGGACTCCACACTTCGGAAGGCCAGTTCAGCAGTTCAATTGCCGCACAAACGATGCAAGAACCAGGGAAGCAGACAAGCCGCGCCGTATTACGAAACTCCCAGGTGGTCTCTATCACGAGCAGTATACCTGTTTCGCATACTATTCCGCAGCTTTCCCATGGAACAGGAATGTTACATAGTCCAACCTTTTGCTTATCGCATTATTTGTATCGTTCTGCTTTGATCGCAGCCCTCTTTAATAAACAGTGCATAGATTTTGTCTATTTTTGCATTACTCTTTTATATATATATGTATATATGTTCCTTAACGACATATTGCACCCGTACACTTTGGTACGGCCTAAATATGCCAGGGGCTTTAGTACCCCTCAATATGGTGTGAGAAGTCCGAACACTTTAACAAGTGCGGCACCCCGAACTTATAGCATTATATGCATCGGCTCCGAATCATGTCTTGGGTCAATAGTTGGGTTTGCCCGGCTCCTATGTTTTGGTGCCTTACGTTCCGCTATATCGGCTAAGGTAGCACTAGGAGAACCACTGCGATTGTGCCCCAGTTGAGCTGGGTCGAGCACCTCAGTGGAGAAAGTTAAAACTGACTGTCATGATGAAGCGAGAGCTAGTCGTTGTTCGAGAGGTTTTTTCGAGTCCCTAACCACTTATGCCGCTTCGAGCGAGGAGCCGGCTCTGTCCGGCCAAGGCGTGGATAGCGCCCCGAACTCGGTCTTCCGAATACCAAGGGCTTCGCCGAAATTTAAAATTATAGAATTCTATGGCTAAGTGAGAGTGTTCACGCATTATAGTCCGATTACCTTGTTCGTTGGGCTGAGCGCCTCCCTCGAAGGACCCAAACATGGGAAAAAGAGCGCTCAGGTTTATCCCCGAACACCCCAGCACTAGCGGCACGGGGGCACAAGCCGACGACTTGCCATCTCTCAGAATTGATAAGCAGCCGCACAGAAGGTAATATTTTAAATTCCAACAGCATTGCTTAGCGCAGAGGAGCAAACCGCCGCCCTAGCAGCAGAAGTACAGAGCAGCCTTCTCAAGCAGCATTATAATCCAGCTGCCGAGCCCCTGGACACCATCAAGAGGGTCTGGACTACACTACAAAAGGACAACATGGCTCGTCAAGAGTTTGACTAGCAATTCGGCCTCCGTCCAAGCCCGAATGAGGTAGTAGCATTCGTACCACGCGTACAAAATTACGCACTCAAAATTCCATGGACATCGATGGAGGCACGAGACAACCCGGGGTCTGCAACTCGGCCAGACCAATCCCGAATACACACACTTTTACTTCTTTTTTTCAGGCACATTTTTCCGCGGTCCTGATATCAAGTCCTCTAGAAGGACTTGAATACAACGGAGGCAAGCAACACAGGTGTGTAGGGTAACCTTTATATGTTCTTCTTGATAGTACTCATACTTATTTCCCAGGACCCGCACGCTGCACCCTATTGACTCCGGGATTTTGAATGGTCGGATACTTCTCGCACCATCTGTACAAGATACGCCTTAACGTATCCATCCAGTTATAATAAAAATGGTTCATGGCCCAGTTTCTGTGGTTTTCGCTTATTACTTCATTTTAAATTTTTTTGATCTTCTGCATCAACACTCTTTTACGTTTCATATTCGCTAGGGGCTACTTATCTCCCACAATACGGCAACATAGTCTGAACACTTTTTATATATAAGTTTGGCACCCCGAATTTAGCATTATATGCATTGGCTCTGAATCATGTCTTTGGTCAATAGTTGGGTTGCCCGTCTCCTATACTTGCTACCCTACGTTCTGCTCCATCGACTAGGGTAGTAAAGGGAGAACTACTGCGATTGTGCCCTGGCTTGGACCGGACGAGCACCTCAGTAGAGAAAGCCGAAAACTGACTGTCATGATATGGCGAGAGCCGGTCAGCCACTCGAGGGTTACAAATCATTGGAGATTTTTTCCGCATTATGCGAATGGTCGGTACTTCCCGATCAGATGCGGACAACACTCTGGCTTAAACCAGGGGCTGCTCCCATGCTTTATTACAAAACTCCTATGGCTAAGTGAGGGCGTTTAATCCGAATAGCCTGATTGCCTTGTTCGTTGTGCTAAACAACTCCTTCAAGGACAATGCAATTGGATCAAGATTGTTTAGATTCCATCCCGAACACCTCCGTACTATCTACGTGAGGGAAGAAGCCGACGACTGGCCAACCCTCAGATTACATATAACACGGCCGCACAGGAGGAAACAATCAAAGCATAACAAGATTGCATTAACAGAACATGCTTTGTTTCTCATAATACAAGCCAAAGGCAACATGAATACATTCACTCAAAACAATGTCCTATGAACATTGTGCTGCCGCAAGGCGAGACCCCTCCAGGACATCAGCAAAGTACCGTTCCGGTGTACGGTGCTCCTTGCCATCCGGTGGCTCTCTGGCCACCTCGGCGGCGTCCATCTTCGCCCGTCACATCTTGCAACGGGCAAAGGTCATGCGCGCACCTTCAATACAGGCCGAGCGCTTCATGACGTCCAACCCAGGACAGGCGTTCACCAACCGCCTCACGAGTCCAAAGTAGCTTATTGGCATAGCTTCGGCTGGCCACAGCCGGATTATAAACTCCTTAATGGCTAGTTTGGCCACCCTATGCAGCACCGCCAACTGTTTCAGCAAATCGGTGAAGGACACGGGATGCTCCGGCGCCGCATACAGCTACCAGAATAGCCTCTCCATAGAACCCCCTCCTTTGGCACGATAGAACTCCGCGGCATCTGAAACACTGCGTGATAAATCTGCAAAGGCCCCTGTGGAACTCCAAACCCGAGTTAGTAATAGGTACTGCCTCTCCGCATACTTGCTTTGCATCTTAAATGCCTTACCCGCCGTGATATTCTTGGTCTCCTGGAGGGCGTCCTGGCTCTCATTCCGTGCAGACTCCATGCTTTGACGAGCCTTGGCGAATTCGGTCCCTTGAACCGACGCATCATGCTCCAAGGTCTCGCATTTTCTCACCACATCCTGGAGCTCTTGCTGGACTTCTTTGACCCGGGCCTTGAGCTTCCTACGGGCCTTCTCCCAGGGCCTTTGCTGGATAGCCTTCTCCTCGGCCTCGCCCAGGGCCTTCTACAGGGCCTCGACCTCGGTCGCGGATTCTACACATATAACGATACTGCTGTCACTACACAGTGCTTATCCTTTCCTGAACATATAGAAAGTCGTTCCTCACCTTGCTTCTCCTAGAGCCGAACCTTAATCTTGCCGAGCTCGTTCGCGGTCCGCTCCAGCCTCCGCTTCAGCTCGGAGACCTCGGCAGTATGCGAGGTCACGGCCAACAGCGACGCCTTCTTATTCATACATATTATGTTAGTCTCCTACAATAAGAGGTTGATCCTCTGCCCGGTTCTTCTTGCCGAACTCCAGACAGTGTCTCACGAGCTACTGAATAAATGGGATTTTTCCTCTTTCTATGTCACTTACCTCGAAACCCGTCAACAGATTGCTGCAGGCTTCGTCCAGTCTACTCTTGGCAGACTGAACCTTCTTGATCACCGCACCCATAAGGACACGGTGCTCGTCCACAACGGAGGCGTCTCATAGTGCATCCATCATGTCATCCGGTGCCCCTGGGTGGACAGGGGCCACCGGTGGAATTGGCGCACTCCCCTCCTTCGAAGGAGGGTGCTCGCCTGATTCCGAAGCCATATGGATCTATGGAATCGTATCCGGCTAAGGGCCGAACTGAATACGGCCCTCTTTGCTGATATCCTTGGGGATCTTCTCCCCCATTTATCCGGCAGTGGAGGTCCCGCCTTGTGACGCCTCCCAGACAATGTCGTGAGCTGCTCCCTTCGGAGCAGCCCTCCAGGATAACACTTCGGTGTCGCCCCTGGCCCCGGGGGAGCAAGCAGGCGGTGGCGACATGCTCACCATCTCCGACGGAGCCAACAAACCTCCAGATGAGGAACGCTAGATAAGGTCATGGGCCGGACTACAAAAGTATGTATTCACCATGTTAGCATAATAAAAAGAAAGGGCTGGATATGCGCGTAAATAAGTCAGGTCACTTACGATATGGCCTGAGCCCTAGTGCGGGGGCGTCGTTCCGGACAACTGTCAACATCCCACCCGGTGTGGGGGCGCCCCTGCCCTTTTTGGGCGCTTTCGCCTCCTGATGTGCTGGGCCAACCTCTTCTTCTTCTTCTCCTCAGTAGTGCGGGGCCACGCTACTGATAATTAGCAGTAGCGTGTGTTACAAACCGCGCTACTGGTACAACTTAGCAGCATCGTTGGTTTCTAGAGGGCACACTACTGGTAACTTAGGCCCACCACACCCCCGGCCAAAAAATAGTAGCAGCGTTGGTACCCTAACAAGTGCTACTGTTAAGAAAATATCAGTAGTGCGGGGCCACTAAGAAGCGCTACTACTACTTCTTCTATGTGTAATCTTTTACCAGTAGCATGTTGTCTGGGCAAGCGCTATAGCTAGTTTTACGTACCAGTAGATATTTTGGATGGCACACATGGCAGTAGCGCGCTTTGGTGCCCAGCGCTACTGCTATGGTCGCCAGCCGAAATATCTGCCACCTTTCCCCCCTTCTTCTTCCCCCCCATCTTCTTCCTCCCCTTTTCTTTCTCCCCCTCCCTCTTGCACTTTCTTGTCCTTCAATGCTTCCCCCTCTTCTTTGCCCCTCGATCCTCCCCCTCCATTAATTCCCTCCCTCCTTTCTCTTCCTTGTTTTTTCC
>NC_041393.1:14177037-14183176 GCF_002162155.2 Triticum dicoccoides
TCTTTGCCCCTCCACCACCCCTTCCATTAATGCAATCCCTCCTTCCTCTTCCTTTCTTTTGCCCCTTCCGCCCTTCTCTTCTTTGCCCCTCCACCACCCCCTCCATTAATGCCCTCACTACAAAAAAAATACACTTCCGTGATGATACGTGTTTGTCACAGTAGGTTGCGTTTTTTCTCATGCATGTACATCCATGATGATTTTATGACAGAATGAAGATAGTCATACATGTGCTGTCGTAGAAGTGTTCCATGACATTACCAAAATTATCATCACGGAAGTGTCCACTTCCATCACGATAAATCGTGCGTCACAGAAGTGCTTTCGTCAAGGGTGACCGACACGTGGCATCCACCGTAACGGAACACCGTGAAGCTATCGGGTCAGATTTTGGATCCGATAACCCGTTAACAGCCCTGACCAATGGGAAATTTCGACGTGTAAAATTCTGATTAGCCAAAGGAGACACGTGTTGCCTCACCGTTGGGACAGACGTCATCCACTCATTGGACAAGAGGCGCCTATGATAGGTTGACACGTGGCATGGCCCAACTGTGGCCCATTCTGGTGAAAAAGGCCGGCCCAGTAAAAATTAGCAGGGCGGCCCATATAAGGCCTACTTGTGCCAGGTCCATTTAAGTCCATGGCCCATACGAGATGTGCCAATTCGGCCTGTCAACGGCCCGTTAAAGATTTGACACCAGTGCAGCCCATCGTCAGTTTGAGCCCGTTAACAGCCCGCTATATATTTGGGCTCAATATCAGCCTGATGAGATTTCTGCCTATTAACGCCCCATTTAATGGATGGGCCAATTTTCAGGACGTACATCTTTCGTCCTTTTAGCGACCCTTTTAAATATTGGGCTAATTTCTGGCCCGGTGTGTCTTTCAGCCTGTTGACGGCCCATAAATCTGATGGGCCATTTGTAGTCGGACCCGAGTTTAGGCCTTTTAGCAACCCATTTAAGTGTTGGGCCAATTGCCAGCCCTGTGTGCCTTTCGGCCTGTTAACGGACCATAAATGAGTTGGGCCGTTTGTAGTCGGACCTTAGTTTTGTCATTTTAATGGCCCATGCCCTTCATGGTCCAATACAAGCCCGGTTTCTCTTTCGGCCTGCTAAAGGCCCACAACACAGTTGGGCCATTTACAATACGACCTGACTTTCGGCCTCTTAGCGGCCCATGCTCTTCATGGTCCAGTACAAGCCCGCTGTCCCTTTCGGCCTGCTAAAGGCCTACAGTATAGTTGGGCCATATGTAGCCCAAACTTACTAACGGCCTGTTAACGGCCCGTGAAATAAATTGGGGCCACCTGTTACCCCCTTCGATGTCGACCTGTTAACGACCTGGGAGGTAAGAGGGCCGACCATTAACTTTCAGCCTAGTAACAGCCCATTAACTTAATGGGCCCACTAAAGTTCGTTCATGTCTTTAGGCCAAATTAGATAATTTGAGCCCATTACGACGAGCAATTAGGCACAGGACCAAAACCAATCAAGCAAAGGTACGACATACAGGGAATAACATTGCACATCTAGCATATATTACAGGAAATTACATCCAGTCGGCAATCAAAGGTTGATGCCAGTGCAAATAAATGAGCAGAACTTAATCATCTACAATGTCACAATCTACAACCTTAGCACAGACGACGCCCATAAGCATGTGGGCAACTTCTTGCTGCTTTGCTACACTGTCTCTGAAACCATTGATCAGTTGTTGTGTCGCACGACTCTGCACCTCTGATTCATCCACCATTTCCATCATTGCTTCAGCCATTAATTGGTTCACAAACATACATTTATTCCGTTGCATTTGAGACAGAGGATACTGAACAGATTCAGATGGAAATTTTGGCAGGCTTGTATTATTGATAGTGGAGAGTCTCTCGACCACTGCATCATAACATAAATTAGGACGGGAACCAAACAGATTAATCATGAGTTATTGCCATATTACCTGGCCTAGATTTACTGGAAAGAAACAATGGGGTTGCCTTGCTGTTTTCAGAGTTTGTCTTCTTATCTTCAGCAGCCTGCACAAAATTAACACACTAGCATTACTATCATTGGCCAAGTCAGATAATAGGAAAGCAACATTGACACAACGAACGTTTGGGCAACTAGCCTACACCTAATTAACACAATATGGCATAACTATCATCGGCCAGGTAAGGTAATACGAAAGCAACATTGACACAATGAATGAATGGGCAACCAGAGAAGCGCTACAATTCAGTAATGTGCGTGATATAAGATAGTACATTCATGCAGCTCAGTATGCAAAACTACCAGGCAGTTTTCCTTACAAAAATCAACATTGGCGCCTTTAACATTTTGCTACAACTAATTTTAGACCAGATAAAGGTTAGATTCACGCCGATTAACAAAATACATGCTGATGTAAAAATATAGTGATATACAACAGGTACTTACATCAGCATTGGAGCACGGAGAATTCCCGCAAGATATTTTCCTCGAATATGATCCCAATGGAGGAAGTCTAGTATCGTTTAACCTTATTTTCTAAAAGAGAGATGGGTAAGAAACATGTAGAAAATATGATCAGAATGCTATAAAATTTCATGATGCGAGGATACGCACACGCTTCTTGGAATGGAGTTGACATTCTTTTGCTAGACTGGAGCGGACTAGTTCTTTCGCCACTGGAATTTGCTTATTATCAGTGGGAGTTGGGTTTCTCTGTGCTGGAGCAGTATCTATGAAAAATGGAGTTGGTTTATTATCTCCTGGCGTTTGGATCTTTTGCAAAGACTTGGTTTGTCACCCTTTAGATTCTAACACAGCCATCTTCCCCTTGCATGCCTTATATAGAAGAATGGTGATTCAGTTATAAAACATGCTACAACACAGATCGAATAGGTACTGAAGAATAGAAAGACATGACATATTGACATGTATTCCCTCCATCCGGAAATAAATGAATGGGTCTAGGTGTATTTCAGTTCTAGATACATCCAGTTTTATCCATTTTTGCGACATTTAATCCGGACGGAGGGAGTATGATGTAAGAGCTAGGGATACGACAAGACAACACAGTAAAAAAACAGTGAAAAACCCACTACAGAATCAAAGTATTCAAGCCCACTGATATGAGATAGTACACTCATGCAGCTCAGGATGCAAAACTACCAGGCAATTTTCCTTTCAAAAATCAACATTGTGGCCTTTAATCATACATTTTGCTACAACTAAATTTAGATCAGATAAACGTTGGATTCACGGCGATTAACAAAATACATGCTGATGTAAAAATATAGTGATATACAATAGGTACTTACTTCTACATTAGAGCACAGAGAGTTCCTGCAAGAATCTGTCCTCATAAACGATACCATTGCAGAAACTCTTCTATCTGTTAGGCTTATTTTCTAAAAGAGAGATGGGTAAGAAACATGTAGAAAAAATGATCAACATGCTATAAAATTTCATGATGCAAGGATACGCACACGCTTCTTAGAATTGAGTTGACATATTTCTGCTGGACTGGAGCGGACTAGTTCTTTGGCCACTGGAATCTGCTTATTATCTGTAGGACATGGGTTTCTCGGTGCTGGAGCAGTATCTATAAAAACTGGAGTTGGTTTATTATCTCCTGGCGCTTGGATCTTTTGCAAAGGCCTTGTTTGTAACCCTTTAGATTCTAACATAGTCGTCTTCCCCTTGCATGCCTTGTATAGAAGAATGGTGCTTTAATTATAAAACATGCGACAGCAGAGAGATGGAATAGGTACTGAAGAATAGAAAGGCATGACATATTGACATGTATTCCCTCCATCCGAAAAAATGGATGGGTCTAGGCATATTTCAGTTCTAGATACATCCTTTTTATCCATTTCAGCAACATGTAATCCGGACGGAGGGAGTATGGTGTAAGAGCTAGGGATACGACAGGACAACACAGAAAAAAAACACTAGTTGAATGTAAAATTGTATGGTAGCAGAATACATACAGAAATAACTAAGGCAACATACACGTGTTTGATTGGGAAAATAAGATGGCATTGCAACAGAGCACTAGAACAACACTTCAATGTAAAAAAACATGGTATGGTAGACAGATGAAGTACATACTGATGAATAACAATGCATAAGATATTCAGAAGCATGATGTCCAAATTAAGCAGATGGCATTGCGATAGAGTAGAATGACAGTACTTGAATTTGAAAACATGTTATCATGAATGGAATAGGTACTGAAAAACAAGAAGGCATGACATATTTACATGCATGATCAGCATGCTAAGCACATGGCATTGCAACAGAGTAGATACACTCCAGGACATTATATGCATGTTGTTCCCATATCGCAGGCCAAGTTAGAGCAAGGACCATGTGGTGTGAAGATGATTCATCATCTTTCTGCAGGTCTTCTGAAGAATTGCCTTTACATGTTCCATCATATTGGGTATCATCGACATCAAGTTTATTGGCCTTTACATTGCTCCGTGAGGTTCTTGTGGATATATCAGTGTGTGCAATTATATCTGACATGCATGGAAGACAACTAGTAGTTAGATTTATGTAATGAGTGCATGTAGGAGACGACATAAATAGTAGGACTAGGGTTAGCTAGCAGCAACATGTCTCATAAGCTAAAGGGAGAACATAGATGAAAGCTATAGGATATGTATCGTTTGTACTTGAGATTAACTAGATGGCACACAAAAGTATTAAAGAACAACATAGGTAATACTGGAAGTGGTATAATACTATAATCACCAGCCTGTGGGATAGCATTGGCTGATGGATGATAACTATGGAACAGTGTTACCTAAAGAACAAGTATCTTAGCTGAACTATGGAACAACGTTAACTCCTGAACAAGACCCGTAAGAGATCAACATGAATATACGGGGAAATGTGATGATCTATTTTCCATGCTTAGATGAATAACAAAGCCATAAATGTTGCACACAAGTAAGATGAGGGTACAACCTATCTGGCTGCCATCCATATGAGTGAGCATCATGTGCTGACTTGTCGATGGCCCTACAGTTGTTGTGGTTGTCCATGTCGGGCATCCGCATTCGATGCAGGGAACTGTTGAGTAGGGACTATAGATCCCTTCTGGTGTATGCTTCCCTTGTTGGAGCAGCTGCAGTGAGTCGGAAGATGGTGTGTCTGAAGATGCAGATAACGCATAATGTTAAGAACGACATATCTCTTTGATCGGAAGAAATACACTAAGAGATCAACAACAAGTTATGAGAGTGGTCACACGTCTGTTGACTGAAGACTAAATTGGGGTCACACGATTTTATTTTATTTTGGTACTGTCCGATCTACGCCGGATGGCTGGCCGTCTTGTGCCTCCCGGCTGACACTGTTCAGAATGTTCCTCGAAGAGCAGCGACCAACGGCAGAGCAGCCTGCCTCCGCCGTCCGTGGCCCCGGCCAAAACCCCGCTCCCCGCCCCACCGCACTGCCGTGGTTGTGCCGCCCCCGGGCCAATCCACAAAGACTCCCCGTCATCCAGATCCGGCGGCGGCAATACCTTCAACCCACGCAACTCTAAAAGATAGCCATCTAAGAGCTGATTCTGCGGTGAACTTGCGGCCCGGCACCCTTACGTTAGACACCAGCCAACCGGCAGCCTAGGAGCTCCGCCGCCTCGAGGGGTGCTGCTTCCCATTAGGAATCAATTGGCCCAGAATAAAAATTCAGAAAACTGACGCCTAAATAAAGTGATTTGAGATGAGGGTGCGACCAATCTGGCGGCATGGTGAAGTAGGCAGGTCCAGCTGCCGAGTCGGTGAGGCCGGCGCGGTTGTGGTGGTGACCGGCGGCAGGGAAAGAGCGATGTCGCGACGGTCGATGGCTACACGGAAGCAGCACCAGGACTCTGGACAGATCCGAAGTTGGAGCCACTCCGGCGCCGTGAACAACGGCGGGGGTGAATCGGCTCCGGTACTGTTCACGCGGCCGTCGTCGAGGCAGCACCAGCAGCACGGAGTAAGAGGCACATGGCCCAGTGCATGACGGCAAATGTATAGCGTCTCCGGCATTAGGGAGGAGGGCGACCGTGAAATTGGTGCAGTGGGGGCGCCATGGAGGTGGGGCTAAGTTTCGCGGCTCGGGACAAGGGAGCTTCCCGGGGAGAAGGTGATTTGGTGCCC
>NC_041393.1:14183364-14221044 GCF_002162155.2 Triticum dicoccoides
ACCATGTCTTACAGGCGCATTTGTCTGAAATGTGAGGGGAGTTACAGTTCTACCCTTGCCTATAGGCTTCTCAGCTTGGGTCTCTGTACTGAGGGTCGGGGATAGTAGAGTAACTTTGCTTCTCCCCAAATAGTGGGCGGGAGTGATTTCGGGTGAGGAGGACGTGTTTTGAACTATAGTGGGCGCGAGCGATTTCGGGTGAGGAGAGCGTGTTTTGAAATAGTGGGCGCGAGCTATTTCGGGCGAGGAGAGCATGTTTTGCCGACCATCGTTTATGAATTATTCGGCACATATCATTTCGGCCGAGGAGAAGGCGCGCTTGGATGAAGCTATGATAAATAGTTGACCCACTCAAAAACACGAATCAAACCCAAAATGAAATATCTCTATTCAATGAAATAGCTCGTTCAGTAGGTCAAAATAGTGAACTAAGTCCAAAATTGAACACCTCAATCGAGTAGCATGTTGTATAGTATTATAGTACTCCATGAACATGTTGAAACTCAAATTAATGAACTTGTTTGATATACGCATATATCCGTTCATGTGTGGATTGCGAACAACATGTTCTACAAATTAAATATTTGAATGCAAGTTTATATCGAAACATGGTTTATATCAGTCTTTGATGCATAAATCGCAACCTCCCCCTCTCTCGGACTCCTGTTCTCTCTCTCTCTCTCTCTCTCTCTCTCTCTCTCCGACAATCTTCAATTCTGTCGCACGCATCCGACACAAAAACATTGTTGGTCCCTCTCCCTTTCTCTCCATCTCTCTCTCTCTCTTTGTGTGTGTGTGGGGGGGGGTCTTTCTAGTTTGCATGCATATATACACCATCTATAGGTCTCTCTCGCAAACTATGTATGATACTCTAGCTAGTCCAAGCTAGATATCTTGGGTGCACTCACCGTACGCACACAAATTCCTTGGCACTTTGCCCGTAACTCTCTCACGCACCACTATGTCATCTCGGAGCTCTTCCCCCCTCTCTCAAACTCTCCATCCACCGGGGTCACACATACACATGCATATCTCACTCGCACTCGATAGGCCCATCTAAAACTCTATATCTCCCCCTTGTTCTCTCTCCATCTCACACGTGCACACACATAATCTCATGCCCAGCTAGCCAAGTATGATGGTCTCTCACTCAATTGTAGGCACACACAGTCCCCCCTATATGTATATGTGTAGCTAATCTTAGTCTCCATCACAAACATGTGCATGGTATATCTCGATTTCTCTCGGGGCATCTTTCTATCACGCACGCACTCCCTCGATCTCCCACCCATATAGTCCCCTCACGATCTCGACAGGATCTCTCTGTCACAAACACACCCTCTCTCCCTCCCCATGCGTCCATGCCATCCATGTGTCCCACTCGACCTTTGTTACTTGTTGGCCAGACCTCTATTGGACATGTGCTACAGGGGTGTCTCTCTCCGTTATAAACAATCACACACTAGCTATCTTCGTGTATCTCCTCGTCTCGCTTTTCCATCTCGGAGATGCATGCGTGATATGTTCGCATAAGAAACGAAAAAACACACACTCTCTCTAATTTATCGTTTGTTGTCACCTTTTCTTTCACACACGCACTCTTTTTGCACACTTACTCATTCTCCTTCACACGCACTTGATCTGTCTCGACTGAGGCACTCTCCTCGGTCCATAGCATATAGATTTATTGAAAAGTCAAACATCACAAAGGTTGACCATGTACGTGGAGAAAAAGAATTACATCTAGTACGACAAACATATACCATTAGATTCACTATGAGATGTAGTTTTCTATGATGTATCTTTGGTATTGTAGATATAAATAACATTTCCGTAAACCTGATCAAAGTTTCCAAAGTTTGACTTCTAAAAAATTTACATGCACTGCATTATCGAGCGCATGGAATATATCTTTCCCCCTCTCAGCTATCTGACGCACCACTCAGCCTTATCGGGGCTCCTCAATCTCTCTCAAAGTTTATTGGTCAGTTTGGTTCATGACCTAACCCTCATGCCTTGATGGCCGGTACTGCCTGGTGTGGACGTGAGATGTAAAATATTTCTACCTGGCCAGGCTTGTGTGGTGCTGAAGCATTTGGTTCATGCCTGGGCCAGGCAAAGCATCAACGTCTCATCAATCAATCCATGCATCAATTATTTAATGCTAATAACCATCCATGTTGATGTTAGCCTCGTGGCCACACGACCAGGCACGGCCATGCGTTCGAAATCGGTCGCCTGGGCCAGGCTACTTGTAGTGTCTGGAGTTCAGCCAGGCTAATTAAAGTGCAAGGGAACCTAGGCCAGGCGGGCTTTCTTTCTCACAGGGTAGCAACCAAACAAGCGTGCATGCAATCCAGCCACAACCCCAGGCTAGGCAAAAGATGCTCAGGACAGAAGCCAAGCTGGCCTTATATCTCCCTGGTTCACACATACACATGTCTCGCTCGTGCTATACATATAGACCCATCCAACACTCTCCGCCCTTGTTCTCTGTCCATGTGACACGCACCCCCCTAAGTACCATAATCCCTCACTCCATCATAAGCGCAAGCACTCCCCCCTCCTAAGTATGATTATCTCTTACTAGCCATCAGGAACAGACGTATTGTCTCCTTCCATCCATACGTCTATCTCGATATCTGTCGGGGCATCTTCTGTCGTGCACACACCTTGTCACCCGATCTCCCACCCATGTAGTCCCATCACGATCTCCAAGGGTTCTCTCTATGACAAACATATACTCTCTCCTCCCCATGTCTACATTTTCTCCGTACATCTCTCTCGACCTCTCTCCCTTGTTTGTCAGACCCCTCTTGGCCACGTGCTAGGGGTCTTGCTCTCTCGGTTCTAGACAACCACACAGTATCTCCTCACCTTGCCTCTGTTGTCGAAGATGCATGTGTGATATCTTTGCATAAGACATGCATGCTTTTTCTCTACTTTTATAGTGTGTTGTCCATGTCTCTTTCACACACGCACACACACTTTTTTCACTCACTCACTCTCTCTCTCTCTCTAGTTAGGGACTCTGTCACGTCCATAAGCATATGGATGTTTTGAAAAGTCAAACCTCAGAAAAGTTTGACCAGGTATATGTGGAGAAAAACATTTACATCTGGAATGATCATTAGATTCATCACAACATGTACTTACTTGATATTATCATTTATCTTTGGTATTGTAGATATAAGTAATTTCTTTATATACTTGGTCAAAGTTTCAAAAGTTTGACTTAAAAAAATGTTGGAACTACATTATCGAACGGAGGGAGTAGCTCTTTCTCTCTCTCTCTCTGCTATCTCTCACGGGCCTCCCCTCTCACTCGAACTCTCTATACAGACGGATTATACGCTCACTATGTCAGCGTATAGCTCCGTATATTGTTTAGTTGACCGGTCAACCAATCCACATGCTGCCTTGTCAGCTCGTGTTCTCTATCTTCTTGTGCTGGCCCATGTGGCAGTGGGTGAAAATAAGTAAACTAGAGGCCCATCTGACACGCGGTGAAGTAAACAAAGTTGAAATCACTCGGGGTAGCACCCCGCACGCTAGTAAATTGAGGGCGCATTGAGGACAAACTTCTTGCGCGCGAAGGACGCGCTCATGCACAATTCACCATTGCGCGGTGGCATGCACATAAGGACGCACTCGCGCACACCCAGCACACGTGTACACCAGCGTCGCTGCCGGTTGAGATGGACGGCGAGGCAGCCAACAAGCAGAGGCTGCTCGAGCCAAAACCGCATTCGGCGAGGATGGACTTCATCAGCAGCCTCCCCGACGACATGCTGCTCGTCATCATCGGCCTCCTTCCCACAAAATCTGCCGTGTGGACCACCCTGCTCTCCCGGCGGTGGCGCCCCCTCTGGCGCTGCGTCCCCCTCAACCTCACCGTCGATAGCTGCTTCTGCGACGGGGATTGCAAATGCATGGCTGCAGTCTTCAAGATCCATTCATCGCACATTGGGCCAGCCAGATGCCTTGACATCCGCATGTTCAGTACCAACTAAAAGGTCCAACCCAAGTTCGACGAGTGATTCTTATCCCCGCCCTAGATCAGCTCAAGGAGCTCAGCTTTGAAGCTGGACGATGTCGCTCTCTACCACCGTCCGCGCTCCGCCTCATGCCGACGCTGCACTGCGCCAGCTTCAGCTCCTGCTATCGTTCCCAGATTAATGTCGCGCCCGCCCTTCTTCTCCCTAAACTCAAGCAGCTCGACCTCTTCGATGTTGTCATCTCAAAGAAGGCTATGGAGCACCTGCTCCAAAGCTATACTGCGCTCGAGTACCTTCGTCTTGAGCAGATCCACGGGTTCATTAGCCTCCACATCGCCTCGACGAATCTCCGATGGATTTATGTGTCTTGCTGGCCCTGCAACAAGACATTAATTGGGAAGAGATCACTCCAGCTGTTCCACGTTATGGTCATTGAGAATGCGCCTTTCCATGAGAGATTGCTTGTATCGGATCTACAAGGTCCAACAAAAACTAGGGTCATTGACGCGCTGAAATTGACAGCGTTGGTGTACTCGTCTGCCAAATTCTCCGAACTCTTTATTGGATCCTTAATCGTTCAGGTACATCACTCATCTTCTTCTCCGTCTTCTTGAAATTCACATTTGTAAATTTCTTCTTGATGTATTTACGACCATCTTCCAGAAAATGATTCCCACAAGCTTGACCCAGTCCATGCGCACAGTGAAGATCTTAGCACTAAAATCTATCGGCCCCAATCTGGATCAAGTTGTTGGATTCCTTACATGCTTTCTGCGCACGGAGAAGCTACTCATCGAGGTGAAACTTCTTTCCTATAAGTAAACGGTAATCACAACGTAGCTCATTTTTTTTTGTAATTTTCCCAAATTACGATGGCAAGTGTAGTGTTCAAAACTGCATCTACGCACAGCACCGAAAGAAATATTTTTAGTATTTTTTCTCCCGTGATCACCTGCATCGTTTTTATGTTGTACTACTATAGTAGCCTAGGCTAGTCATAGTGGAAAGTAACTTAGACTACTCCAGTAACTCTATGGTCACCCTAAGAGCAAGTACTACCTCCATCCTGGTTTACTCTTCCAATTTTGTAGTATCAAAATTTGACCATAGATTTAAGTTACAAAATGTTAATGCGTGTCACTAAGAACTATATCGTTGGATTCGTATTTGAACATAATTTCAAATGGTGTAATTTTTAGTGACAGGTATTGGCATTTTCCTAGGTAAATCTATGGTCAAAATTTTATACTAAATACGAGGTAGTATTCCCTCCGTCCCAAAATTCTTGTCTTACATTTGTTTAGATACGGATGTATCTAACACTAAAATGTAACTAGATACATCCGTATTTAGACAAATTTAAGACAAGAATTTTGTGACGTAGGCAGTACAAAAGTGGGCTATGTAGGCCAAAAACATGTGCCAAATTCACTTGTGATGCATTTGGCATCGATGCCCCTCCATTGCTCACCTGGTGCACCAATCTGGATCACCTACTTTGCTCCGGTGCCAAATTAACTCACGCAATGAAAAATCACCGCGTGGGAGAGAGAGAGGACCGAGGCAATGAAAAACACTTTTTGGGAGAGTGAGAGGCTGGTGTAGTTGGTTTGATTGATTTGTTTATACATGTGGGTCTGTGTGCACAGCGGTGCCAACTCTCTCACATCGCGAGAGTGGTGCCAAAATCTTTTGATTTGACATTGATGCGTATTATGTGGCATACTTTTGCGAAATATGGCATCGGCCACATAGTGGAAGGCAACAAATGCCCAAGCTTTTCACGTGCTCCTAGTTAAATATGAGGAAACAGAAAGATAGAAGAGAGAGGGGGGAGAGAGTGAAAAAATATCACTAGCCAACCAACCCTATCGTATGAGCAAATAATATTGGTACCTCTTGATGACACGGCAATCTTATGCAGCCTGCTGCTCTAATATGTTCTCTTCTTTTGCAGAAAAAGAAACACCCGAAAGTGAAAAATGTGCTGCACTATAGCAATCTCATCGAATGCCTTGATCTCCATCTGACAGAAATTGATTTGATCGACTATCGAGGCAGCACATCTGAGATTAAATTGGCCAGGTTCTTTGTTCTGGAGGCAAGTGTGCTCAAGGTAATCTGGTTTGGCGTTCTCTGGCGCAAGAATGTATGGCATGCTGATCACCGCAAGCGTCTAAGCCTAAATGACAAAGTCTCCGCAGAAGCTGAATTTGTTTTTGAAACATCAAGTGGCCAGAGACTCGAAAACTTATTTGCCCATTAGTGTTTTGACAGGGCGGTGGATTTTAGTTTGTACGATAATGCCGCATCCACCTAAAGTAACGAAAGTTCTTACATAAACTTCCTAGTAATTCCCTCTTTGTAGGTGCAGCATTACTCCTAACATTTGTAATATCAGTTTGAAACTTGTAATATTGTTGTGTCCTATTCTTGCGTTTTCAAAATCTTGCGAATCAAACAGGTCCTAAGTTGGTGATGATGTTGTGCCTCCCATCTTTCACCAATAGCTGTCGGATCTAGATCTGACGCATACAAACCAAGCTTCTCCATTTTTGCAAAAAGATTCCCACACTTGTTCCCTATTTACAAACAACTCCTTGTCTCTGACAATGAGCCTTATCTCCTCCCCACCACATCTAGAAGGCCATGGAAAAATCTGGCACGATGGCCGCTGCCGGAGCCGTCCACCCCCAATCTTGGTGTTCCATGCAATGCACGGGCATCTACACACGGGAAATTATGTCGAAAAGGGCTAGTTGTAAGCAGGCTAGCTCTACAGCCATGATGATAGTGACTGCAGACGGTGAGGCTGACTATGGTATGCCGAACACGGTGCCTATACTCAGGTGTCATCTCCGGCGCAGGGTCTTGTCACTTCACTGTGAGGAGCAGCACATAATAATTTGACCAACGGGTATGAAAGTGCGTTCTATCGACTAGAGGGGGGGGTGAATAGGCAATTTTTATGAAAGTCTTCAAAACGTGGAAGTTATGAAGACAAACAGTAGAGATATGCCTATCACTATGCAGCGGAAGTTAGATTACACTAGGCAAGCCATGGTCAAGTATTCAATAGAGTGAAAGCACAATGACAAGTAGCTGCAGTGTAATAAGGATCAGGTAGGAAGAAGTTATGAAGCCAAACAAATCATACAGTTACATTGTGAAGACAAAAGATATAGCAAGCATGCAATGGCTTCACAATGAGTAAAAGTAAGTAAAAGGAAGTGAAGATGAAACCAGTGACTCGTTGAAGACAATGATGTGTTGGACCAGTTCCAGTTGCTGTGACAACTGTACGTCTGGTTGGAGCGGCTAGGTATTTAAACCTTAGGACACACAGTCCCGGACACCCAGTCCTGAACACGCAGCTCAGGACACCAAGTCCTCACCGTATTCTCCTTGAGCTAAGGTCACATAGTCCTTGCCCAATCACTCAGGTAAGTCTTCAAGGTAGACTCCCAAACCTTCACATACTTCGTTCACTGGCAATCCACAATGTCTCTTAGATGCTCAGAACGCGACGCCTAACCATCTGGAGGATGCACAGTCCTCAAGTGTAACAAGTCTTCAGATCACTCAGACAAGAAGACTTAAGTGATGCCCAATTTTCTCTGGCTCTGGGTGGTTAGGGCTTTCTCCTCGCTAGGAATTTTCTCTCAAAGGCTTCCAGGTGGGTTGCTCTCAAACGACAAAAGCCGTGCACTGAAATCTGAGCAGCCAACCATTGATGGTTGTAGGGGGTGGGCTATTTATAGCCACTTGGCAACCCGACCTGATTTGTCCCAAATGACCCTGGGTCACTAAGGAACTGACACGTGTCCCAACGGTCAGATTTCAAACTCACGCGACAACTTTACTTGGGCTACAAGCAAAGCTGACTTGTCCGGCTCTGGACAAGATTCGCTCTTATTGTCTTCACTCGAAGACATTGGTTTTTGGTTTAGGCATCACTTCAGTCATTCTGACTAGTTCTCCTGGACCCCACTTAACTGTACGATGGTTCCTATGACTCAACACAAGAGAAAAAGAATTACGAAAGATCTAAGTCTTCGAGCTCCATTGGCTTCATATCTTGTCTTCTCTTGTCATAGACTTCAATGTGAATATCTTCATATACCACCTTTGGCTTCAATGTCTTCATACAATTTTAGGGGTCATCTCTGGTAGTAAAACCGAATCAATGAGGGACTTCTACCTGTGTTATCCTGCAATTCTCACAAACACATTAGTCCCTCAACTAGGTTTGTCTTCAATACTCCAAAACCAACTAGGGGTGGCACTAGATGCACTTACAATCTCCCCCTTTTTGGTGATTGATGACAAACTAGTTGAAGTTTTCAACGGGGAATATAGTCTGTGAAATTGAAAAGGATAAGGAATTGTCTTCATAAGTTGCAAGGGCTCCCCCTGAAGATGTGCATATAAGTTAATTTGCTTTTGGAATGCAAATGCACATGGCAGGTTGTACTTGTGGAGATCCACTTCAGCTTATGATGACAATCCACTATGCATGTGAAAGTATATGAAGATAATGACATGCATAATGGAAAATGGACGTCTGCAGAATGAGATAAGTGCAGAATTTATCATCGCACATGCGGAATTTATCTTCGCAAAACAGGGTGGCAAACAAGTAGAAGACGACCATCTGGTTTAAGTGTTACAACTCATAAGAACCAAATGTAGCAAAAACGAGAGTTGTAAGCACGAAGCAAAATATAAGGCACCCGCCCATATGAACCCGCTTGAAGACTATCAATATCTCATATGCTTCTCCCCCTTTTGTCAGTAATGACCAAAAAGGGTTGAAGACATAGAGTCTCTACTCGTTCCCATGAGGAGTAGGTGAAGTAGCAGGGTTGTTGGTGTTGGTTGGCGGTGTAGAAGAGCTTGGAGGTGCTAAAGCATATGGTGGTGAAGTAGCATCGTCTTCTTCCTCAATGATTCTGGCAGTGACTGTGGCGGGAGAGGAAGAGAACTCAGAATCTTCAAGGGATGGAGTTCCCAGCAGCATAGCTCTTCGAGGAGGTGTGGAGTAAAACTTGAATCTTTCAGTGAAGCCATCCTCTTGAAGATCAGCTTCAGAAAGCATCATCGTTAGCCCTTTCCATTGCGGCGACAGGTTTCATGGGCAACGAAAGCGTTCTTGGTGGCAAGATTTCGGATGCGATTTACATCCACCAAGAGGCTTTTCATCTGTCTCTTCAACCAGCATGATGTCTATCCTGCTTTTGATGAAGGGCCACAAGAAGCTCTCGGTCGTTGAGAACACGAGTGCGCTTCTTGGGTCTTGAACCAGTTGCACTGTTAGTGGCTTCAGTTGAAGCAGGGTGTGGTGCACATGTAGTGCCAGCCAAAGGATACACCCTGGAGATGGCTTCAACACCTTCAACGTTTTGAGTGAAGCTCTGGTGTTCTGCATTCTGAAGACTCAGAGGTTTCTTGGCAGGTTCAGGATAGATGGCTTCAGCAGTGGTATCCACATCAGGCAAGAAGATCCGATGGTTGCGGGCTGAGGGCTGATACGAGATGGCAGAGTGAAGTTTGATCAGGCTCATTACCCAAGGAGCATAGAACTTTCAACCGAACAGAATTGAGCCTGATGCAGCTAGTTGGCGTATGAAGAAATCCTGTGCGTTGAAGCATTTGCCATGAAGGATACAGAATATTAGAGTCTTCATTGCACCCTCGATCTTGGCATTTGGAGAGTGTCCTTTAATGGGCCAGAGAGTCCGCCGGATGACGTGATAGATGGTCCTAGGCAGGTACTCAAGGTCTTCAACGAAGAACTCTGTGGGATAAGGAGCATCATGGGGCAATGGCTTCATCATGGAGAGCATCTGACTCATATTCGGTTCAGGCCTCTGAGATATGCTCTCAATAGCGTCATTGTGTAACCGACAGCCTTGCTCGAAGAATTCGCATGGAGTGGGCAGGCCAGTGAGCTCAATGATATCAAATGCATTGGCTTCGTGATGAACGTTGCCGGTCATCCACTCCAGGACCCAAGTCTTCGGATCTCTGTTGTATCCTTTGATGTGCAGTGTGGCATAGAATTGTAGCAGGAGCTCTTCGTTCCAATGCTCTTCATCAGTGACAAACTGCAGCAGACCCACTTGTTTGAAGCAATCCAACGCTTCCTCTAGACAGGGCAGACTAGCAATAGCTTCAACATCAAGGCGCTTGTGCGAGAAAATGCGACCTTGGTTGTACAGTATGCAAGAGTAGTAGCTGCGCTGAGGATAGCTCCAGAACCTATCTGATGAAATCCTTTCCCTTGAATAGGGGTTCTTGGAGCTATTGAAGAAAGTATTATCTGCCCTGAAGCCATTGATGTTGAAGGAGCCAGGTGCTGATGCAGGACCTGGAAACCTTGGCAGTCTTGGGATTGGCTTCTGGACCTGAGGCCTGTGCTCAACATGATAGTTGAATTGGGGACCGGCAGCAGATTCAGGAACAGAAGTGGTGGGTTCAGTGGCTTCGCTGTCTTCAGAAGCTTTTGCTGGGGAGGGCTCCACATTAGCTTCGTTGTTGGTTGTGGCAGCCTCAAGATTTTCATCCTCCGCTTGACTAGCAGGAGGGTCTGTCACAAGCACATTCTCCTGGAGAACTGCATCTTGGTGGAGCTGGTGAGTGGGATCTTGTGGTACTTCTTCTGTGGCTGATGCAGACGGAATGTCTTCAGCAGAGACTTGAGGCCTTGGACCTTTGCGAAGCCTGCGGAACACAGAGGATGCCTGTGGGGTTGGAGTGGGCTGGGCCTCATAGTCTTCTTCCTCTTGAGGGCGATCCACCCATGAAGCATCCTGTGCAATTGGCGTCAGTGGATGACCAACGCTAATGAGTTCGCTGTGTTCTAACTGAGGAAGGGCTGCATCATCTGCTACATTGTCACGATGACCAATGTCTTCAGCAGCGATGGGATCAGCTGCTGGAATATCTTCAGCGTCAGGAGCCTCTGTGGAAGCAGGCTCATGAACCGTCAGTTGACGTTCTGCGTCAGGGTGAACCATAGAGATGGGTTCAACTATCAAGGGCTCTGTGGGAGCAGCCTGAGCTCTCTTGGTCTTTCTCATTTTCTTGCTGGGGGCAGTAGGAGAGGCTTCTGAGCTTTTCCTCTTCCTAGCTTCGGCCTCAGCAGTTCTTGTCTTCTTGAGCTCTGAAGCTGTTGAGCGGCTCTTTGGCTTCGAGCCAGTCGTTGCAGTTTGGAAGACAAGCGGAACTGCTTCCTGCCTTGGTGCCTCTAGTTCAGCTGGAACAGTCTTCTTCTTTTTCTTTGGGGCCATCTTGGGATTGATGCCAGGACGCCCAAGTGCCTTGCGCTTCTCAGCCTCATTGTAGGCTTGCACACATCTGTCAGCCAGAGTCTTCATCCGCTCACGTGAACCCTGAGCTTCTGCATGCTTCTTCAGAAAGTTTTCCTTTAGCTCATGCAACATGATCTTGAAGCTCTTCACTTCTTGCACGCTGAGCTTGGCCATATGCTTCTTGAACTGAGCCTTTTCATGATCAATTTTCTGCTTCAGTTCAACTATGCGCTGGGCAATGGCAAGTTCTGAAGCAATAGCGCCTTGGAAGGCGACGCTGAGGCCAACGGGCAACTGTAGATCTTCAAAGCTGATGTTTGGTGTGGTAAACCACTCGTCAATGAAGTTGTGGATGATGGCGACATCAAAGAGAGGCAGATTGTTGAAGATTTCTGCTTCTTCTTTACTCTTGATGAGTTGCTCAAGAGCGTCATCTCCAAGATCTTCATCACTCGACAGATCAATGGCTTCGCTCCGCAGGATGGTAGCAGCTGTGAGCTCTTTGCCAGTGTGAGACAGAGGCATCTTGGCCTTCTGGTGCCTTGAGACGCATGATAAGTCTTCAGACTGCACACTGTATTCAGGAGGTGCAGTCGTCAATGGCTTCGCCTTTGATAATTTTGGTGAAGGGGGCGGCTTTGAAGCTTTTGGCTTCTTCAACTGCCTTGGCTTCGGCACTGCAGGCAATGCAGGCGCTTCATCAGACTCAGTATCAGCTGCAGGCTCATTCACTGCAGTCCCTTGAACCAAGATGTAGGTGATGAGGCCTTCAAGGTTGGCATACGGACCGATGACATTGGGTTCTGCTTCTCGCGTGCCATCTGCCCTTGGTGCTGAGGGACCAGGGTTGAAGTCTAACCCAAATTTCTTCTTGTTATGCTTCGCTGAGTTTTGGGCAAACTAGAAGTTGCGCTTGAACAGATTGTCGTCACGACACCAGAGTAGTGACGACGGATGTGCATCATTAGGCTGTGGCCCACGAACCATGCATGGATAGAATCTTTGGGCAATGGCTTCATCTCTGGACCTGGGTACAAGGTTCTTGAATAAGATGTCTCCCCACGGTCTTTTGATGGCACTCTTCTCAGCATACTCTTGGGTTGTGAAGCGGTACTTGAACCATTGTTCTGCCCAATAGCGTCGAATCCATTGGATTCGGGTCTTGCGCTGACCATAATTCTCTTCAGGATCTGTTTTATACATTTCTCCCAGTTCATCAGGCAGATCTTTGGATGTTCCTCCACGTCGCTGTCTGCCCCCCTTCCTTGCTGCTGTTTCTGAAGCCATAAACTTTAACTTGAAAGGCTTCAAGACGTTCAAAGGCTTCAAAGGCTTTTTCTTGCTGGACCAACAGGAACTGGCTTCAGGAGAATTTATGTGATGCTGTAGGAATTCTGCAAATGAATGCAGACTATGAGAACCAAAGGATTCTCCCACAGACATGTACCTATGACAGCATTAAGGTGCGAGGGAAGGGGAAGAGGTCATATGCATTCTCAGAAGATTTTGAAGATAAATCAATTTAGAAGACATTGACCTCATCGTGCGAAGACATTCACTTATAGATAAGAAGTTGGTTCCAGATTTGTACGAATCCACAGATCAGTACAAGTGAGGAATCTAACTACTTTGTGAAGCACAAGTGAATATACTAGGCATGTTATGAGATGCAGTTTGAGAGAGATCTAGTTTGTGTGAACAGAAACTACTTGTGGTAGAAAGTGACAGATCAATAGGATCAATGGTGCTGTAAAAAGGGAGTTTTATTTACCACACTGAGAACTGCTAGACGGAGTGGGAGATGAGGCCGAGCAGTTCACTTGTCCGTGCCCTAACTTGGCGACGGAGGAGACCTACGGCGACGGCGGAGAGTACGATGTCCACGGTCGGCATGAAGACGGCGTCGGAGAGGTTGCGGCAGCGAAGCGCTTCGTCGCCGGCGTCGTCAAGAGCTAGCGGTGGCGCTAGGGTTCGTGCGAGGGTGGAAGAAGAGATAGTTACCGCTGTGAGTATGTATTTATAGGCACAGGGGCGGCACTGTGCTATTACTCAGGTGCCCCTGGCGATTTGCATCTGAGGAACGCGTGGCCAATTTGCGGAAGTTTGGGGTTTGTTCCACGTCCCATGCACGCCTGGATTGTTGCGTGGTCGTTCCTACTTCTCCGGATTTTATGTGGAGGAATGAGCATTGAAAACGGACTTAATGGTTGTCTCTGTATCTTCTGCTGACAAGGACGCAGTGAAGACATTCGACAGTTTCAATAGAATGCATATGACTTGGAGAGATAGAGTTTGAGATAGTAAGCATAGAGAAGTTGGGGTCCGATCACATTCACTTAGTTCAAAAGATTCAACACGAAGACATAGCTATAAGTGAATGCTGTAGAGGACAGAACACTAGCATATATATATATATATATATATATATATATATATATATATATATATATATATATATATATATATATATATATAATCAACATAGTGAAGATAATCATCAATATATGTTGAGTTCGAAGCCAAACCAAATGTGAAGACATTGCAAGGTAACGCCATGAGAGAAACACTTCAAAATAGAACGTTTGGTGGTGGCGTTACCCACCGTATAGGAAGTATTAGACCCAGACACGGCGCACAATTATCGTGGCGCTCCAAAGTCAAATCCCACATTAATGTATTCACACTTAGAATGTATGTCTTCATTGATTGAAGATATACTTCACTTCGTGTGTAGCACATCTAAGTCATCAATATGCATAAGGGTTAGGATGTGTGCCTGATCACAGGACATTTGAGGATTCCAGGATATTTAGCTCACACCGTAACTTGCAAAACCTCTTCTTATCCAAGGGCTTGGTGAAGATATCTGCCAATTGCTCTTCAGTGTTGACGTGTATGATATCAATGTCTTCCTTCACAACATGATCTCTGAGAAAGTGATGACGAATTTCAATGTGCTTTGTCTTCGAGTGCTGAACTGGGTTGTTGGCAATCTTGATGGCGCTTTCGTTGTCGCAGTAAAGTGGCACTTGCTTCAGATGAATGCCATAGTCCTTGAGTGTTTGCTTCATCCACAGAAGCTGAGCGCAGCAAGATCCAGCAGCAATGTATTCAGATTCAGCAATGGAGAGGGATACACAGTTCTGCTTCTTCGTAGACTAACATACAAGTGATCGTCCCAGAAAGTGACAAGTGCCTGATGTAGACTTGCTATCAACCTTGTCACTAGCATAATCAGCATCCGAGAATCCAACCAAATCAAACTCTGAGCCCTTTGGATACCATAATCCTAGAGTTGGGGTGTGAGCCAAATATCGAAGAATTCGCTTCACAGCTAAGTGATGCGATTCCTTTGGTGCCGCTTGAAATCGAGCACACATGCAAACACTAAGCATAATATCTGGCCTAGATGCACATAGATAAAGTAAAGAACCAATCATGGAGTGGTATACCTTTTGATCGAACTCTTTACCATTGTCGTCAGGACCCAGATGATGTTTGGCTGGCATTGGTGTTGTGAAGCCTTTGCAGTCCTGCATACCGAACTTCTTCAGGCAATCTTTGAGATACTTCTCTCGAGATATGAAGATGCCACTGCGTTGTTGTCGTATTTCAAGGCCAAGAAAGAACTTCAGCTCCCCCATCATGGACATCTGATATTGCTCTTGCATCATGTATCCAAACTCTTCACTGTACTTCTGATTGGTGCAGCCGAAGATAATGTCATCCACATATATTTGGCACACAAACAGTTCACCATCATATGTCTTCGTGAAAAGAGTGGGATCTAGGGAACCAGGTATGAAGCCTTTGCTCTTCAGGAAGTATTTGAGTGTGTCATACCAGGCCCTAGGGCTTGTTTGAGGCCATACAGTGCCTTGTTGAGCCTGTATACCATGTCAGGATGTTTTGGATTTTCAAAGCCAGGCGGTTGTGCAACATACACTTCCTCTTCAATCTTGCCATTGAGAAAGGCACTCTTCACATCCATTTGATATAGAAGTATGTTATGATGATTTGCATAGGCCAGCAGTATGCAGATGGCTTCAAGCCTAGCCACAGGAGCAAATGTTTCATCGAAGTCAATGCCTTCCACTTGAGTATATCCTTGAGCAACGAGACGAGCTTTGTTTCTGACAACTTGACCATGCTCATCTTGCTTGTTGCGATATATCCATTTGGTGCCTATTATGTTGTGCTTCCGTGGATCAGGACGCTTAACTAGTTCCCATACATTATTCAGCTCAAACTGTTGAAGCTCTTCTTG
The DNA here is from genome assembly GCF_002162155.2 of Triticum dicoccoides. Classification (NCBI taxonomy): domain Eukaryota; kingdom Viridiplantae; phylum Streptophyta; class Magnoliopsida; order Poales; family Poaceae; genus Triticum; species Triticum dicoccoides. The sequence continues at coordinate 14,198,943 of NC_041393.1, forward strand.
CATAGCTTGAGTCCATTCAGGTTCCATGAAGGCTTCTTCAACTTTCTTGGGTTCTGATATTGAGACGAATGCGAAGTGCCCACAGAAATTTGCTAGCTGAGTTGCCCTTGAACGAGTGAGTGGACGAGGTGCATTGATGCTATCAATTATTCTTTCAATCTGCACTTCATTGGCAACGCGAGGATGTACAGGGCGAAGACTTTGCTCTTGCCGTTCATTGTCGTTGTTGGAAGGAATGTCTTCAGGCTGAGCATTGTCTTCATGTTGATCAGGTGCTGAAATGATAAGTTCTTCTTCAGGATGAGCTTCAGAAGGTATAATATCTCCAGTTCCCATTAGCTTGATTGATTCACTGGATGGAACTTCATCTAGCACACTTGGCAGCTGCTCTCTTTGTGATCCGTTGGTCTCAGCGAACCGCACATCCATTGTTTCGACCACTTTGTAATGAAAGAGATTGAAGACTCTGTAGGAGTGCGAATCCTTTCCATATCCAAGCATAAAACCCTCATGTGCTTTTGGTGCAAATTTTGAGGTGTGATGTGGGTCCTTGATCCAGCACCTTGCGCCAAATACTCTGAAGTAACTGACAGTTGGCTTTTTGCCAGTAAGTAGCTCATAAGATGTCTTGTTCAGTAGCTTGTGAAGATAAACACGATTGATTGTATGACATGCAATATCAATGGATTCGGGCCAGAATTTTGTTGGGGTCTTGTATTCATCTAGCATCCTTCTGGCCATCTCAATTAGTGTTCTGTTCTTGCGTTCGACGACGCCATTCTGCTGTGGCGTGTACGGGGCTAAGAATTCATGTGTGATGCCCAAGGTATCAAGATATGTATCAAGGCCAGTGTTCTTGAATTTAGTGCAAGTCACTTCTGATGTGCTTTATCTTGGCGCCAAAATTGTTCATAGCTCGATTGGCGAAGCGTCTGAAGACATCCTGCACTTCAGTCTTGTAAAGGATTATGTGCACCCAAGTATATCAAGAATAATCATCAACAATAACAAAGCCATAGAGGAAAGCAGTAGTAGTAAAAGTTGAGTAGTGAGTGGGACCAAAAAGATCCATGTGAAGCAGTTCGAAGGGTCGAGTAGTGGTCATGATTTTCTTCGAGGGATGTTTTGCCCTCGTCATCTTCCCTGCTTCACAGGCACCGCATAAGTGATCTTTCTTGAACTTGACGCCCTCGATGCCTATGACATGTTTCTTCTTCGCAAGGGTGTGGAGGTTCCTCATGCCAGCATGCCCAAGCCTCCGATGCCAAAGCCAACATTCTGAAGCTTTTGCAAGAAGACATACTGCAAGTTGTGGCCCTGCTGAGAAATCTACCACATACACATCATCTTTCCGATACCCTTCATACACTAGAGACTTGTCAGATTCCATTAGTACAAGGCAACGATATTTTCCAAATATTACGACCATGTTCAAATCGCAAAGCATTGAGACAGACATTAAGTTGAAACCAAGGGATTCAACAAGCATGACTTTATCCATGTGTTGATCCTTTGAGATTGCAACTCTACCTAGACCCAATACCTTACTTTTACCAGTGTCAGCAAATGTGATGTGGCTCTTGTCGCATGGACGTAAGGTTGAGTCCATAAGAAGGCTTCTTTTACCAGTCATGTGATTTGTACACCCACTGTCAATAATCCATTCTGAAGACTTTGAAGACGCTGGTGTCGTACCCTACAGTGCAGTTAGGGGGATAGGCTTCACGAAGAGAATTGTGAAGCAAAAACATTTGACGAACCAGTGGGTTATGAAAAATTAGATCCAGATTAGGACTAATTGGGAGAGTAGCATGCGATTCAGGAACGAAGTACATAATGATGCCGTTCGGGCATTTTATCTTGCGCCCTACAAGATTTTTAAGGTCCCCAGCAATAGCGTCAGAAGATTTTGTTTTTCTGCTGGAGACGTTTCCCTGCAAAAGAGAGTTAAGCTTTCTTAACCACCCACATCTTCAAGGGTGGCTTAGAAGCAATAAGTCTAAGTGCAGCATCTGAGAATTTTGGTTTTGGAGCCCTAGCAAACAGTCTAGCAGGAGGACCATAGTACTCATATGAACATGACGGTTTGATGAACCGCTCTCATATTCATATGCCTGAGTATGGTTTCCCTGCAAAACATTTGGGTTCGTGTGACTCAGGTGAGTCCTCTGTCTGCATGAAGCCTTTGGACTGAGGTTTGTCTTCTTCATGTGAGGTGTCATGAAGAAATTCACAGGAAGATTTTCCAGACACTTTTTCGGAACCCACATGTTCTTCATAGGCGGTCCATTCCTGCAGTTAGTACCAATGTACCTTGCAAACACTACACCATTCTGATTTTTAAACAGTACATAGTTTGCATCAAAGGATTCATCAATGATAATGGGGTTAGCACAGGTGAAGCCAGATAAATTGGATGGATCTGCTGAAGGTTCCTTTGCAGCAACCCACTTGGTTTTGGGGAACTGCTCAGGTTTCCAGTAAGAGCCATCTGCATTTATTTTCCTTACAAACCCTACACCCTCTTTCCTAGGGTTTCGGTTCAGAATCTGCTTTTTTAGGACATCACATAGCGTCTGATGCCCTTTAAGGCTTTCGTACATCCCTGTTTCAAGCAATGTCTTCAACCTAGCATTCTCATCAGCAATAGCAGTGGTATCCTCAGCAGAGGGGTTAGTTACCACATCAACAGTTGAAGATATTGCAACAGCAGTAGCAGTGGAACATTCAGCAACAGAAGTAGCATTATCACACTCAATGCATTTAAGACATGGTGGTTCAAATCCTTCCTGGGCAGAACTGATCTGTTCGACGCGAAGTGACTCGTTTTCCTTTTGAAGATCTTCATGAGCCGCTCTCAATTTCTCAAGTTCTTGCTTCCTTTGAAGATAATCATAGGAAAGCTTTTCATGAGTTGTTGAGAGAGTATCATGACGATCTTCAAGTTCCTGATACTTAACGTGAAGATTTTTTATGTCTTCAATTAAGGATTCAGATCGAGTCTTTTCAGCACCCAACAAATCATCGCTTCTGTCTAAAAGTTTTTGAATATGTTCCATGGCTTTCTGTTGTTCAGTTGCAATTTTAGCGAGTGTTTTGTAACTGGGTTTTGAATCACAATTAGAGTCACCGTCACTAGATGTTTGATAGTGAGTAGTGTGTTTGTTTACCTTGGCACCGCGTGCCATGAAGCAGTAGGTAGGAGTGGAGTAGTCCTTTTCATTTGCATCGGTGTTGGTGATGAGGACATTGTCTTCAGTGTTGAAGATGGACTTGGCGACGTATGCTGTAGCCAGACTTGCAATGCCAGAATCAGACTCCTCCTCAGACTCCACCTCTGCCTCCTCAGAAGCAGACTCCTCCTCTGAATCCATTTCTTTGCCAACAAACGCATGTGCCTTGATAGATGAGCTCTTCTTGTGTGATGAAGACTTTGAGGAAGACTTGGAAGAAGACTTTGTGTATTTCTTCTTCTTCTTGTCGTCAGATTCATATTCCTTGCTCTTCTTCTTTCTGTTCTCATTGTCCCACTGTGGACACTCAGAGATGAAGTGTCCAGTTTTCTTGCACTTGTGGCATGTTTTCTTCTTGTAGTCATGAGCAGAAGCTTCATTATTCCTTGAGCTTGATCGTGAAGACTTTCTGAAGCCTTTCTTCTTGGTGAATTTTTGGAACTTCTTCACTAGCATTCCAAGTTCCCTTCCAATGTCTTCAGGATCATCAGAACTGCTGTCAGATTCTTCTTCAGATGAGGAAACAGCTTTTGCCTTCAAGGCACGAGTTCGCCCATAGTTTGGACCGTAGATATCTCCTTTCTCCGAAAGCTAAAAATCATGTGTATTGAGCCTCTCAAGTATGTCAGACGGATCGAGTGTCTTGAAATCAGGACATTCTTGGATCATCAGGGCCAGGATGTCAAACGAACTATCAAGTGATCTCAGTAGCGTCTTGACGACTTCGTGTTTGGTAATCTCAGTGGCGCCGAGGGCTTGAAGCTCATTTGTGATGTCAGTGAGTCGGTCAAATGTGTGCTGGACATTCTCATTGTCATTTCGCTTGAAGCGGTTGAAGAGATTGCGAAGGACACTGATTCTTTGATCTCTCTGGGTTGAGATGCCTTCATTGACCTTGGAGAGCCAGTCCTAGACCAGCTTGGATGTCTTCAAGGCACTCACACGGCCATACTGTCCTTTGGTCAGATGACCAAAGATGATGTTCTTGGCAGTAGAGTCCAGTTGAACGAATTTCTTGACATCAGCAGCAGTGACACCTTCTCTAGCCTTGGGAACGCCGTTCTCGACGACATACCATAGGTCGACGTCAATGGCTTCAAGATGGATACGCATCTTATTCTTCCAGTAGGGATATTCAGTTCCATCGAAGATGGGGCACGCAACAGAGACTTTAATTATCCCTGCAGTCGACATAGGTAAAACTCCAAGTGGTTAAATCGAATCACACAGAACAAGGGAGCACCTTGCCCTGATACCAATTGAAAGTGCGTTATATCGACTAGGGGGGGGTGAATAGGTGATTTTTATGAAAGTCTTCAAAACGTGGAAGTTATGAAGACAAACAGTAGAGATATGCCTATCACTATGCAGCGGAAGTTAGATTACACTAGGCAAGCCATGGTCAAGTATTCAATAGAGTGAAAGCACAATGACAAGTAGCTGCAGTGTAATAAGGATCAGGTAGGAAGAAGTTATGAAGCCAAACAAATCATACAGTTACATTGTGAAGACAAAAGATATAGCAAGCATGCAATGGCTTCACAATGAGTAACAGTAAGTAAAAGGAAGTGAAGATGAAACCAGTGACACGTTGAAGACAATGATGTGTTGGACCAGTTCCAGTTGCTGTGACAACTGTACGTCTGGTTGGAGCGGCTAGGTATTTAAACCTTAGGACACACAGTACCGGACACCCAGTCCTGAACATGCAGCTCAGGACACCAAGTCCTCACCGTATTCTCCTTGAGCTAAGGTCACATAGTCCTCGCCCAATCACTCAGGTATGTCTTCAAGGTAGACTCCCAAACCTTCACATATTTCGTTCACTGGCAATCCACAATGTCTCTTGGATGCTCAGAACGCGATGCCTAACCGTCTGGAGGATGCACAGTCCTCAAGTGTAATAAGTCTTCAGATCACTCAGACAAGAAGACTTAAGTGATGCCCAATTTTCTCTGGCTCTGGGTGGTTAGGGCTTTCTCCTCGCTAGGAATTTTCTCTCAAAGGCTTCGAGGTGGGTTGCTCTCAAACGACAAAAACCGTGCACTGAAATCTGAGCAGCCAACCATTGATGGTTGTAGGGGGTGGGCTATTTATAGCCACTTGGCAACCCGACCTGATTTGTCCGAAATGACCCTGGGTCACTAAGGAACTGACACGTGTCCCAATGGTCAGATTTCAAACTCACGCGACAACTTTACTTGGGCTAAAAGCAAAGCTGACTTGTCCGGCTCTGGACAAGATTCGCTCTCATTGTCTTCACTCGAAGACATAGGTTTTTGGTTTAGGCATCACTTCAGTCATTCTGACTGGTTCTCCTGGACCCCACTTAACAGTAAGGTGGTTCCTATGACTCAACACAAGAGAAAAAGAATTACGAAAGATCTAAGTCTTCGAGCTCCATTGGCTTCATATCGTGTCTTCTCTTGTCATAGACTTCAATGTGAATATCTTCATATACCACCTTTGGCTTCAATGTCTTCATACAATTTTAGGGGTCATCTCTGGTAGTAAAACTGAATCAATGAGGGACTTCTACCTGTGTTATCCTGCAATTCTCACAAACACATTAGTCCCTCAACTAGGTTTGTCGTCAATACTCCAAAACCAACTAGGGGTGGCACTAGATGCACTTACAGGGTAGTACAGGTCTAGTACTCCTACTACTACATTTGTAGTACTACTACTAGTACTAGTAGCACCACCGTCTGGATTTAGGAGTACTACCACGTCCATCTGGATTTTAGTATTTGACTAGCAATATCTAGTAATGCATGTCACAAAAAATGTACTACTCCCTTTGTAAATAAATATATTGTGTTTTCTTCCTATCGGCGAGAGAACTTAATGTTTTTTTGCTAACTAGAGTACTAATAGGATTACATGCAATGAACTGAACACTGCATGTCATATTTGGTAGTCTCAAGTCACTGAAAGCATGCACGGCCCACATCTCTCATTGGTTGATATGTCACAAAATAAGAAACAAAGAGGGAGTTAATGCACCGTGCCTAAGTATTTTGGGATTATTTGGTTTTCGTAAGGTGACTTAGACAACATTTTTGTTTACATGCATTAACATTTTATTAGTTAAATCAAAGGTCAAAACTTGGCGCAAAATGCAAAGGGGACCAATAAACCAGTAAACATCAAACTTCTCTCATTTGGCCCCAACTAGAGGTCCGGTGAGATGGCTATACTGCACCGGCACGGAGGGGGACGCAGCTTCATTGACTTACGGCAACTGCCTTTGGGTGAATGACACGTGGGCCTAGGGGGTGGCTGGCCCACCTATCATACAACCAAAGGCAGGTGCAGTAGAGGGCCGAGGAGTAGTACGAAATCCTATGCACCTACGCACGCTAACCAAAGGCAAGAGTGAGCACTCAGATTGCAAGATCAGTTGACTGGAAGCTAAGCTAGACCCATGGAGGTGATGAGCGCGAGCATAAGCCAGCTGGGCCAGATGGTCCACTATGCCGGGCTGCAGCCCGACACTGAGGAACGTCTCTAGGTAGTATGCTTGAGGCCGCTAGGGCAAGGGGCCGCTTGGACGACAACTTCATCTACTTGTTCTACGAGGTCCTCGTCGATTTCCTCGACAAGTTCATCGTCGTCAAGAAGCTTGCGGACGACTTTGACGTAAGACTCCAGCCAACGCGCCCAGGCTCTGCGATGGCCGCCACCCTCAACGGCCACTATGGTGACAACCTCTTCGACGCACTGGTGGCCCTGCAACTACCCGCCGTCGCGCCGGAGAATGTCCACCTCGAGGTCGCACTCGCCTCGCAGCGCCTAGCGCAGCAAGACACCATCGACATAATCACCCACATCTACGCGCAAATCTTCCAAAAGGACTACTACATGCAAGAGGAGGACGATAGGACGCTGACCTTCTTGGACCACATGGCAACCTTGGACGGCACTGTTCAGAAGCATGTTGAGCTCGCCGCCAACGCCGCTGCTCCTCACACGTCGGTTGGTGACCCGACGCACTAGGGCGTGAGGATGTCGTAGATGGATCCGTATGTATTTTTATCTTTCCGACAAATCCATGTAGTAGTATATGATACTACAGTAATTATCTTACCTTTCGCATCAACTTCATAATTTTCGTATGTACTCCATGCATGAATGGCGCCAGAACCAAACTTCTCATTACTCTAGGAAAAATCGTTATTTTCTATGTATCGGTCACGCCATGGAGCAGAACCAAATATTACAAGTTACGAGTTCAGAAGGAAAAGCCTGCCGTGTTCACGTCGCACCACAACAATTACAAGTGGGACCATAGGTGAGCAAACTGACTATCGGCAAACCCCCACCCCACCCACCGCGCGATGGCTGAGAAAACAGGAGGGATAAGAGATGGTTGTAGCATGGACTCCAAGAAAATTGGTGTCAGATGGGACTCGCGTGGGTGGCATGTGCCGTGCTGCTAGACGTGAATGCTAGTTATGGCCCATGCCACCCCACTATATCGAGCCTATATCGAGCCTATATCGACGTACGTAGAACAAATTTCCTGTTGTCCATGCCCAGCCCTCCTCTATCTCTCTTCTCAGCCAGCCAGCGGACACGCGGAGCCCATCGTCTGTTTGCTCACATGCGGCCCAACGTGTCAGTGAAAATGCAAGAGGACCCAGTGAACCTGCACATCTTTCACCTTGACGTGCTGGTGATGAAAAAAAATTCAATAAAGATCTTCGGTGGCCACTTTTGGAGTTAATCAAGAGTATTAAGATTCTATTTACAGTTCAACCCAAGATGCACATCTCATGGCTTCAACTACCACTCTATTTTCTTTCATGATACGACCTGGATGCTGGATGTCCCACGTGTCGGCAAAAGGAGGAAGAACCCAACAAAATCTTCGGTTGTGCTCTCGGATTAGACTAGTTGTGCAAACTTAAAAATTTTATTTTGTAATCCCTCCGTTCCAAAATACTTGACTTCCATTTGTCCAAAAATGGATGTACCTATATACTAAAACATGTCAAGATACATATATATTTTGACAAATAGAAGGCATGTATTATGCAACGGAGGGAGTAGAATGGATGCAAGTTTTTGTTTTGGGAAGAAGAGTACATCCATATATTGGTAGAGCGCAATTTAATAGATGTTCTATCACTTTTAGCTAGCACAGAGGCTAGAGATGAGATTAGTGCACTTGTTGATACTCCTACTAGAATAGAGGCTAGACATGAGACTAGATGCGAGGAAGCAACGCCTACTTCTTTACACTCGAAGAAGAAAGAAGCACGCAATATCGAGCCTCCGCAGATCAACAATGAATGTATCGAGAAGGCACTAATCCAACTTACAGGAGTAGTAAAATGTATTCTTGTGGTTCTTGTTTTCTTTGGTCTTGCTTTTCTAGTCAAAATTATCATTGGAGTTCGTGCAAAACGGAGGTCCGTTTGGGGTCATGCGTTGGAGTTGGCCTTACAAGTGGGACCGCAGTTAAGAAAACCGACTATCGGCAAACCCCCACCTCGCCTGCCGCGCGATGGCTGAAGGTAGAGAAACGATGAGGTTGAGGAGATTGCTCTAGCACGGACTGCAAGAAATAATATGGTGTCAGATGGATGTCGTGGTGGTGGCGTGTGCCGTACTCCTGGACATGAATGCTTGTTCTGGCCCATGCCACCCTACTACTCCTACTACTTACTCCTACTACTTACTCCTACTATATAGTACTAGTATCGAGGATTCGAGTTGCTGGTTATGTACAGCGAACACATTAACATAAGGCTACAGTAAAAACACCCGCCCAACGCGCGAAGCATGTGAAGCTAGTGCAAATAGTGTACTACTATTGTTGATTGGCCTCACCCGATAACCTATTGCAATGCACGTACAATTATGCATTTGGAAAATATTTTTTTGCCTCGTTGCACCACTCACTCAGAGAAGCGACTTGAAAGCCATTCCAAAATTTAGTAAGTTTATCACAGGCATATCATTTTATTACATACAACAGGTCATCAACCCACATCGACAACGAGGATACATTATAAATACTAAAGTTTTCACCACACAACAAATAACAAGCAATGAAATGAACTTCAAATCAACCATTCCTCGGCGTTGGAAACGCTTGCTTTGAACCACAAGTGATTCTCTAGGACAGGCCATCGATTGTCAATCTGGAAACCAACGCCGGACTGATTATCCAGGCTGAAGCGGCCTACTATATCAGTACCGGGGTAGGGAACCACCCAAATGTTCGAGGTATAGACACAATTGCTTCTCATAAATGGTACTAGTATCATTGTGTCAACAACAGTTGGATGGACTTTCACCATCATCGAATAGTTTTTTCTATGGAAGAGCGAGTTTTCTCCAAGACTATGAATTATGTACCAGGGAGCAGGAGTTTGCACTAGCACACTAGTATCCATCCCGAATACCATGCAACGGGTGTTGGAATAGGTCCGGAAAGTGCGACCATGGGAGACTACACCTGCTTCCTTAGCAGTAACATCATCAGTGGGATGTATACACACAAGAAGGTGATCCATCGGAATTAGTTGCCATGCGCCACAGAGTATATGGGCACTGCTCGTCCTCATGCTCGTGATCATCACCATCGTCATCCCCCCCTTGGTTATAAAAAATTTCAAGTATAGGTGGTGGGATGTTCACAGGACCTTGGAAACACAAGAACAAGGTTAATTAGTAAAGGGAAACTTGCTAACCCGCATGCTTGTGGATGAAACAATTATAATTACCGTGGAAGAAAAACATACCGAAACTACGAGGATCCCATGCAAAAACAGTGCCACGAGTGGTGGCAGCAAACACAAGGCCCTCGTATTGAATTGCATCACAGTACTCATCCGTGTACAGAAACTAATTTTTGAGCAATATCCGTCGAGTCAAACCACCAAGGACGGCAACAAGCTTGTCGAAGATAGCAACAACTTGATAATTGTTGTAATTCCAAGAGCGGTTGGGAACTCAACAAATTGCTATCTTCCATAGAAGACAGTCACCATGATCGTATTTGAACATGCGTACAATACCGGTGTGCTCAACCTCTGGGAAGTCTGCTGAGATTTTTAGAAGTGGAACCCGGTCACATACACACATTCACAACTTCCCACTCGAAGTTGGACCCAATGTAAACAACCCAATCTCCATTTGCGCCCTCCCAAGCCTTGCCTCAAGCGATGGCAACTTAACATCATACGTATCATTATCAAGCGGCATCAACTGGCATAGGCGAGGCCTCTGTCGTCCCGGCGCCAGTCATCAGGGTCACGGCGAAGAAGATAGGGGAGATCAAACCGCTCCTTGACTATTGGGTTCTTAGTATTGATGTTATTAGTTGAGTCGAGAATGGGCTTGAACGAGCCTGCCATGCTAGCCGAGGTGATGACGTCGCACCGATCAATGAGTTCCTCCACCATGTTATCTTTCAGATCGGGGCAAGAATAACAGCGTCGTTTCTGGCCTGTTCCCTCCATGGAGAAGACGATCGAACAATGGCAGAAGAAAGGGTGAAGGGCTGAAGAAAAATGGAGTAGGGAGAGGAAGAGCGTGCGATAGCAGTTCCAAATCGAGAGGGAAAGGCGAAGAGTCGGTGGACGGTTGCCAGTTTGCCACGGTTCACGAAGAGGCGCCCTAGCCTACACGTCCGTTTGGAAATTCTCCGACTACTCGCCATCATCTCACTGATATGTTGGAACGGGACCACATGTCAACGAAACATGGTGTGTAATTTCTCGTGCAAAATGCGATCTGGCCGCGTTGGCCCGAGGTGCCGCATTGGTGATCGACCATTATTTTTTTAATGGCGTGCCGACCAGTTTTGAAGCACGACTAACTGGTACTGTACACACAGAAAATATAAACTACTCTACCACTACTCCACCTCCAGTACTAGTAGTATAAAAAAGATATATAGGCTGGAGCTTGAGCGCTTTCTTGCTAAGGGTTGCCCACTTGCTTCTCACACTACCACCCTCTCTCCAGATCTGAAAAAGACGGCCCCTCTCTCTCTCCTCACTGGTGGTCACAGATCCGCCGGGGAAGAAAAGGACGTGCAGCGTTGACGCAGTCGTCGTCGGCGAGCGAGGTCACGCACTAACGACAAGGCCGTCCTCTCAGACCTAGCGCCCGCGCGAGATGGCCTCTATCCCCAAGCTCGCTGTGTGCGGAGGACGATGACCACGAGCGAAGCCACTTCCCACCAACCCTCAGGTATGCTACCTCTTTTTGAACCATAACCTTGTTCTATTGCCCCATCTGCCACATCGTTGCATGTGGATCTTTTTTCACTCCACCATCTTCCCAATTTGCTATCCTCTGCTCTGCTGGCCACGCAGACGAAAACCATAATTTGCACTATTAAAGGAAACCCTACTTCATGCAGACTAATCCATGTCTGGGTTGAATAAGGAAAGGAAGGGAGACTATACTGTCCAAGAGAGTAGGCATCGAACCAGCATCTAGGTTGAAAAGGGGAAATTCAGTAGCTAAGGAACGAGTCTCATATCTCTTGGTTGAAGAAGGGTAGAAAGGCATGACAACGCAATAGAGAATGACCAGGTCGATCGGTTTGTTGTCCTCGCATAGGAAAAAGGTGGCTAAAGAAAATAAAAATGGGACGTAATCCACATATGCTGCCTGGATATTTGTTGCTCTGGGCAACCATACCTCCCTGACCACTCTGTGTCCGTGGAGGTATATCGTACTGGTGCGCCCACTGTCCGAATGGGCCTCCCATGCTCTTATTTCCACTTTTTTTGTTGTTGGTATAATGCCAACAGTCAAGTCAAGCAATGCTACTGCTAAAGTGATGCCACATTTAACTAATGCCGCTATCAGTCTAATGCCACTGATAAATTTAAGCAATGCCATTTAATGTCACTGGATTATTTCAGGGTTAGCTGTTGATTGTGGATGTATTAAAGATTTTTCAGCTAAGGCATTCTAATGCTGTTGCACAGCGAGTATACCAACGATGAAACTTGTTACTACCTTCAGATTTTGCACTGTTAATGCTTATAGATTACATACCTCACTTTTTGGTTAAACTTTTTGTACGGTGTCACCAAAATGCCAAGGCGCTGATGTCATTTTATTTTGGTTAAACTGCACATACAATTATGAAGACAAGAGGCAAGGTCAAGAGTGGGCACCTCCTCCTCCGGCTGTTTTCTTGATTCCTTCGATCAAGTTTTTATGTTTGATCGATTATGAAGATTGGGATAGTAATTTTTAAGGTCCCCCCGAGTTCGAAATGATATTTACCTTGGAGGTACATGCTTTGCAATTTTTTTATACTGTCATTAGTTAATGATGCTAGTTACCTTCAGACTTTTGTATTTGGTTTAATGCTCATGCACAGCTAGTATACCAATGCTGAAACTTGTTATCTTTACATTTTGTATTGTTAATTCTTATAGAAACCTTCCAGTGCTAGAGTTTATTGAAATCTGTTCAGTAAAACCATTGTACTATACCCTATAATAAACTAACTACTCTACTGTTGCACTAGCCATTGGATTATTGTATATTTGTAGTATTCGAATGGTGTTGCATTAGCATATGGACATAAATAAAGTGTAGCAAGCTTTCCTAGATATGTGCTCAAGAAAACTACTACCTATTTTTCTAAATACTAGACGTTTGGGTACTTTAAATTGAACCGCGAAAACATGTTATATTAAGGTACAAAGGGTGTAGAGTTCACTTAAATTATCCCGGTAAAGCTAGTCACACCTTTGTTAAAATTAATGTTCATTATGTTATCGGAGGAGGTCTATATGTTTGTCTCTCATGCCTGTCGACTACATACCTGACATCATGATGTAATATTAAGTCATTTCCTTTTGTATAGTGTCACTGAATTGTCAAGGCGGTGATGGCATTTTATTTTAGTAGAACTGCACAAAATTTACTTAAAAGAAGAGGAATGGTCAAGAATGGCTCAGTTTTTCAGAAAAAAACTATGTATGCCTTCCTGACATCAACCACTGTTGCTTTATTTATTCCTTCAAACAGGTGGTTAGAAATTGGAATGCTTATATTTGTGAGTCTATGCTTCAACTAGTGCCAGTTTTCGAGTAATCACACTTTCAATATCTACGCAAATAGGGATGCTCGATTTTAGTGGAACTGCACAAAAAGTCAAACTGGTTCAACATTAGGAGCAAGTTTTTTTCAAAACCTTTATATCCAATTGGTGGCACTATGAGCTGTTCATTACGAAGGTAAATGGTTTGCTACTATCTTGCTACTCTTTTTGTATTGTCATTAGATAATAATACTAGTGGTTTGCATGTGAATTTATTGGCAGGGTGGACCTACATTGTAGGTGCAGGACAAGATTCAATGATTGGATGCTCATTTTCGGTTGTATCGATTTCACCTCTTCCATCACTGCGAACATGGATATCCTTGGTCTGATGAAGAATAGGCGCTATATTTGCGCTCTGAACCAGCAAATCAATTCAGTATCAAATTGTCCAGGGCAAAACATAACTGTATCAGATTGTCCAGTGCAGAACATGACAGATGCTAAGCGGAGGAGACATGTTTAAGCCGAAAATACAAGGTGTGGTATATGTTTACTAGCTGCTTGATATTTGTACAGACAGAGATGTCTGCCCGTTGCTATTTGGCAAATAAACAAAGTATCCGCAATTTTGGTTGAACTGCAAAAGAGAATAGTATGTTCACTACAAGCAGTGCCATTTGAAAATAGACATAGAAAGATTGGATAGTCACTTCATGGACTAGAGAAAAGTAGTATTGTACTATTTATTGGCCAACACTAGGTGCTTCATTGCTTTGGTCTGATTATACAATGGGCATCATTTTCCCTAAGTTAAAGTTTGTATTCTGAAAATAGTCTCACGGTGTGATCGAGAGAAGACCAAATCATATTGCAGTGGATGTTCCTCCATCATGTGTGGTTCATTCTCATGGTTCCAGCTATTGGTGAAACCACTTACGTTTGCAAGAGGAATTGTAGACTTCACAAACAAATTTGTCTTTCAGTCTGTACTGAATGTTGGCCAAGAGAAGCATCCATGTTAGTAGGAAGAACATATGTTTTTTTCTGGATCTTTGCTTTTGGAGCTACATATTTGTATATGATCTATGAATCATTGAGATGCATTAATATGTTGATCTTATGTATGGGAATCGTACTAGTTAGTTTTAGTTGCGACGCAAGATCCGAAGTGGCTGATCTTTGCTTTTGGAGCTACATATTTGTATATGATCTCTGAATCATTGAGATGCATTAACAGTTACTTATTTATGTTCACTCAGTGTTTACAAGTTACTGATTGATCACTAGCTAGCCTACAAATGCGCTCCTGGCAGTTTTATTTGCGACGCAAGATGCGAAGTGGCAGTTTCTGAACAAAAATGCCTAACTCTGAAGAAACTGACAAGCTGCACTATCGATCCTACACGGATAAAAATGCCTACCTCTGAAGAAACTGACAAGCTACACTATCGATCCTACACGGATAAATATTGGATCACGCACGTACTACCTCCTTGCCGGTTTGCAGGGCTCAATTCAAGAAATGACCTACACGATCCTACACGAATAAATAGCGGATTACGCATGTACTAGTACCTCCTTTCCGGTTTGCAGGACTTAATTCAAACCTCTCATCAACCAAGGTACTCCTACGTCCGGGTTTATTAGTCCCGTGAGCAAAGCAGCAAGACCAAGGCATGGCAATAATTAACGGCATACAGAAGTTTAATCCTAATTAATTCCAGCGATTTAAGTGGACGCATGTGTGCCCTCGGCTGCGACTCGTTGCATGCTACTTCGCGTACTGCTTGCGAGCGATTCTGAGTGCCTGCATGAAGCCGGCCGTAATTAAGGCAGCTAACTGATGTGAAAAAAGATACGCTTTAATTGTTGCAGGCTTTTTAAATCCGTGGAATCATTATTGACAAGGAGGGAGTTGACTCGAGTGCACTCGTTTCACCGCCATGCCGGCGTGCGACCTAGACGAGACGGGACGGCACAGTCATAATTTCAGTTTCTCTAGTTTTCCACGGCAAGCTGGCGCGCTAAGCCATTATGCCTTGAATTCCGATGACCATCGCGCTACCTTCCGCCTATAAGTACTATTTCCCGGCCTTCTCCGGTGCCACCGTGACCCAACCTGCCATATCCTCATAAGCGGTAGGCGACGCCGGAGGCGGTAGGCGACGCCGGAGGCGGTCACCGCCGGAACTAGTGTTCGGGTTTTCACCGGAAGGCAGACGGAGCGAGGAGGCATTCTATCTGTCTTTAGATGGCAATGCGGAGATCGAGGAGTTGTTGGAGCGCGATCGCATGGCAGAGGTGCAGGAGTTGTTGGAGCACGACCGCCTGGCGGAGGAGCACCGTATCACCGATTTGTGCCGCCAGCGGGACATGGAGCAGCAGCGCACCGACGCTCAGAGTCGTGAGCAGAGCGCCCGCAACTGGGCCGACTACGTGGAGCCGGCGCCCGGCAGATAGCCCTGGAGGCTGTCGGGCACGCACGCATTCGCGACGCCGATTTTTACTACCAGCTCGTCAACTGGGTTTCTCGCTTGGAGGCTGAAGCTTCGGTGGACCACGCCTGCATGGAAAGGGCCAACGCGCGCGAGCAACGCGCCCTATCACACCTCTTGCAAGTCCGAGGCGAGGCACACGACGCCGGTGCCGACGTTTAGCATGTACCACAGATGGCGGCCGGAATCGTTTAGTTAGCTAAGAGAAAGTTAGTACTTGTACGCTACTAGAGTATTAGTGGGAGTAGATAGTTAACTTGACTATGATGGTTGTCAACGTGGAAGTTCAGTACTCTTTATGTGGATCGGACTTTTTACTTTGCTCTGAATGTTGAACTTTCCGTTTGAACATATGGAATGGGCTTTTATTTTTTTAAATGGGTTGTATTTGTCCTCCACGGGTTTAGAGGCGAACTTGTGGGCCTAGCAGGTTGACGCGTACACAATCAGGAGATGATTGTACGTGGAGAGGTTGACAGCAGGGACCCGCCAAGGTCATAGCAGTACGCAAGCAAGTGCCTCCTTATTTCAAGCCAATAAAAAAATGGCTCCTCCTAGTGGATTTCCGACATCTGGGTCCCATGCCATTGTCAACATAGTCAATAAACGAGAGAATTGCACAACGAGCGGCTGACAACAGGGACCCAACAGCTCGCCCAGTTATTTTTGTTTTGGGTTAATTTCATAAATGCCACTCCAAATCTGGTGTATCCGTGAAATGCCACTGCAATTTCCAAACTTTGAAAAATGCCATTTCTATTGGCATTTTTCAAAGTTTGCAAACTGCAGTGGCGTTTTTTGAAGTTTGCAAAAATTGTAGTGGCATTTTTCAAAGTTTGGAAATTGAAGTGGCATTTTTATGAATCTCCATAATTGTAGTGGCATTTATCTAATTTGTTTTTCAGAAGGAAGCAGGGTGTCAACTGGGCTGTGCGGGACACTCTGGCCTGTCTAGACAATCTTTTCTTTTATGTTTACCACAGGCTAGCCCATTTTTTTGTGATTTGTCAAGTAAGTCGCTTTATCAGCCCTATTGGGCTGCAAATCTTTCAAGACGAGGAGAGCTTCATTCGGCTGGCCGAGAAAATGGCCAATCAGTAATGAGAAATGGGTTGTACATTTTTAAAACACATCGAACCGGCAATTAGTTTCAAATATCTTTTTTTCATTTTGAGCTTTTAAATTGCATTGATTTTTATGTGTGGAAATTTATTGGATTTTATATTGATATACATTTATTTTTAAAGTCAGTCTGAATGTGACTCAAAATTTCGGGATTAAAAACAGTTCAGACCGCACCGACATATGCAAAATTTCATATAATTTTTTAATCGTGGCCACAATATGGGCTGTAATGCTAACAAAAAGAATATGGGCTCCAAAAAAACCCGTAAGAATTAGCAAATGGGCTGTAAATTATTTGAAATAATGGCATATGGGCTGTATGCTGTTTTCCACAGATTTGAGGCTTTCCACAGATGGCCTGTATACTGTTGGATGTCCATCCAACGGCCGTCGTGCTTCTTCAATCTCCGCTCTTCCTGCTCCAGCCGCTCAAACAAGCGCCGGCGGGACTGCCTGCTCCCTCCTCCCCGCGGCCGGCTGTGCTGCCACGCAGGCCTTGTTGGGGAACGTAGTAATTTAAAATTTTCCTACGCACACACAAGATCATGGTGATGCATACAACAAGAGGGGAGAGTGTTGTCCACGTACCCTCATGGACCGAAAGCGGAAGCGTTAGCACAACGCGGTTGATGTAGTCGTACGTCTTCATGATCCGACAGATCCAAGTACCGAACGCACGGCACCTTCGATTTCAGCACACGTTCAGCTCAATGACGTCCCGGGAACTCCGATCCAGTAGAGCTTCACGGGAGAGTTCCATCAGCACGATGGCGTGGTGACGGTGTTGAAGTTGCTACCGACATAGGGCTTCACCTAAGCACCGCTATGATATTACCGAGGTGGAATATGGTGGAGGGGGGGCACCGCACACGGCTGGGAGGGATCAACTGATCAACTTGTGTGTCTAGAGGTGCCCCCTGGCCCTGTATATAAAAGAGCAAGGGGGGAGACCGGCTGGCCCTCTATGTGCACGCCAGGAGGAGTCCTCCTCCTCCTAGTAGGTGTAGGACTCCCCTTTCCTACTCCTACTAGGAGGAGGAAAGGAAGGAGGAGAAGGAGAAGGAAGGAGAAGGAGGAAAGGGGGGCCGGCCCCTAGTCCAATTCCGTTTGGGCTAGGGGGGCCGCGCACCCTGCCTCCTCTCTTCCACCACTTGGCCCATTACTTCTTCCTCGTATTCCCGTAACTCCCCGGTACCCCCGGAAATACCCGAATCACTCGAAACCTTTTCGATGTCTGAATATAGTCATCCAATATATCGATCTTTATGTCTCGACCATTTCGAGACTCCTCGTCAGGTCCCCGATCTCACCCGAGACTCCGAGCTACCTTCGGTACATCAAATCACATAAACTCATAATACAATCCTCACCGAAACTTTAAGCGTGCGGACCCTACGTGTCCGAGAACTATGTTGACATGACCGAGGCATGTCTCCGGTCAATAACCAATAGCGGAACCTGTATGCTCATATTGGATCCCACATATTCTACAAAGATCTTTATCGGTCAGACTGCATAACAACATACGTTGTTCCCTTTGTCATCGGTATGCTACTTGCCCGAGATTGGATCGTCAGAATCTCAATACCTAGTTCAATCTCGTTACCCGCAAGTCTCTTTACTCGTTCCGTAATACACCATCCTGCAAATAACTCATTAGTTGCAATGCTTGCAAGGCTTAAGTGATGTGCATTATCGGAGGGCCCAGAGATACCTCTCCGACAATCGCAGTGAAAAATCCTAATCTCGAAATACACCAACCCAACAAATACCTTCGGAGACACCTGTACAGCACCTTTATAATCACCCATTTACGTTGTGACGTTTGGTAGCACACAAAGTATTCCTCTAGTAAACGGGAGTTGCATAATCTCATAGTCATAGGAACATGTATAAGTTATGAAGAAAGCAATAGCAACAAACTAAACGATCAAGTGCTATGCTAACGGAATGGGTCAAGTCAATCACATCATTCTCCTAATGATGTGATCCCGTTAATCAAATGACAACTCATGTCTATGGTTAGGAAACATAACCATCTTTGATCAACGAACTAGTCAAGTAGAGGCATACTAGTGACACTATTTTTGTCTATGTATTCACACATGTATTATGTTTCCGGTTAATACAATTCTAGCATGAATAATAAACATTTATCATGATATAAGGAAATAAATAATAACTTTATTATTGCCTCTAGGGCATATTTCTTTCAGGCCTCACCGCCCCACCATACTCCCATCGCTGGCCTAGCCATCCCTCTACTCACCCACACCTGCTGTTATTCTCCGGCGACGGCAGACGAACTAGTAAACCCTCGTATAGTCGTACTCCCCTTCGCGTGGGAAACAAAAACAATTGCCGAGTCTTCCCTGCCTCCGTGTCGTTCCCTTCCTAGGCGTCGCCGTCATCCACCGGCCTGGTGCTCTCGGCGTGGCGTGGTCAACGTGGTCAATGACCGACATACATCTGAAGTGGACTGTACGTGGAGAGGCTGACAGCTGGGTCCACGGCCGAACGCAAGGAAATGCCTCCTTATTACGCGCAAAATAATGATTCCTCCACCTAACATATGGGACCCATCGAAAGGGCCTCTGTATTTCGCGAAAAAAACGTTACCGCCGCTGACAGCTCGGACCCACCAGCTATATCTTCGCACGCAAGGAAGTGCCTCCTTATTACGCAAAAAAATGAACACTCGCCCTGCTAGCTGGGACCCAGTCTAGTGGGCCTACTAAGTTGACGGGGACAAAGGGCTTTGTCAACTTAGTCAATATGCACGATTCTAGCTTGACTGACCGTACGATGTCCATCCAACGGCCGTAGTGCTTCTTCAACCTATGGTCTTCTTGCTCCAGCCGCCCAAAGCAGCGCCGGTCGTATCGCCTGCTCCTGCCTCCCGTGGCCGGCTGTGCTGCCGCGGAGGCCTCACCGCCCCATACTACTCCCATCGCTGGCCAGGCCATCCCTCCACTCCACTCACCTACACCCCTTGTTATTCTGCGGCGACGGCAGCGCAGCCGAACCAGTGAAACCTCGTACTGCTCTCCGCATGGGCATCCACTGCCACGTCTTCCCCGGCTCCGTGTCGTCCCCTTCATAGGCCTCGCCGTCGTCCACCGCCATGGTGCTATCGGCGCGGCGTGGTCAATGTGGTCAACGACGGAATTCCATTGGAAGAATATTGTACGTGGAGAGGCTGACAGCTAGGTCCACGGCAGCCGCAAGGAAGTGCCTCCTTATTACGCGGAAAATAATTATTCCTCCACCTGACAGCAGGGACCCACCGGACGCCCACCAGTATTTCACGAAAAAACGTTTGCCCCTGGCTGTTGGGACCCACCCGACGGGCCACCATATTTCGCGAAAAAAATGTTCCCCCTGCTGTCAGCTCGGACCCACCGGAAGTGCCTCCTTATTATGCACAAAAAAATGAATACCCCCTGCTAGCTGGGACCCACCTTGGTGGGAGGCTGACTTGTGGGCCTACTAAGTTGACGGGGACGGAGGGCTTTGTCAACTTAGTCAATATAAACGATTCTATCTCCAGTGATCGTACGATATCCATCCAACAGCCGTAGTTCTTCTTGAACCTCTAGTCTTCTTGCTCCAGTCGCCCAAAGCAGCGTCGGTTGTGCCGCATGCTCCTGCCTCCCGTGGCCAGATGTGCTGCCGCGGAGGCCTCACCGCCCCCTACTATTCCCACCGCTGGCCAGGCCCTGTGGTGACGGTAGCCTCACACCGCAGCCGAACCAGTGAACCCTCGTACTCCTCCCCGCGCGGGTTTCCACTGCCGCGTCTTCCCCGGCTCCGCATCGTCCCCTTCCTAGGCCTCGCCGTCGTCCACCGCCCTGGTGTTCTCGGCGCAGCGTGGTCAACGTGGTCAAGGAACGACATCCATCGGAGGTGGACTGTAGGTGGAGAGGCTGATAGCTGGGTCCACGGCCGCAGCAAGGAGGCGCCTCCTTATTACGCGGAAAATAATGATTCCTCCACCTGACAGCTGGGACCCACCTGACGGGCCACTGTATTTCGCGAGAAAAACATTTCCCCCTGACTGCTGGGACCCACCAGCTACATCTTCGCACGCAAGGAAGTGCGTCCGGGCAAAAAAAATGATTCTCCCCCTGACTGCTGGGACCCACCAGATACATCTTCGCATGAAAGGAAGTGCGTCCGGGCAAAAAAAAACGATTCGCCCCCCTGACTGCTGGGACCCACCAGCTACATCTTCATACGTAAGGAAGTGCCTAACAGTCGGGACTCACCTCGTTTAAGCGTACGTAGCGTTGTCATTCTGGTCGCGAACGTGTACGTACATATATACTGGTGGATGTAGAGGTGCGCACGTGTTGTAGTAGAGGCGCGCACATAGCATGTACATGTACGTACAGCAGCCAGGGTGCAAGAAAGAAAATACGGCCACGTATGTGTTCATACGGGTGGGGTCTCGAACGCCTGCTCGCGCATATGTACGGCGAGGGATCATGTACATGGCTGGGTCGGAACGGAGAAACAGCGTCGTTGTCGTGTTCATGGGGAGGCAACGGAATGCGTAATGTTCATGGGGAGGCAATGGAATGCATCATGTTCATTGGGAGGCAACGGAATGCGTCGTGTTCATCGGGAGGCAACGGAACGCGTGGGAGCCAACCAGCTGGGTCGGAACGGAATGTGTGGTCGTGTTCATCGGGAGGGCTTGGACGGAACAGGCGATGGAAACGAGCCCTGGCGTACCGCGGAACGGAGAAAACGGACCTCCTATGGTCGAATCGGGGGTTCTGTTGATCGGGAGGGGTGTGGCGTACCGCCAAACGGAGGAAACGGACCTCCTACGGTCTAAACGGGGGTCTTGTTGATCGGGAGGGGTGTGGCGTACCGCAAACCGGATGAAACGGACCTCCTACGGTCGAAACGGGGGTCCTGTTCATCGGGAGGGGTGTGGCGTACAGCAAAACGGCACTCCACGGGATACTTTTCATCTCCACCGTCGACCTCCTCCAGCCTCCACGGGCTCCTGTTCATCCAGCCTCCACCGCGCGCTACTCCACCGGCTACTGTTCAACAACCCCTCCACCGTCTACTGTTCATCCAACCCTCCACACCACGGGGTCCTGTTCAACCACCCCTCCACGGGCACCCCTCCACCATCTACTATTCATCCAGCCCTCCACCACACCACAGGGTCCTCTTCATCCAGAGGTAATGCCACCGCT